>NC_141239.1:42251911-42664411 GCF_054856555.1 Leptonotus elevatus
ACAGTAGTGTGATGCTTGACACCTGATAATTATTTCATTACGTGTAAAAGCCACATTTTCTCACCTTTTTTTTTTTTTTTTTTTTTACTGGTGTCACTCTTCCGTATAAATGGCACCGACAAAGAATGGGGGGTGGTTGAAGTTAACCCGGGAATTTTCGGCATTTTTGAGGTAATATCAGATGGGATGAGGCCTGTGTGTAAGGGAATTGTGTGCGTGAAATCGCAGGCAGCATCCCCAAATATTCAGGTCATCCAACTATTAAACATGACACATCAAAATGGTGGCACTTTTGTCAGAAAAAGGCTAAAAATCGCACTGTAAATGTACAATGCGCCCACGGTCTCTTTATAATTCAATCCCACTATAAAGTTTGGGAACTGTTGGTGCCCATAGAGTTATTTTGTAATTAATTTTATATATATTCTTATTAAGAATGATAATTATTGTTTGTTTGTTTGTTAGTATTTTTCTACAGATTTGTCAATTAATTCGCTTTGTAATAAAATGAAGAGACTTTTGGAAACACTGTATTGTGTGGAAGAGAATGTTCTCTTCACTGCAAGGTTATTTTAGTTAACTAAAACTAACGAAAAAATTTAAACTAAAATTCAAAAGAACAATTTTGTTAACAAAATAAAAGAAGAACAAAAATGCTTTTTAAAAAACGAAAACTGCAACTACATTTTATGTTTACAAAACTAACTAAAACTAACTATAATTTTGTCAAAAATGTCCTTCGTTTTACTCTTTGGTAATCAATTTAATGCATAAGCCTTTGGGGATGATTTATTTTGATATTAAACGGAATAAGGACATTTGAAAGTGTGTCACACAAGAGTGACATCATCTAGCAGCAGCCAATAGAAAAGCACCTTCAGATGACGTTGCTCCCATGGTGTTTTTTAAATAATGCGCACAAGTAATACACACTTTAAAAAAAAAACTAATACTGAAACGAACTAAAACTAAGCATTTATGAAATAACTAAAACTAATGAAAACTAAAAGAACCACCCTGAAAACTAATTACAACTAACTAAATTAAAAAAACTAGGGATGCACGATGATGCTATTTTTGACCGATACGATAAACCACTCATTTAGAAAGTGCCAATGTCGATAACCGATAAGTATGCCGATAATTGTTTGCAAAATTAACTTGAATACAAATATACTTTCAAGTCCTACTATAAGTCTAACATGTACAAATACATTGGAACATTGTGTAAAGCACCATGAAGCGGAATTTTATTGATATTTCTGCTTCAAATACAACCGGTTACTCATTTTGAGTTTGCCAAAAGTCATGTTTTAAAAATGCAACAAAAGACTGGGAGGGTAACACAGTAAAGAAAGCCCCCACTGGCGACTGCCACGTCGCCATGATGCATCTTCTGTGAACACGAAGTCGCGTGCATTATGACATCACAAATTTGCGACACTATCATAGGAGAGGGGAGGTTGGGCACAACTCAACAGATGGACCAACGTGGCTATCGGCTGATTTCTTTATTATATGGTATATCTGTGTGACGTCAAAGAGGTGGATAATTGCCGATAATTATCGGCCACCGATATTATCGTGCATCCCAATAAAAAACTAAACTCAAAAGGAAATAAAAACTAACTAAAATGAAAAATTCCAAAACTATAATAATCCTGCTTCACTGGCATGTACAAACATGTACCGATTCAAAACATAATCCCTTCACAAATCAGCCTGTTCGTAAATGGTTGACTAAAAGGCAATTGTGAGGAAAACCACTGCCTTTCTTCAACATTTTACCGCAAAAACTCCGCTCTGACACAAACACAACCCTCATACTTTACCACCAATGGGCAGTAACTATGACTACTAGCAGCAAGGCAAGGAAAGGAAGAGTTCCTGTCTTCTGGCATGTGTGCCCCGGGAGCACTGCTTATGCTGGGCTAGACCGGAATGCAGCTGTCACACAAGTGAGCCTTTGTGGGGACTGGAGAGTAGATGCAAGGAAGGAGGGTGTCAGGTAAAGGCTTTCTTTTTTGTGTGGCCGGGAATAGCAACACAGCAGCGGCAGCAGCAGCAGCAGAGTCAACTGGCCACCTGAGCTGACCCTTAAATACAAGCACCAATAATAAGAGGTGAAAAAGTAAAGGCAGTCTGTGCAGAGCGCCAATGCGAAATGGAAGGGAGAGGTGAGAGATGAGAGTACGTCAGGCATCTGACAGCATGTTTCATGGGAGGTTCGATCTGCTGGAATGTGCTCCACCTCTGGCCAGATTCCACAGCACAGTCAACGAGCACAAACGGCTGTAATTGTAGTGAGCGAATGTGGACAAAACATTCCCATCCAATGCATTAGTCATCGTGCATTATTCTGGGACACATTTGAGTAGTTTTGTTAACAGTTGCCAATGTCTTCTGGTGGTTGTGGCATGTGGAGGTTCACAAGCATTGTACCAAGGAATGAATCTTCAGCAATTGTGCGTCTCGGGTGATACATTTTCTGCCTTATGGACAAAGTAAAGTATTGACTGATTATTTCTGCGTGAAGCCTGATTGAACACATTTGTACAATGTTATGGCATTCGTAAGACCTTTGGACAATGGATTTATAAATAACTATTTTTTTAAAGGGAAATTTAAGACCTTCCAATACTTTTTAAGGCACATGTGGATACCAAAGGAAGAAGTACACCACTCTAGATGTAAGAAGAAAGTGCATACAGCTATTGTCAGTGGAGGGAGATAGTGCATCTGTCAACAAGTAAGGCTGTTGAGTGGGATTGATTTCAACAGCAATTCAGACGTCCATTAGAAAGATCATCCACTTGGCCTTAAACTCTGTTGCAATAAGCAGGCCACACCCACATCTGGAGTTGCAGCATGCATGCTCTGGCTTGTGTGGGGCCACAAATTGTGCACAAGTCAACACCCTGCTAGGAGAATAAACTACAATAATGTCCAATATATAAGAGGATCTTGCGAAGATTGCTGTTACTCATATTGACGCTCCAGTGGGCTAAGGTATACAATTGATGAGATTTGCCACTTGAACACGTGTTGAAGTCTCCCTTTTGGGACTGAAAGTGAATCTCAACAATTGAATCATCCCTTACTGAAACAAATTCCAGCTTTACACCAAAAGGCCTACTGATGGCGTCAGGGTCTCCATTGACAGGAAATGACGACATTTGAATGGTTATATCTTGAATTAAACTGCACAAACATTTGGCCTCGGATGCTAATTATGCTATCCTTGTGTGCAGTCTACCACGTAAAGATGCCAAACAGGTTTTATAACAAGAAATATGACCTATAAAAAAAATCAATAAAAGGTCAACGTATTGTGCAAAAATCAGGAACTTTCTATAAAATTACAATACCCTTCAATCTGTACTTATGCACTGGCTATTGATCCCACAGTGCTTGTTTTTCCTCACACTGATACTCCACAATTGATGAGATTTCGCCACCTCTGTGTGAGATTAAACCTACTGTATGGGATTGCAAGCGAATCTGGACAAGCTAATCATTTGATAGATTAACGAGGGGAGGGAGAGTGTGACACATCCCACATTGGACACCAAAAGGCCAGCCGATGGCAGAAGGAAAGCCCCTGACAGGAAACGACCATATTGCAATTGCTCGATCGTGACTTAAATTCCCCAAAACTGGAAGTAAGGGTGCAAATTGGTGTTTAAGGCAGTCAGATAACGTTTTCGACAGTCGCTATCAAGGTGCAGGCCCCAGCCAGGCTTTTGAGTGCGGTCGCTCCCATTACGTTGACAAACAGGTTTAAAAATAACGAAGACAGAAAAAAATACAATAAAGTCAAATTTTGGCAACCGTGTTCGAAAAGGGGGATCTATCGAGCCGTGTGTATACGATGGATAGCTGTTAGCTAGCCATGCTAGCCATACCTGTGTGCCCCCTTCTAGCTACGCGATTCATTCACAAAAAAAAAAAAATCCGCAAGGTGTCTCCCTTTAGATCTTCAAAAAACAAGCCTAAACCAATGGCGAGTGAACGTGGTTTCTTTATAAAACACAAACGTGACCAAAACAACGATTCCGGTGCTCTTACCTTGTCCAGACAATTGATTTTTTCCGTGGGGTAGACGACGAGATTACATCTGCTACACAGCGGATTCATGTCGGAGGAATGCTCGTCTTTAGCTTAGCTAGCACAGGAACCGCCAACGAAGACGTCAAAACGAGCCCTTTCTTTCTTTCAGTCTTCTTTTTCCTTGCTTCTCCCTCTGAGATGTTTTCGCCTCTCAAAAGAACACCGGATGAGTGCAGCGTGAACACTTTGAAGGCGGTGGATCCGCAGCTGTTATTGTCGTCGTCGCGTAGCCGCACAGCTGGCTGTCAGCAGTCCACACTCGGAGCGAGAAGCAAAAGCCGACGCGGAAAGCGCGCCCCCGACGCCGCCCCTCCCAGCCCGACGCGCGCGCTCCCGTTTCCAGAAGGAAATCGCGTGGGAGGCGCTCCTCCGGTTAAAACAAAAAAATTCGCCAAAATATCACAATTTAAGCACGATACGTCACATCACGCACTTTGACTACTTTGAGTTCGTGTTATTGTTTGTTTTTTGTTTTTTTTGACAGGCCGTTTCACAGGCTGTGTGTTACTTCAACCAAATAAACCCCTGTTGGCGTGTCCTAGAGGAAAACAAATTACAGCACTGTCGTGCAAAAATATTTGAATCTCATTTGTGCACATCTGTCTGCCACGTTCGCTTGCAAGCATTCAGGGAATGTCAAACAACGCGTGGTTATACTGACACCTGCTGGCAGGCTTGCACTTGCAAAGGCCTGCCATGTTTTCTTATCATTGTTTCATGGGGCGGCAAAAGTAGCTTACTAGGCCCTGTAAAATGAATTCATAGATTTATTATACAGGTTTGAAAATAATTGCTGCAAACGTGTGTAAATACTGAGAACCGGTGCACAATTGAGGAGCTATTGTATGAAACTTTGTTTTCCCAACAGTTCAGTTTTTCTGTTTTTTTCCCTGTTTTTTTTAAGGGTGCTCAGCTAAAATGGTGTCTACTGGTGCAGTTTAGATTCTGATATTGGCAAGGCAGGGCAAAAACAAAGGGGGAAAGAAAAAAAAGTCTGACTTAATGTGTGGGCCTTGCAGCATCAACAGATGTATTGCAGCCTTTAAGCGGCTATAAAATAAAAACTAAAATCTTAAACAATGAAAGTGAATTCCATGGTCGAGAGGGGATGGGATCTCTGGTCGTGCTCACGAGCCCTCTTCCAGACACATGCCTGGAAGTTGATTCTTCTTATGTGCTGGAAGGGTCTCTCTGTTGACCTCTCCACCTTCCCACCTTGCAAGAGGGTTGTCTTCCAGCACATAAGAAGAGTCAACTTCCAGGTACAGCGGCTTGAAAAAGTATTCATTCCCCTTCAGTTTTTCAGCATTTTGGCACGGTAAGACCACAAACATAAATATATTTTATAGAAATTTTATGTCAAAGTTAAACACAAAGTAGCACACAATCTTGAAGTGAAACAAAGTGTCTATCTTATTTCAAACTTGTTTTATAACAAAAAAAACTGAAAAGTAGGGTGTGCAAAAGTGTTCAGCCCCACCAGCTGAACTAATACTTTGTCGAACCCCATTTTGCTGCAATCACAGCTTCAGGTCTTGGGGTATGTCTCTATCCAGTTTTGCACATCAGGAGATTAAAATGTTTGCCCATTCCTCCGCAACATTAATTTTTAGTCAGCGTTAAATGAACTGCAAAGATCCACAGCAGAGGTAAGGGAATCTGTCCATAAAACAACCATCAACCGAGTACTGCACACATCTGGCCTGTACAGAAGGGGGGCGAGAAGAATTGCTCAAGAGATTCACAAACTTTATATATATATATATATATATACGTTATGTAAATTGTGGGGGGAGGGCGACGGCGTGGGAACCAAACAAACAAATCAGTCAGTGGATGTGCCATTGTCAACCGGATGACGTCATGTTTAACAAACTCAAACAAAAAAGCGGGTGCACAAAAAATGAAAAGAAATTTAGATGCTAAAACAAAAAACAAAAAATATAGATAATTTTTTGAGCGGGAGCGCGCGGTTGTGGGGGGCATGGGTGGGGGTGCGAATGTTGGAAAACTTGGCCGGAAACTGCGCTGATGTGTAAAACCCGGAAGTCGGAAGGCCGTGGCGTCTACATCATTCAAACAGATTTGACCGTTGCACTTCTCTCAAGTGGCTGTGCACGCACGTGTGTGCGTGTGTGTGTGCGCACCTGCATTTGTGTGCGTGTATGTGTGCGCACCTGCATTTGTGTGTGTGCGCGCGCGCAGGGGTGGGGACCTCCCAAAAATTTTTTGCACCGGGGCCTCTCAGCATGTTATTACGCTACTGCTGGGTGGGTAACATTATTCACGTTAGATAGTATAGTACTACATAACCCATGTTTTAAAATATTGTTTAAGATTGTATTTCGATGCAGAAAAATAGCTTAATCCCATTTGGAATGGTAATTCTGGAATTTTCCGTTTTTTTCCGATTTAGGTACAGTGGAGTATTTTGGTCATAGCTCTTCTAACACTTCAGATAGAAAACTCATCTTGGACTTAAATTGAAGGTTATAAATGTGAGATGTTTTTAAAATACATTTGAAGCAGTGAGATGTACAATAAAATGTTTGAAATGGATCACTTTTGATAGTAATTGGTCAGGCGGAGAGACATTTATTTTTATCTTTTAGTGATATTTGAGAATTGAAATACAGAAAGCCCATGATTATTTTCCTGCCAGTTTCACCATGTGTCAGGATACACCATGCAACATTTTTGAGCATATTTGCAATTACAAAATTTTGCCAGAAGCTTTTCCCCAAAAGGGGTGTTTTTTGGCCCCTGTGAGCAAACGGCCCCTAGTTGGGGGTGGTCCCTATCAACTTGTGATGGCCCAAGGTATGAGATAACAGGAAATCATAGTCAAAAAAAGGTAACAAAAAACATCCTGAGGAGTGGACCTGGCTTCCGGCCTAATGGCGACTTCCCTCTGAGAACATCCTGTTTGAAGCCTTGGAATGTCAAAGTACATTTTAATCAACTCACTGCTGTTGATTCATACATCAAAAAGGTGTTGTGAATTTTGCTGTTCTGCTTCTGTTAGTGAACAAGTTGTGCAAAATGTACTTGACAATGGCAAAACACGTTTACTTTTGTACGAATCCTTTATTTCCCATAAAGACAAGTCACTGATAATAATTGCACATTTCTAAAAAGAAGACATTTAAACTGTTTTACCAAGATTACAAAAACATTTTTTTTAATACATTTTGCTTGTTTTGACAATTATTTTTAATAGCGAAATTAGTACTAGCAGGCTGCAGTCGTTTCATTTTAAGCATCAATGAATGTGTGTTTACATGAAGATAATCACTTGTTTAGCCCTTTGATCCCTTACTGCACCCAATGTAAAGCCAGTCGTCACCTTAGCACATAGAGCAATTAGCAGGTCTAAAAAGTATTGTAGCCTTAGAAGTGAACCTTGAGGAACTCCAAAGCTGATTTTTGTAGCCTTTATATGTAGCTTCATCCATCTATACTTTGGTTACGTGGTTATTTCCACAACTAGACCCAATTACGTGTATGTATGTATTTATGAATTTATTTTGCTTGTTTTCGGTCGTTTTATGTTACTGGTGAATTGGGGAGGGGGACATAATATGTCCAGGTTTGCATTTGTAAGTCTGTCATGGTCCGGCTTGAACCATGCTGCTCCTCTCCTGACTGTGACCGTCCCCCTGAACTTCTGTGTAGCCAGGCTGCTGCTGCTTGTGGAACTTAAAGGAGGGCCAGTAGCTCTTGTGTCGCTGGAAAGGAGAAAAACGAGGATGAAACAAAATCGCAGACCAGGTGGGACGTATAATCGCGTACTCACCTGGATAAAGTAAAGCGACGATGCAGCAGATGGGTGGCAGTTGATGTAAAGAGCCACAAGAACAAGAGCCAGGAGTAGGACCAGAGCGGACGCGATGCCCGCTACGATGGTTGTGTTAGCCCAACTAACACTACTAGGATTATCCTGCTCCGCATCTGTATTGTAAGATAATTAATGAAAGGAGACATATAGTGTGCCAAGATTGTGGCATCCTATTCAAGCAATTACATATGGCGCATGCAGCAGACACATCAACCATCACTGTGTCAACATGTGTTTGTTTGTGCTTACGAAAGCTAATCTGAGTGTCTAAAAAACACTTTATGCATCTCTCTCTTTTTGTTTGTTTGTTTTGTTTTAACACGGTAGTGTTTCACATATTAGCCATCACTTGGAAGTGGCTCAGGATCTGTGTCACGCCGAGCTCTCAAATCATGAGCAGAGAAACTTGCTTTTATGCCACAGTAAGGTCAAATTGAAACGGGTTCCATAATAGACACTTTTCAGAAATGGGCAGAAAAGAAAGTAAAGATTCCCGTGGTTGTGTAATTTTGCACAGGATGGATGGGCAAGCACTTCAGACACACAACTAACACTAACACATACAATTTCAAATTTACATAACATATCCTCTTTAAACAGCTTTGTTTGTATTGAAGAACTGATTGTACTCACCGTCACCATTACAGTGATTTTTTGATGCAGATGAGGTCACATGATGCATTTCTGGTGTGATCGAACTTTCCTCCTCGGGGTAATTGTCACAACTGGTCCTTTTGCTCTGTTAATACGCACACACCATCACACTCTCTTAAATACACTCAGCAGATACTTCGTTAAATGATAGCTACAAGGTAATGAGATTCAATAAAAGAACTGCATTATAAATGCAACTAATACTGGGAGGTTTTCATTAAACAATATGGTTTGAGAATATGCTCTAATGCGTTTGTAGTTAAAAAGTTTATTTTTTATTTTTTTTTATTAAATGAAGTCATTAGAATGTTAGGCTTGTTTGTTGAAATTGGTGTTATCACTGTCACCAGAATTTTTTTTTTTTCAAATTCATTCTTGAAAAACCATAACTTTTTTCTCACAAAATTACTCACAGGTTGTTGTTTTTTAACTTTATAATCTTAATATCACTATATGGTTTCAGTGGGGCCCTAATATTCCTTTATAAAACAATTGATTTTTTATTTCTTAATTTATTCTGAATATTTTGCACATATAAAAACAACAAAAATATTAGCAATGTATGACTGTTATCAATGTTGCGAGAATGAAGTTTGAATATGTTTTAAATACATAAAAAAATTGACTTTATTATTGAAAACATAACGTCAGAATATTTGGACTCAATATATAACTGCACCATTCTTTCATTTCTTCTCAATTTGTGGTCCTACTACCCATTTGTAGAAATCAAATACAATTATTAAATCTTTCTTACATGCTCTCACAGTATGCCAATTTTATTATCATATTGGGAATACCATTTTTGCACATTTTTCATGAAATCTCTGATATATCTACAAATGTACTAAAAATGACAACAATTTTTCCAAAATAATTAGCATTAGAATGTGCAAACTGTAGCTAACACAGTGTCTAATGGTGACTAAATAAACCAAAATAAACATTTGTTACCTCTTCTGAACAGCTAAAGTCCAACCATTCTTGCCTGTGTCGATCCATGCCATCCGAACACCTAAAAGATAACAGTGTTGTGTCAACTACTACTTTAATATGTGAGTGAATGTATTTATTGTACAGAAAATATATCAGCTCACCTCTGGAGTACATTACACCAGCTGCAGTTAGAAGTCCGATTGGATGAGATGCAGCTCTCACAGTTATCATGTTGAAGGCAGGCTGAGAAATAGGAGCCAAGGACAAGCATTTCACAATTTTACTTTTGCCAGTATACTCAAGATAGAAATACCAACACCCGTCCCGAGTAATTTCATGACAAGTTAGGCTTGTTGTTGTTGTTGTTAATTTTCTATAGCGTCAGGGTATATATATACCAATTTTTTGGTTTTGGTGCGTAAAAAAAAGAATCACTGACTTTTTCCCCTCCAAAAATCAGATTTCACATTTTCCTCTATTTTCCCTTTGCTTATAGAAAAAAATAACAATGACATGAGTAAAAACTAGGTTTGCTTTGGGGTCGGGTCGCGGGGGCAGAAGCTTTGGCAGCGAAGCCCAGACTTCCCTCTTCCCCTAATCCAGTTTCTTCTTGAAAAAAAAAGAACATTGACATAAACATGATGCTGGCAAATTATAATGTAAAAAGTTCAAAACTTTGTAAACATAAAATCACCATCAAACTGCATGACTCAAGATTAACAGCCATCCTCACCCCAGGCAGCTCTCTCGAGCTCTTTACTCGAGTAGAGTTGTACTAATCTTGCCAGCAAGATGAATTCTCGCGGTATTTGTGAGTACACAAACTCCAGAGAATACATCTTGTACTCTGATACGTTTGCAGCCGACCTTTTTTTTAGGTCGGACCAATCAGGTGTTGTTTAGGCAGGACAAAAACAATAAGGGCCGATGGCGGGGGGGAAACAAACAAACCTAACAGACGAATGGATGCTGCGATTAATTACCCACCCAGCACCAGACGTCTTTTGGACGTTTAATTTTGGGCTTAATCGGGTCCGTCCGTCTTAGACTTGATTTTGACAAAAAATAGACGTTGAAAACTGGGTCATGTTTTAGCCCATCAAACGTGGTCCAAATTTAGTCCAAAAATGGACGTTGAAAACTGGGTCGTGTTTTAACCCGTCCAATATGGTATATAATACTTTGAGTAGACCGTCTCCCTCCGGTTCCACTTCGTATGTCATAATGTATTTTATGTATGTATGTATGTGTATGTATTTATTATTGTATGTATATATTTTATATTTAACAATTTTTACAATGTGAGTGCGAATGGTAGTTTGTTGTTGTTTGTCACCAAATTGACGATGCGCTGATCAGCGCGGCAGGTGCACTTTTTATGGCCAGGGGAAAAAGGCGCAGCGTTCACAAACACGCTGGACATTTAAGACAAAAAATTTGCTCAGATTAAATTAAACATGACAAAATAACACTATTTAAACACAAAGCGTACTTACCCATGGTAGAAGTCACAGAAATAATGTCCAAAAGCATAGCGATGTGACAACAGGCAAATGTGGCTATTGTTTACAAATAGAAATCTATATACACGGATGTTATCTTGTGAACTCAACTCTCCAGCGTGAACCCCCGTGATCTTGTGGTCTGACGGGTGCAGATTTCCGGACACGGACAGCTGACGCAACGCACGCGGTGTGAATTGCAGTCCATGCGGCGGCCGTACGGAAAACTCACCGTGGCCGTTCCGCAGTCAGTGTGAATTGGGCGTAACAGTTTTGTGTTGCACAAAAATTGAAATGTGCCTGTGCGCCAATCTACGAAAAACCTATATGTCAGTTTTCAGGAATAAATGCTTCTTTTTTTGTGTGTGTGTTTACAGCTGATGTCAAAAGTGGGATGGAAGGCCACAGAACAAGAATTTATAAGGTCATGGCTGACCATCTCTAGCGTGCCGCTGCATGGTCTGGGGGTGCAGAGGCTCACCAAAAAAACAAACCAAATTTAGACTTTTTGGTTCACTTTTCTACCAAATCTAAACCGTAAAAGGACGTCTTTTTAACGTCTTGAAAATGACGTCTTTTCATCTTTCACTTTTCAACCAAATTTAGACTGTAAAAGGACGTATTTTTAAGGACGTCTTTTCAACGTCTTGAAAATTATGTCTTTTCACCTTTCACTTTTCAACCAAATTCAGACATCTTTTGGACGGACACCAGTGACTTCTTTTCAACGTCATTTCAACCAGTTTTTGCTGGGTGGGTATGTCCTCGCAGAATTACTCACCGTTTCCTTGTTGAATTTGAACAGCGAGAGGAGTTTTGTGCATTTTTATCTGGTAAAGATGTTCATGCCCCCCCCCCCCCCCCACCCCCCTTGGGACAGGAATTAAGTGGGGAGTACTTTTTATTTATTTAGCTAATTGCCAGAGGGGTCCAATTTCCAAAGTCATGAAATATAGCAATCAAATCCCCAAGTTGGCAAGACTCCCTGAGTTTTTCAAAAAAACATCAGTCGCCCAACTCTATTTACCAATTGGTGTCTTACTAGGCAATGGTGTGAACTCCACCGCCGAGGAGCTGCTGATATTAGCTGCACCAATTTCTATGCGGTGGTACTCGTATACCGTCTGCCTCTGGACACCTGTGAGTGAGAAACACGTCACCGTTAACGCAAGTTCGGCTGGAAAGACTTTATCAGCGCTAACCTTCTGACTTGGATGATGATGTGACCAGAAAGGCATCGGAGAGGCCAGCCTTCACGGGGTGGTGAGTTGGACCAATGTCACTAGGAGGGAACGGTATCTGGAAGACGATATAAGGTGTCCAAACTTAATAAGTTTGTCAGGTGCTAGAGTATCTGTAGCACACATGTGCCAATTACCGGTAGCCTACAGCAGAATATATGATATGACGAACATAATATCTGATAATACATTTAAAAAAAGTATGATTGATGGTTGATTAATCAAAGAATATTATGGTTTATTACCTGTTTTCTAGAAAACTACGGAAGAGGATTAGGGCCAATGAAGAGGGGGAAAAAAGGGTTGGCAGGATTCTCACTTTATTCTCAGAATTCTGACTTTAAAGTGAGAATTCTGACTTTGTGACGTAGAGCTATGAATTGTTGGGGGGAAGCCAGAAAGAATAAAGTCAGAATTCTCACTTTAAAGTCAGAATCCTGCCAACCTATTTTTTTTCTCTTCAGTGGCCCTAATCCTTTACTGTAAGAAAACATAACAAAATTCTAAAACAAATCCTGTTGCCCAAATCGCCCTCCAATTCCTGAATGACCCTTCTATCTTACGTCTTTGTAACTGAAAGTGATGCGTCCTGTTCTGTAAAGAACGGCCTGGAAGGTGAAGGCACCCGCTGACTCTTTGCCCGACAGTCGAACCCTCTCCCATTGGACGACAAAAATCTCACCTGGAAAAATCAAGCACAACAGTAAGCACAACCCCCCCAAAACCCACTCGGTCGCACATATGGACATACAGTATTCACCAAAAGAGAACACAAGAAAAAGTCCCAAGGATCCAAATAAAAAAAATTAACATTAATTCACTCATTTTGGTTTGAAGAAGCCATTATGGTTGAATTCCAGGGCACGTAAAAACACCTACTTGGAAATTCATCCAAATGATCCTGAAAATACAAATATTTTCACAGGGATACACTTGCAAATTCACAGGCACGACGAGGCCCCGAAAAGGCCACTCCCTCACAGAACAAGCATTAACAAAGCTATTCAAAGATAAACTAATAATAAATCAAATGCTCCTGACAAAATTATTAAAAAAGAAACAAAGAATATAACTGGCACAGGGTATTGCATATATGTGCTGAGTACAACAGCATGTAGGCCTACAGAAAGTATATTGTACCGTTATCCATGTACTGCACGGTGGACTCTTTGGAGTGGCTGGGGTCAAAATTAGCCATCAGCGGGGCGATGTACTGTGTGGACGTCAGCATGCGGTGGGTCAGCTCACCGGTGAAGATAAAGCCTGAAAATGAGTACTTTCTCAGTAAAAAGACAAAATACTTCAAATTAGGGTTGAATTCTGATTTGGATTTTTCATAACATTTTAGGTAAGGGACAGTAAATATTAAGGATTTTTACTGTCCAAATGGTTAATGTTGCACTGCATAGTAGATTTCCTAAAAAGAAGACAAACTTTTGATGTTGCAATTTTCCAAAAAAAAAAAGAAGATTGAAGCTGTTATTCAATAGTTCTATTTTCTTGTTTAACGCTTAGACTTGTTTATATTGTTTCTAAAAAGAAGAAAATATTGATGTTGCACTTTCCTAAAAACACTTACAGACCCTACTAGCCCGTTCTCTCTACTAGCCCAATTCCTCTTTACACAAAAGAAAGACTCTTTTGTAACTGAACCGAATGGAGCCGTGGTCTAGCAGCATGTTGAAGTAAAAAGTACAGTAGCTCCATAAGTGAACCTAGAGGAACTCCACACAGTCAAGTTGGCAAACAGTTTCACCCCAACACCTCTATGGTTCAACCTACCTCCCGTCGCTATGGTAACCTGCCTAAGGTAATGTCCATAAAAGGGGAAGTCGAATGACAGGGCGACTTTCTGCAAAGGAAACACACACACACACCAGTCACTTTATTAGAAACAACTAAACTAATATAATAACACACGGGACTAGAACCAGATAAAAAAGTACCTTATTTGCAACAAAACATTAAAAACAGTTAGTCCATCCATCCATCCATTTGCTACCGCTTATCCAGGGTCGGGTCGCAAGGGCAGCCGCTTGAGGAGGGAAGCGCAGACTTCCCTGTCCCCAGCCACTTCAACACGCTCTTCTGACGGGATCCCAAGGCGTTCCCAGGCCAGCCGAGAGACGTAGTCTCTCCAGCGTGTCCTGGGTCGTCCCTGGGGCCTCCCGCCGGTGGGACATTCTCGGAACACTTCTTCAGGGAGGCGTCCAGGGGGCATCCAAACCAGATGCGTGAGCCACCTCAACTGGGTCCTCTCCACGCGGAGGAGCAGCGGCTCGACGCTCTCGGATGACCGAGCTTCTCACCCTATCTCTAAGGGAGAGACCGGACACCCTACAGAGGAAACTCATTTCGGCCGCTTGTATCCGGGATCTTGTTCTTTCGGTCACGACCCACAGCTGGTGACCATAGGTGAGGGTAGGAACGTAGATCGACCGGTAAATCGAGAGCTTTGCCTTTTGGCTCAGCTCCTTCACCACCACAGACCGATAAAGAGCCCGCATCACTGCAGACACTGCACCGATCCGCCTGTCGATCTCCAGCTCCCTCCTGCCCTCACTCGTGAACAAGAGATACTTGAACTCCTCCACTTGGGGCAGGATCTCCTCCCCGACCCGGAGAGAGCACGTCACCCTTTTCCGACTGAGGACCATGGTCTTGGATTTGGACGTGCTGATCCTCATCCCAACTGCTTCACACTCGGCTGCGAACCGCTCCAGTGAGAGTTGGAGATCACGGCTTGATGAAGCCAACAGCACCACATCATCTGCAAAAAGCAGAGATGCTATACTGAGAACACCAAACCGGGGCCCCTCAATGCTTCGGCTGCGCCTAGAAATTCTGTCCATAAAAGTTATGAACAGAATCGGTGACAACGGGCAGCCTTGGCAGAGTCCAACCCTCACTGGGAACGAATCCGACTTACTGCCAGCAATGTGGACCAAACTCTGACATCGGTCGTACAGGGACCGAACAGCCCGCATCAGAGGACTCGGTACCCCGTACTCCCAAAGCACCCCCCACAGGACTCCCGAGGTACACGGTCAAAAGTCTTCTCCAAATCCCCAAAACACATGTAGACCGGTTGGGCGAACTCCCATGCACCCTCGAGGACCCTGCCGAGGATGTAGAGCTGGTCCACTGTTCTACGGCAGGGACGAAAACCACCTCCTGAATCCGAGATTCGACTTCCCGATGGACCCTCCTCTCCAGTATCCCTGAATAGACCTTACCAGGGAGGCTGAGGAGTGTGGTCCACCAGCTATAGTTCGAGCACACCCTCCGGTCCCCCTTCTTAAAAATAGGGACCCCCACCCTGGTCTGCATATCCAGGGGCACTGTCCCCGAAGTCCACCCGATGTTGAGTCCGATGTTGAGATGTTGATGATGAGTCCTACAGGCCAAAAAGGCCCGATAGGACTCCTTCTTCAGCTCGACGGCATCCCTTACCGCTGGTGTCCACCAGCGGGTTCGAGGATTGCTGCCACGACAGGCACTGACCACCTTACGGCCACAGCTCCGATCGGCCGCCTTTACAATGGAGGCGTGGAACATGGTCCACTCTGACTCAATGTCCCCCACCTGCACCGGGACTAGAGAGAAGTTCTGCCCGAGGTGGGCATTGAAACTCTATCTGACAGTTAAAAAACAGTTAGTGTCAATCAAAAGTGAGCCTTATCGCTGCAAAGGCAGTTACTGCAGCTTCTGTGGGGTTCACGTTTACTGAAAATCGGGCCTAATGTGATAATCGTGAATTTTAAACCTATTCAATACCAAATCCTTATGTGTATGGTGTGCTGTGTTGGTCATTTGGAGTATGCTACACACTATAAAGGTAGTAAAAACACATTTTTTGTATGTGTATTTTTGCATGTGTGGGGTGTTAAATTTAAAAAAATTGGTTGAAATGTTAAAAATCGCTATGTGTATACCCCACTTTAACACACCCCACACCAAAAGATAATCAACCAAGACCATATTTTAAGGAAAACCAACAATCAGGTTTGATCGGAAAGATGGCAAAATTGCTCAAATCTGTTCAATTTGTCACTGTATGTGTACCCCGCTTAAGGGTTTGCGATTGTAAATATTGAACAGATTTACCATTAACGATTGTGATTGATTGCAGAAAAATCATCCTTAAATTGACACCACAGGTTAATCTTCCAGAGATATATGACAATTGGGCCTTTGTTTACTAAATTACTTTGAATGCAAAGCAGTGAAAATGCTCAAAGTAGTCTGATCGTCAAAAGTGTGTCCACACTTAAGATGTTAAAAATCGGTATTCAGACTGTTTTTTTTTTTTAAGAGAGTTTCCCAACTGCAGCCCATTAGCAGGGTTACACAAACCATTTGCAAGCCATATGTCAACACAAAATATGCTTCCTTCCAAGTCTGATGCAATGTTTGCAGTGATTAAAAATAATGGAAGCAAAGACAGGGCCGAGCGACATGGGATCAGGTCATTAAGGTTAGTGCGGGAGAACCTAATAGCAGATTCATTTTCAAGACAGCAGATGAGAAAAATGCGATTGGAAGAGGCTGTTATCAGAAATACTGCTTTTCTAAGACCACATGTGGCCCATCTATCCGTTTGAAAAACCAAATGTGTCTTTAGTACAAAGGTTTGATCAGCACTACCTTCACGACTATGAATTTCGTACTCTTTAAGTTAAACATGTTTACCATGAGTCCAAACTCCCATGACAGTTTGACTTCACGATCCACACCAAATTCCTTTGGCCTGCTTTTCTTCCACATCTGCTTTGTCTCATTTTAATTGCGGCACTGATGAACGCGCATGACAAATGACTTGTGCAATCAAAGAAGATCCTACTTTCAACTTGTCAGCGTGATAGAGTGTGTGTTGACTACTATTACAAATATGGAACTCTTCGGTATTGGCCTGTACAACTCAGCTGCTAGATAATATGTCTGTGTAATTAGGAGAAAGTACACACACTGTAGTAAATTATTTTGTTGTCCCTTTAAATAGCGCAGCTGAATACCGTTGTAGCTGTTGTCACTCTCACTTGCACTGTTCTTTTTCTTGGGAGCCGTACTGTAAGCTTATTAAATGTATTTTATTTTCTAGGTTAACTCAATGACACGTTCATGTATGCGTAGCACATCAGAGAATCGCTACTGCGAATTGTGTTTTTCCACGTGTGAGACTCACGGCTGCCTGCTGGTAGGAATTGGACAAAATGCCGTGAACTCGGACTTGGCCGTGCCCAACGTCACTCATGTCCACCCACAGGTCCCGCGTTCTCCGGTCCGCTGGCCCCAAGCGCCGCCACGTGTAATACTTGCCGCCATCCTCCTGACAAAACAGCCTGGAATGAAATTGTGGTGTACTGCAGTACAGTACCTACCATGTGCCTTCCAAAAGACAATGTTTGGCCCCAGTTCATAAGAATTAACCACTATACACAGTTACAGGAGTCATTTCCAAACTGCTTAAAAATGAGGAGATAATTAAGGTTCATGAGCAAATGCGTGTATAGAGCATAAGATACACAAGAAAAAGCAATAGGAGTGTTTCTCATATTTCTCACAGTTGTATTTATTTGAGAGAATTTCTGGCTTAAATATGGGTAAAGGGAAACAATATCATTAGACAACATGTCAAATCAAGTAATTGTTTTTATTTTATTTAACGTAATCATTAGGCTACCACTACTACTACTATACTGCTCTACTACAATAATTACTAATATTTAATGTCATGCACATAAAAGAAGCAGATTTTCACAACTTCAGTAAATGATTCTGTAAATTACAGTAATATTAGTTGTACTTCATAAAGAATATATGACTGTGACTATATTGTCTGTCTACATTTGTTGCCGCACTGTTTGCTTAAGCTTCACAACCGCCACATAGAAGCTAATTGTTAGCTTGTCCATGGCATTTCCCATTATGGGTTGGCTGATTTTTATGACTGAAGCGAGCATGGTATTAATCTGCGCAGGGGCAGGCTAGACTTTGTTTTGGTATTTTTGCAGATGCAAAAACGGGCGTTTTGTGCGCTTGTGGGTCTGAACACACTTGATTCGCCAGCAATTGAAGTGGATCCTCTCATTTCCTTTAAAATCAGCAGATGACATGCATGCAGTCCTTGACATGGTAGAAGAAGAAACTGATTTCCTTGAGTCCATGGAGAAGGTCGAAGTGAACAAAGTACATTTATAAGGAACTGCAAGCAGACCTCCGCGGCCAGATGATGTAAAATTGGCCAGGGAGATTTGAAGAACAGATAGACTGCCATACACCCGGATTGTACACGTCAACGATATCTGGACTGTTTCGCTACCGTTCACACTTACCACCACACTGGTCATGTTGTTTGTCAGGGTGTCGATAGACAGTCCTTTGCCCAGGATGGCCCTGCGGGTCCTGGAATTTCCCTGTGAAATCACATTGTAGCCATCCTCTGTCCAAAGTAGACAGTTAATTTTAGTTGTGCACACATCATGACGCATTGACACAAAATAACACAAAGTCATCCTGCAAACAATTCTGTAACGTTTGGCAGGTTTTATGTAAATGCTGTGCTTCAAACCACTTATTTGAAACACGCAGCAGTGCAGGATTCCATGTCACACATTAATGGTTACTTACTTTGTAGTTGATGCAAGGGGCTAATTTTAGCACAGACACCGTGTGGAAACACACGCAGAGGCGAGAACCCGCAAACATTTTGGGCCTTGCACAACCTCAGACGCAGACTGTGCCATAACATTCAAATAAAGCCATACCAAAAGTAAAGTTAGACAATACAGTGAAGAGCCTGCACAGTACAGCTTTTTGAATTGTGCACATTTACAAAATGAACTATAATTGGCTTAAATGAATGCAATACGACAATAAATTCCAAGCTTGCACCTTTAATAGCACTTGGTTATGCTCAATCTGAACTATTACTAATGTGACATACAGTAAGTGTGTATAATGTCACATAGTTTCCTCTTAAGCCATATACATGTATATAATGTCACAAATTCTAGAAAACAAATGGATGGATGAATCTTTGTGGCCCCCCACCCCTAATGGGACAAGCTGAACGTCGCAACATTAAATAAATTACCCGGGGTCCCGGTGGGGTGGGTGGGACGATTGGTGGGCGGGTGCGCCTCCTGCCCCCGCCTGGTTGGGTGGGGGGCCCGCTGGTCGCTCCTCTTAACTCACTGCACTAGGTTTGCACAATACACTTTTATAGACATATAGGGCACATAACACACTTTGGGGGGGCGGGGGGGGGTAGGGTGGAAACACCGTCTTCACCCTACAACTCCCCTCCAATTTTAATGCACCACACAACTGGGCGGGGGGGCTGTGGCGGTGCCATCTGTTGGGGACCGCGGTATAGAGCAGTGCTGCGGTCCCCTGTCCGTGTCCCCCCCCCCCCCCCCCCCCTATCTATTTTTTTTAATGCACTGGGTTGGGGTGGATGGCGGGGGTGGATGGGGGGCGGGGGGTCGTGGGGGGCGGGGTTGGGGGCCGGTGGGGTGCCTGGCGGGCCTGCAGTGCCCCGTCCTGCTGCGTTGGGTCGGGGGCGCGGGCCGTGTTGGGGTGGGGGGCGCTCCTGCTCCTGGGTTTGCTCTCCGGCCGGGGGCCCTGGCGGGGCCCGGGGGTCGTCCTTTGGCGCTGCCGCGGCCTGGGGGGCCCTGAGGTGTTGCGCTTGCTCTGTCCTGGCAGGGGTCGACAGCTCCTCTCTTTGGTGGAGATTTTTATGCATGCCAGATCCACCACACCAGCATCTATCGAAACTCAGACACAATCCGCTTCCTCCTCAGGTCATTGAATCGGTGGAGGCTGGTGTCTGTGGATCTCACTCGGCTTCCTTTCCTCAGTCTCTCCTTCGGTCTCTTGAGGTTTCCCAGATTATTATTATTTTTTTTGGATTTGTTGGAATTTAGATGTTTCTTGGGTTGGGGAAGAATTCTGGTGGGTGGTGCTGGATTTCACCTTCCTTGGTTTTCTTTGGTCCCCTCGGGTCTCCTGACGGCGGTGTTCGGTTTAGGTGAACGGTATGGGATTTTTTCTAATAGGTTTTTGGTGAGCTAACAAATACACGCACGCACACACGCACGCACGCACATACACATACT
Source organism: Leptonotus elevatus (assembly GCF_054856555.1). Classification (NCBI taxonomy): domain Eukaryota; kingdom Metazoa; phylum Chordata; class Actinopteri; order Syngnathiformes; family Syngnathidae; genus Leptonotus; species Leptonotus elevatus. The sequence goes on from NC_141239.1 coordinate 42,272,313, forward strand.
CACCCACATACAAATTATATATATATATATATATATATATATATATATATATATATATATAAATAAAAAAAATTAATAAAGAGCAATGATGATGACATTTCCGAATGAACAATACTGAGCTCTTTATAAAAAAAGAAGAAAAAAAATTACCCCTGTTTTGGATAAAGGTTTTTTATTTTTTATTTTGTTAAATATAATAGATGCCATCTGACAGCTAATAATACTGATTTAAGAGTGACAAAAATTGCAATTACCCTACACCTTTTGAGCCAAAATATCAACAAAACAAGTTTGTGTCGTAATGACGCAAGTGGTCCATTTAACACTTGATGATGACGTCACAGAGAGGCTTATCTCCAACTGTCTACAAATACCCATCCCGCGCGTTGCCTCCCATATGGAGTATGTTTTCTAACGCTAAATTGCTTGTTCTTTCCGTACTTAACGTTTGCTGTATTCGTTCTCAGGCATTCAGCAAACAATGGGAGGCGAGTCAGGAAAGGATTAAAAGCTCAAATTAGAGGGCGAAAAAAGCCCGAGAGATGCACTTCGCCACGTTCAGGTCGCCGTCGGAATGCACCGCCAAAGCATGCCATGGTCAGTCAGGCTGCCACATGGAGTAGGCCTACGCCTCTGCTGCTCTGGGGCAGGAATGTTGGTGACTGGACAGATGAACCTGAACGCGGGCAACACCGCCGAATTTTCCAATGGTCCGTTTATGGAGCCTGAGATCAAACATTTAAATGCAACATCTTGGCAACAAAAGCCATTGGCGTAGTTCAAGCATACCTGTCTCGCGTAATACCAGCTTGACGTAGCTATTAGCACCATCATCGCTGAGATTGCTATTTGCCACCATTTTAGCGCACTGTTTGAAGCAGGTTTAAACAATCAAAGTTTTTTTTTGTCTTAAAGGGAAGTCAGTTAATTGACAATAATATGTTATATATGTGACCACTTTAGTCTAGACACGACTTTCTGATTAATATTACATTTGTGGAACATGAGTTATGCAGCAATATCCAGCCGTTTATATCCATCTCAGGGGTGGCGGCTATTTTGCCACTTGCTGTCGACTGAAGATGACATCATAGTTGCTCGGGGCTCAGACAACGGCCAATCACAGCTCACCTGATTTCTGAAGCTGAGCTGTGATTGGCTGTTACCTGAGACCTGAGCAACTGTGATGCCATTTTCTCTCAGCAAGTGGCAAAACGGCCGCCTTCTGATATTGATAAAAACTGCTGGAATTTGTTGCTTAACTCATATTCCACTAACCAGAATACCATATTTAGACTAGTGGGACTGCATGAAACATATTATTGTCAATAATTTCCTGGGGGGGGTTGACTTCCCCTTTAAATGACGTGTATATTGATTGAATTTCTTACACAGATTGAACTGAAAAATAACCAAAATTACAATTTTAACATTACTCAAACAGCAGCCATCTTGGTGCTGTCTAATATGAGATAGTTTATACCTAACAAATGCACTGTTATTTTTTAGGGATGGGCAAGCTGAGCAGGGTTGGGGAATCCAGGTTCAGAAAGTACTAAAAACCTTGAAAAAGTTTGGCTTTAAGGCACAGGTACTATTCTAAACTGGTGGAGACGAGCTTGTTTGCCTGCCAGTTGAGTAGAAGCACCTGTGAGAAGGTTTTCACTTTCTGGACCTGGATTCATGCTGGCGAGTACTGATACCAGGGATCGTAAATTTAAAAGTCCCTAACCAAAACAATAATCAAATCATTCACGAGGTAGAATGCTTCTGTCTTTTGCGGTTTAGTGACTACATCGCAATTCTTGTGTATGTTCCTTCCTCCAAAACTGCTACCTCATCACATTAGGAATGAGGAAATGAACACACTCAAAGTCTCACACATTTGACTTCTTCTGCCTTCACATCGTGTGGGACACTGATAACTAGGGGTGTTAGAAAAAATCGATTCGGCAATATCGCGATATTACAGCGCGCAATTCTCGAATCGATTCGATATGCGGCCGAATTGATTTTTTAACATCAATTTTTTATGGGAATATTCAACAAAACGTCTTACTTAGGATTTACACATTAAGTATAGAATAATTTTATATTAATTGAACATTAAGCCTTAATATTTGATGTCAGTGCTCTTCAAACATGAAACAGACTGCAACCTGAATTTTTAGATAAATACATTTTCATACAAATCTTACAGTGTACATGTACAAGTTTACTGATTGATATTTTCTGAATTTGAGTTTAAAAAAAATCGCAATAATCAATTTATAGATTTGTATCGGGATTAATCGGTATCGAATCGTGACCTATGAATCGTGATATGAATCGAATCGCCAGGTACTAGGCAATTCACACCCCTACTGATAACTGATGTCACACCCATTTAAACGTACTGTACATGCTCATACTGCCCCCATGGGTGGCTGGACGTAATAGAACTGTCAGTGGATGGTTTCAAGTGCATATATCAAGATTAAATCTGCAATTGTTATTTAAACATGGTTCCACCTTGTTATGGCATCTATGAGGTAAGTTTGCATGCAGTTGCCTTAATAAACGGATGTACATAAAGTTGAGTCTTACAGATTGATTAATATTCCAGGTGACTCTGGGTGAGAAGCAAAATTTCAGTACAGCTGAACTATGATGAACTATATAAGTGCGTGATTTTTGCTCCTGCCATTCCATTTGGGGCTGTATTCAGGCCAGGCGTGTCCACCCTCTCTGGAGGAATGGCCACGTTGTGATGTTGTGGTTGGGCGGTGGCTGCTCCAAAAAAAAAAGCAGCGAGGGTCAGTTGTCCATCTGGTACATCTGTGCTATCGTTTAAAATCATGCTGTCTCCGCTCGATCCTTAACCTCAAGTGTGTAAAAAAAAACACTATGTAAAGTGCATACAGTAATTTGAGCAATTTTGTTTCCTTGTGGTGACACACAAAGGACATTATGTAGAAACCACAGAGGTAAGTTCTACCCTCACAAGCATCAGCCCTTGAGATACAAGTGTGGTCACAGCGCAAATTAAACTTGTATCTCAAGGCCCCAGTATACTTTTTAGGGGGAAAAAGCTATTTTGCTGTATTTTAATGATATGGTGGTACTTGGGAGAGCTAAATATTTTTGAGGAGGTTCCACTCTACGGTGCGACCGTTCCAGAACATTGATAAAGTGTCTTTTCTTTGGATTTTGGCTCAGGGAGTCATTTTCAATGTCATAGGAATTCATAAAACGGCCTAAAGGGAGCAGCTCTCTTACAGGATGATGATGACCGATGTTCTGATTTTAGAAAGGAAAACATCACACTTCATGCTCCGATGAAACCGAATCTCATGCGTGGATGTCAGCTGTCATGAATCATTGAAAGGCAATCCAAGCCAAATCCACTGCCAATAGATTACTGTTGCCTGTCATGAAATACAGCGCAAATACAGCGGTGCCTTGAAAAATGAGTTTCATACATTCAACATGACTGCACTCGTAACTGAAAACACTTGTATCTCAAATCATTTTTCACCATTGAAATCAATGCAAATGCCAATAATCGTATCCATCACTCCAAAAAAAAAATTTTTTTTTTGTAACGTTCTGAAATGAGAAAGGTTTAACTGCAGTATTGTGCTGTATAAAAACATATAGTACAGTTAACTTATGTATAATGTCAAGAGTTTGTGAATTATGATTTCATGCATTAATTCATTGGGCATTGTGTGTCTGTGTGCGTGCCATTGTCAGCAGGAGATGCATAATACACTTTTATTTGACTATGAAACACAAAAGCCCTTCACAACGTGCAGAGGATTAAAAAACAAAATGTTTTTCAAGAGGGATAGGAACTGGGCTGGCTGGTGAATAGTGAAAATCTGCATATAATTGTCGGCCATTATAAATGCATTGAAGTTTTTTTGTTTTTTTTTAAGTTTACTTCCAAACTACACTTAGGGCAAAGAGCTATGCTAACCATATAGCTTTACTGTACAACAGTACATTGAGCTTGATGCTATCAAAAACATAAAGCAAAACGCCATAGACATGTTAATGAATAGCATCGGTGTAACAATGTGATAACCCTTTTCAAGGATATTTGTGCAGTTTGTCACTTTTTTTTACTCACTACTGCCACCTCTGGCCCAAAGAGTAACTGCGGCATCTGTGTCTGGCTCGTTTATGGTGTGCGTGCGAGTACGTGCACGTTCTTACAGCGATGGTTGACAAACGAAGACATGACTTCAAACAAGGTAGGAAAAACTCCGCCCCTCCCCAAAGAAACTGTGGCGTGTGAGGGGTTTGCACACTCTACTATAAAGGGAAGAAAAAAGCTGATAGGTGCAGTCAGAGTAAATCAGTCAGTGCTCTTCGTACTCATCTGGGCATTGGTGGAGCATGCATGATGCAGAAAAAGCTTTAACATTACCTTTTTAAATGGCACAATGCACCTTTAAACAATTGATATAAAATCTAACAATACTCACAGGCATATCTTTTTTATCCTCTGCAAAAACAATTACTTGTAATATAACTGCTGCTTTCAGAGGGGTGACTATCTCCTTGTATGTATCCATATGTCTGTATTATACTGCGCCCAGGTGGCCAAGTTGCAGTCAACAGAAGGAGCAGCACATTATCGAATGAAGCACAAATTATGGTAAAAACGACTTAATCTCTACGTTCTCTTTAATTATTGCTTATACAAAATATAGAACTTGCGATTGGCTGGCGACTAGTTCAGGGTGTAGCCTGCCTCTCGTCCAAAGACAGCTGAGGTAGGCTCAAGCATGCCCGTGACCCCAAGAATGAATTAGCAAAATTTGAGTTGGATATTTTTATGGCGGCTGGAATGAATTGATGGCATTTGCATTCATTTCAGCGGGGAACGATGATTTGAGAGGCAATTGTTTTGAGTTAGGGGCATGGTCACGGAACAAATGTAATTAATATCTCAAGGCACCGCTTTATAGGGTAGGACTTAATTTTCAACATGTATGGCAGTTTGTAAAGTGAATATGTGATTTCATATATGGCTTGTACACTTCATAAAGCTTTTATGATGACAACATAATCCTGGATTGGATTACATCTATTTCCATTATTCTGGATGGGGAATATGACCGTCTTACACCTTGGAAGTTGAACTGTTTGCCACAAAATGTTTTCTTATCAGGCCAAGTGCATTCCGTGGGAAGTTAAGATTAATTTATAAATAACATAAAAGTCGATCTATTACATATGGATCAGCTGGAAGGTTTTTGTAACACAAACGTCTCTGCGAGGCTAATCAGTCATTAGAGGAGGAAAAGTTCATTTTTGTTCATTTTGGCTTGCATCTACAGACGGGACTCAAGTAATTGAGCTTGTGCGCAATTTTAAGCAACCGATAAGGGTAAAACAAACATTATAAATCATATTCCAAGTGTTTTCTCATTGGACGGTTTTGTGCTTTTTTTGGATACAATTGGCACGCTTGCCTTAACTACATGTATCCTCTGTCCAACGGAGTGAATAACAAGAGTCCAACTCTAATTTTAAACCAGGCTGTTTTGAGGGTTGCACGCTTGTGGAATGTTAATTTTGTTCCACACTTATTTTATTGCAAATTGGATGGAAAAAGTCACATTTTGTTGTGGAAGTTGACCTATGCAAATAACAAAATAACAGCACATAGCTTTTTTTTCGGAGGGTTGCTTAAATAGTGCCAAGTGAGGCACTTGTCAGCTAGGCCAGCCTGGCAACTATTGAGCTCCTCATTGTCGGCCGTGAGTGCGCGCACCTCATGGAGAGGTAGAAGAGCCAAGGTCACGAGGTGTGGGGTGTTTTTTTTCTTCCACAATTTAAAAAGTTCCCATTGTCTTCATATATTAAAAGGTCTCCATTGTATATACTGTGTACATTGTCTAACTTGTTTTAACACTTTTATCATATATTCTTTTTTTTTGCAAATAAGATGAAGACAAAATGTTTTATACAGTATTGTAATGTCTTAATATTAAGAATGGTTGTCTTAATTTCATACTTGTAATAATGTACGAACAGAAGTTGCTAAAGAAATAGCAACAGTATGTGAAATCCCATTAAAGAAAAAAAAAAGACATAGAAAGAAGTGCAGTATCATTGCAAATCCTCACCTGTGGATGGGACCTCCGCCAAGGCTTTTTGGGAGAGACAGAGGAAGAGCATCGTCACATGCAGAATCATCATGTTATCATGGGGAGCACAGTGTGGACTAACTTCTTGTTTCTGCCTTCACTAACTGACTCTATTTTCAACTTGCTTCATGCGCCACCCTGCTGCTCTACACTCCTCCCCGGGGCTGATCGTCCATCGCCATGGCAACAAGAATCATCAAGGCTGATTATTAACTCTCTCTCTCTCTCTCTATATATATATATATATATATATATATATATATATATATATATATATATATATATATATATATATATATATATATATATATACATATATATATATATATCTATATCTATAGATATCTATATAGATATCTATAGATATATATCTATCTATCTATATAGATATATATATGGAGCCGGGACGGGGACTTGAGGCTGCAGCAGCACGGGCAAAACGGTGCAGCTTGGCTCTCTGTTGCCTAATCTTTCGCCTCCTTTGAGCTGGGGCTTGTGCTTGGCTTGACGGTGCTTGACTTGGCGTTAGCTGGGTGGACATGGCTTGGGGTGGCGTGGCTGAAGCAGACTTGGATGAGGCAGACTTGAGAGCAGGAACCGGGGGCACATCAACCTGTCACCATGGGGAGTGAGGAGCAACAGGGATACTAGAAACAGAGGATAGAGAGACTGAAAGAATATGATGAGAAGAAACGTGATTCAGTGAGGAAACAGGTGAAGTGGGGACTAAGTCTTGACGTGGCGGTAACATGGGGACCGGAGTGATGAACATGGCGGGGACCGAGGTGACGGGAGGTAACGTGACATGGAGTTAAAACAATCCGCAAAAGAAAACCGTGACGAAAACAAATAAAGGGTCAAGAGTGCTGGTGAAAAAATCAAAATCGGCGTCTAAATCGGAACTCGAATCAGTAAGTGCATTAACCAAAAAAATAGTATTTTTCATCATCATCTGTGAAGTCTGAGTCTGTGTCTATGAAACAATGGGGTGACAAAATGGTGTCATAGAGCAGGGACTTAAGTGAACTAAGGAGATTAGGTGAATGGGGAACAGAGAACAAGGCGGAACCAGCCAGAGAAAAATAACCTACATGGAGGTCGGCAACGGGAGCTTCCCGCTGGGTCCGATCGTGGTCAATTCATTCTGTCAAGAGGTAATGGTGGTTACGGACCCAAATGCAGGGAAGCAGGGCAAGGAGGCAGAGGTGATGTACAAAATAGGAATTTAATTATTCAAAACAAAAGCGAACTCCAAATGGCAATGAAACAAAATGTCAAATTCATTTCTGGTTGTTATAGGTGGAGAAAAAAAAGTCTACACACCACTGTTCAAATTTCAAGTTTGTGGAATATAAAGTAATGAGACCACAATAAATAATTTCAAAACCTTTTCCACCTTAATTGTAACGTATATCATGTACAACTCAATTAAAAAGACACATTTTTTCAAGAGGGGAAATAAAAATAACTGAGATAATGTGTTAGCACAAGTGCGCAAACCTTCTCATAACAAGGAATGTGGCCCTGTTCCAAACTAACCAATCACATTCAAACTCATGTGAAATAGAACTCAGCACATATCATATTTAAAATGCCTCTGATTAACTCCAAATAATTTTTTGGTGGTTCTAGTAGGATTTTCCTGACATATTATTTTGCCTTCTACTGTAGCAGAAGCCTGAAGGTTTTGTGCTAACAATGTTGTTTAAAAAAGAATAAAAATAAATAAAACTTTGTGCGATATGGCTTTCTTCTCGCTAACTTACCCTATACCATTTGACATATGAGAAGATGCGAGATTGTTGTCATGTATACTAATAAAATCAGTAGGCCCTACTTGTCAGAATTTTCTGCAGCTCTTTCCATGTAGCTGTGGTCCTGTTGACAGCCTTTCTGACCAGTTTTCTTACCGTTGTTTCAAAAATTTTGGAGGGATGTCTATTTCTTAGTAAAGCCAATTCATTGTTGTGCCATATTTTATCCAGTGTTGTATGGTATATCTAATACAGTGGAAATTATTTTGTACCTGACTGATACCTTTGAATAATGAAATCCCTCTCATAAAAAATACATCTTTTATAAGTTTTTATTTTTTTCATTTAACAATCCATTAATTTATTTATTGTAAATAAAATACGAATCGACGAACCTCCATAATTAAAAAGAAATAAATGCATACATACGCGCAGGTAGGCGTAAATGTTAAAGCCTCGCGATACTTGCGCGAGAATTCTTCCGTGCGGTTGTCATTGGTTAGGCGGACGTTGACGTAAAGTGGGCGGTTCCCGGAAGAAAGGCCACAGAGCCCAACGAAGGAGGAGAAGACGGAGAAGAAGACGGCCGATGAGAGCAGCCAAAGAAGAAAAAGTGATGTAAGTGAAATCTATTTAATAATTCTTACGAACCACTGGTTGGTAACTCGAGTCGGATATCTATGAATAAATATTAGATAAACGTTGTTAACGTTTCAAACACATCTCAGTCGTAGTGGCGGGGCTGCTTCGCTAGGTAGCCGAGACCGAACCGAACGTCCAGCAACAACAAAAAAGAGCCGAATTTCATGTTTTTCGTCCGCTTATGACATCATTTTCGGCCACAATAACAAACCAGAGGAAGCGCCGAGTTATATTTTAGCTTAACGGCGTTTTTGTCATTTTGACGTTAGGCTGCTAACGTAAGCGGAATGTGAAGTTTTTTTCGGGGGCGGGGGAAGCTTCCGTCCTTCCTTCCGATATCTTTCGCCGTTATGCTCAGCTGATGATGCTAATGAGCTAGCATCGGTAAAGGAAAGTGGTCGGAGCTGACGTTGACCTGTTCGGTGGCTAGTTTTGTAGCTTGAATACATGATTCAGGAAAATTTCCAGGGTCCACGGTTACGACGACTACCGATTTACGAACGGTGCGCAATTAACTATAGAGAGAGCGCCCCCCCCCCCCCCATTCCAGACGCACTTGCATACCCGAATAGAAAAAAAAGCTTTCTATTTTTTAATTATTTTAATTTTTTACCTTTCCCACACCTTTTAAACGTATCGAAACATATTACAACAGACATAAACATTTTAAAACACACATTATATACATAATGTAACCAACAAAAACACATCGCAAGTACCAAATATATAGAAAATACTGTATGTATTGTAAGTCTACATGCATGTCCATGGTAAGGTGGCACTTGATGTTGGTGTGTCTGCATGTGAGTGGGTGAGAGCCGTGGCAGACAACAGTTTCTGTGTGAGTTTGCTCATTGTTCTTTCCGCATTTAAGAGACGTCTTAAACATGCATTGAGTGTGACTGTGACTGTCCTTTCCCACATCCTGTAACGCGCGGGCTGATCGGCCATGGATGGCACGGCGGGACAGCAAAAAAACAAAAACGGGAGAGCAAGAAAAGGATTGGCAGTTCACTGATTCACTTTATTAAAAAATAAAAACAATGGGCTCGGCAAAAAATACATTCACCGCAAAAAATAAAGAAGTGCTACACACAAAAGCAAAGAAGCGCCACCTCATGGCGCGGCGCCTCATTTCCGATTGTTACAGTGTGAGGACGTCATTGTAAGCGCGCGTACTGTAATAACCCGTAAAACACGATGGCTAAAAAGAACAGAACGTAAGCGGGTCATCGGGGAAGTTGCGTTCAAAACCCACCCATCGGAGGTGAAATTTTAAGCCTTTAAAACACATTTCCCACACGATTTTTAACACATTGTTAACCTCTTTGAACGTTTTTTTTTTTTTTTGCAAGCATAAAATATACATAGACAAGAAAGCACTGTACGAAAACCATCAATCAAGTCAAGTGATTGAAACCCCCTCCTACTAGTCACTCAATCAGCTTGACTGCCTTGTCTGGTACGTACTGTTTTTCATTAGTTTGTTTTAAATTTGTGGCCAGCAAGTGTTTTTCATCCAAATATTTACTGTATTGTGAGTGATAGTGAATGAGTGTATTCATATTCTGTATGGCTCTGTACTATCGTTACAGTCTCGATTCATATGCTGTAAAAACACAAATAAGATTTATTATTTAAGAAGCGGTTTAAATGCTGCTGGAAATTGCATTTTCACTCGCTAGTTTTCTTTGCATCTGCACTGATATTCAAATCCATTTGACTTAGCGTCAGAAGCATATTGCTAACCACGGTGTCCATTAGCCAGCCGAGATGCAGTGTGGCTACGTGGTGGCCGTTTGGCTAGAGCATTGGTATATGGCCCGGCGTCCATTTTTAATTGGCGCGCGTCACTCATTAAAAATAAATGACATTTGCAGCTAATTTATTATGTAGAGCTTTTTTTAATATGCAAAAATGCTAATGAATTATTTACAATTAAAAACGATCACCCTGCGACAGAATGGTCCTGTTTTGGTTCTGAATGTAGAGATAGGATTCAGCTCCTGTTCAGTGCACGGGTTGATATTTTCTTGTGCTATTTTCTTGTGCGTTACAGGGTCTCAACCACCTGAAAATCATACAAAATCCTTAACTATTTGTCTTAAAGAAAGCGATTAAGGTAGCAATTTTTCATCACTGTAATTATATACCAAAAATAATATGCAATTGCTTGATTGTCTGACTTTGGTCTGCTTGATAAAGTAAAAAAAAAAAAAAGAGTCAACGTTGCCTTTGCATCTTTAGTTTTTTTTTATATGTGGCCGTCGGAGGAAAATGTTTGGCCACTCCTGGGCTAGAGAATGAAGCGCTTGCGCTTCATGTCCCTTCCTAATATGTTAAGTGGGGAATATGAATACAAATAAATGTACAGTTTCTTCACCCCACAGTTCTTAACTTCATTTCCAGGGTTCACCAATTCCGGTCCTCGAGGTCCGGAGTTCTGCAGGTTTGAGATGTTTCTGCCCACTAGCACACCTGATTCATATAATCAGCTCATCAGCATGCCTGATAACGATTCTGATCTTTAGTAACAGGTGTGTTGGTAGGCGGAAAAATCTCAAACCTGCGGGACTCCGGACCTCAAGGACCGGAATTGGTGAGCCCTTTCTAAACCGAGGGCCACCATTAATCCGTTACAACCAGACAGAAAAACGCCAACCCATTTTGTTCCAAAAAAACCAGTGCTCTAGTGTACAGTATTGAGTTTGTAAAAACATACGCCAATAAATAATTAGATGCCAAGAATTAAACAGTTTGTACATCATGATTTTATAAGTCAATGCCCCCTGTCAATGTTGTTGCCTTGGCCAACACATGTATAATACAGACATATGACAAAAGGTTTTTCTCCATTTAATAACTCATTAGGCTGCTGTAATATTAGTTGTTTTTCGCAGAGGACATCTTGTTGCACACAATGCACACCTCTCCAGAGAAAATCTAAAGTCCTTCAATCTTACTTTTATGCATTTTGTAAAACGTGATTTTCTATTATTAAAAGTTGTGGATTCACAAGCAGCTTTTCATTGTTCAATGGAGCCAAATAAATCCTTTGTGAATCAATTTGAATGTCATGAGTAGCTTTTGGAAGTAGCAATTATTGTACTCAACTGTATGTTCTTTTTTGTACCGGTACATATGTTCAGCCCGAAACCTTTCTCAGATCATATTTGTTTTGGTAGATCAATTTAATAAATAAAAAAAAGCTATATTAAGTTATACAATGTGGGCTGCAACTAATGATTATTTAGCGATTGATTAATCTGTTGATTATTTTGTCGATTAGTTGATGATTCTGATTTTTCCCTTCATTTTAATTTCCATCCCTTTATTCAAAATAAGACATGATTTCAAATTGGCAATGCAGAAAACATAAATTAATTCATTGACTTGATTTAGTTACCGCTTTGGTCCATTACATTTCTCCAAAGCTAAAGCTGCTAATGTTTTATTTTGATTTGACACAAAGACAATCAGTCTGCTCTCATGGGGGACAACAGAGATTAGCCAATATTTACTCAAGTAGTGTTGTCACGATACCAAGTTAACATCCATTCGTTACTAGCAAAAAATACCACGGTAGGAAATGTTTTGAGGTAGAAATTTTAAATAGTTAACGCTCATCAATTCAACTATAAAGATTTTTTTGTAAAAGGGCTAACAATTACAATTTTAACTGTTCACATTTTTGTAAATAATTGTTCTGAAACACAATTTCATAGTTAAACCTTTTCAATATGAGACTCAGCAACAGCAACCTTTTGTGTATACGTGCAAAACAAAAAGAGTAAAACTTAAACATTGCAGTGGCAACTCTCCTGCTAGCGGTATTTTGCCGTGAACAGCTCTGATTGGTCATTTACTGGACCGAGTCATGCACTGGGAGTGGTTCCTGCCTCGCTTCACCCCATTCTGTCTTTTTACTAGAGGTGTTAGAAAAAATCGATTCGGCAATATATCGCGATATTACAGCGCGCAATTCTCGAATCTATTCGATATGCGGCCGAATCGATTTTTAGACATCAATTTTTTATGGGAATATTCAACAAAACGTCTTACTTATGGATAGGTTTCACACATTAAGCATGGAAGAATGTTATATTAATGGAACATTAAGCCTTCATATTTGATTTCAGTGCTGTTCAAACAGACTGCAACCTGTTTGTTAAATGCAGTGGCTCAGTTATAAGCCTGAATTTTCAGATGAATACATTTCCATACAAATCTTACAGTGTACATGTACAAGTTTGCTGATTAGTATTTTCTAAATTTGAGTTAAAAAAAAATCGCAATAATCAATTTATAGATTCATATCGGGATTAATCGAATCGAATCGTGACTTATGAATCGTGATATGAATCGAATCGCCAGGTACTAGGCAATTCACACCCCTACTTTTTACTGAGTTTTCATTTTGTTTTGGTGTGGTTCATTTATGCTTTTTGCTGTTGTGTGCCTGTAAAATCTTCACAGTGCACATGCTTATGAGTTTATAAGATGAGGAAACCGTCGCCGAGTTTGAGGTTGGCCACTTTTGTTGTTTAAGGCCATTGCACGTTGTCCTCTTGAAGCAGTGACACGTGTTTTATGAACTAAAAACAAGAAGAAGAAAAATCGATGTGTGGACAGTTATATAAATATTTCTGCCGCAACATTCTTGATGTCTTTGACTTGGTGTGAGGCATCACGCTTTTTTTGTCCACTTCAAAAAAATTACGAGGTATTAGATCTTTTCTGAGGTATTATTTCAGCAGTAAAGTAGACTATATACTACTATACTTATATACTTTATGTAAATGTACAGTGCAATATACTGCGAGTAAAATTAACTAATTCCAACCAATGATGATGATTCAGTCTGTTAAAAGGTGTGTGTTCTTTTTGAGTAATGAACAAAGGGAGTTAAAGCCATTTTCAGTTAATATTGTGTCTAATTAATTAATTTGATGACTTCATTATTTTCATGTACAATTAATACCTTTTTAAAAACACATTTTGCCACTTGCTGTCAACTGAAAATTACATCACATGTGCTCAAGGCTCAGGTAACAACTACGTGTCTCAGTTTGCTAATGTCACATAACCATTTGAACCCAGAAAACAGGTGAACCTTGATTGGTCATTACCTGAGCTCTGAGCATACCTGTGATGTCAAGGTATTAATTGTACGTGGAAAATAATTAAGTAATCAAATGTTCTTCAGTTATTGAATATAACAATGTAAAAATGATTAGAAAAAAAAGTCAAGATTAACTGTGATACGGGATGTTGTTGGAGTCTTCTTTTGGAATGCAGTATGTGTTGCAAAAAAAGCCGTTGGTCATTATTCTTTGACTTGTGCTAACATGAGCATGTGTGTAATACAAACTTGAGAGGCATATTCTTAGTTGTATTAGAAATCAAACGTGAACTTTCTGATCTCGTGGTGCTCTATCTAGCCTTTTCATAGAAATCAGAGGAAAAGGAAATGCCAGAGATTGTTTTTTTCTTCCCTTCTGACCTTGCTGCTAACTATGTTGATGACTTTCCTGTTTTGCTTTTCCTGTGTTATGTCACCAGGTTCCCATCCCTAAACCTCTCCCCTGAATCTCGAAAGCCCATGCTAGCCAGACAGACTGACAGCAGAGTGTTTTCTTGTTGCTGAGCTTGCACTTTTCATGAACTGCCTGTTGACAACTGAACATTTCAAACACAAAAGCTGGCAAGCGCCATTTAGATAAAATTAGAGCCACGCTTATCAGCAGTCTGCCAATCACATGCATTTTGTAATCCTAAAACAAACTACAATGTAAAACTTGTCGAAAATCAACGTTAATGACAGAAACCGACCAGTCGCATACGCATTTCGCCACAGCTATCATCTCCATTTAAGTCAATTGCGAGCCCATACCTATTTGTCACGTACGCCCTCAAACATGTCTCTTTAACTTACCAGGGTTTTTCCTGTGTACAAAATTCAGGGGCGGCCAGCTCCACCTTATTTGCTCACCACCTCCAGCCTAAGTCCTGCTTACTATTGTAGCTTCAATTGTAAAAAAATAAATATATATTTTCACTCAGTTAATAAAAAAAGAGACTTTCTGCGTTTGCACTCTTCTATTTCTACTACTGCTATGAATGGTTTAGTTGGAATTAAATTTGTAGTTTGTGTCCACATTTAGAAAGGTGATGCGTCACCGAATGCTTGACTATTGTGTAGTAGACCCTGTACAGGAGGCCATTACGAATATATCACTGGCTCCCCCCCTCTTGACAGCTCCTCCTTCCTGCCTTTTTTCCTTCTTTGTCCCACTCTCTCTCTCTCTGCCTTTCTCTCTCTCTCTCTCTCTCTCTCTCTCTCTCTCTCTCTCTCTCTCTCTCTCTCTCTCTCTCTCTCTCTCTCTCTCTCTCTCTCTCTCTCTCTCTCTCTCTCTCTCTCTCTCTCTCTCTCTCTCTCTCTCTCTCTCACTTTGACCCACTTTCCAGTGGAGGTCCATTAAGGATGCAAGAAAAGCATCCGTTGATGTGAGCAGCTCTGTACATCCCGGAAGAAAAAAAAAAACACATTTGAATGGAAAGCTATGAGCTACACACGTGGACAAAATTGTTAATGAAAGAAAAAAAAACACAGTTGTCATGGAAATAACAAATTTGAAAAAAATTAACCAATCAGAGACATCACTTTTGAATTGTGGTTCAACAGAATAATAAAAAAACAAAAAAAACTCATGAAACAGGCCTGAACAAAACAGATGGTACCACTACAAAAAATTGGGGTGCACCAATTACAATTTTCCGGCCAATCAATGATCCCCGACCTTTTAAAAAGTCTGACCTGGTGATCCTGATTTTTTTTTCTTTCTTCATAAAAGCAGCATTGTTTCACAAATATTTTTTGACTTTTTCCAGTAAAACTGACACCTTCAGTGTTCCAATCTTGTTTTATTGTAAAACGTTGAAAAATATCTGTGAAATAATACAAATGGTTTGTTTTAAGTGCACATGAAGTAGTTCTCTCAAATAAAAATGAAAAGCCCAATAGTCATCTTAGCAGAAGAAGACAGTGGCTGACTTTCAAACCTCTAAGGAAGGAGATGAGATCAGTGGAAAAGTTCGGTTTATTTTTAAGGGCTTGGCCGATCACAGATTCCCCAAAATTAAGGAAATTGGGGCCGATAAATAGGCTGGCTGATCAATCGGTGCACCCCTACAAAAAAATGGAAAATAATTTAACCATAGGGATATGTTCAACCAAAGTGTGTCCTCTAATTAGCATCACAGGTGTCTTCAAACTTCAATTAATGACAAAATCAATTGACGGATAATATGGATGGTAACAAAAGATTCCAAGACAACGTAAGAAAATAGATAAAAGGTACATCCGAGTCAGGGTACCAATCATTTTGTTCACATGTGTACCTCTCACACATACACATGGACAAAATTGTTGATACTCCTCTGTTAAAGAAAAAAACCCAGTGGTCACAAACATAGCACAAATCTGGCAAAAGTAGTAATAAATGGAAATATGTACATGAAAATTAACCAATGAAAAGCCGACATGGGTTTTGAATTATGGTTCAACTACCGTAAGTTATTTTACACAAGCAAACTAATGAAACAGGCCTGGACAAAAATGATGATTCACTTAACTTAATATTTTTGTCACTGCACTCAAACAGTTTTTGTAACTTTCAAAGAGACTTCTGCACCGCTCGGCAGGTATTTTGCCTCACTTTTCATAAACAAAACTCTAGTTCTCTTAGATTTGAAGGGTGCTTTCTCCAGACATCATGCTTCAGCTCCTCCTTTTTATGTTTGATAGGATTTAGATCAGGGCTCGTAGACGGCCACTTCAGAATAGTCCAGTGTTTTGCTCTTAGCCATTCTTGGGTGTTTTTAAGCTTTGTGTTTTAGGCCATTATCCTGTTGCAAGACCCATGACTTGCGACTGAGACCAAGTAGACAAACTACTCAAACTTAGCTACTTAAAACTATGATCATAGCCTTACGCCCATTCTTCCGTTCACGTTGAACACTTTATTCTTGAACACTATTCCTTTTGTCAAGTATAAAATAACCTTGTAAATATCACGTGAAGTTCAAGCCTCTTGCGTTTCCTTTCTTCATTTTCAAACTTAAGCATTACATTACACTCTTTATCGTATTTATTGTATCTTATGTTATTTTCACAAGTCTGGGGACTTGTTGGGCAAACCTGGGACCTCAGGGATTGTATTGTGTGCTATGCTATGTCGTGGAAATGTGTGTTGGTATGACCAAAAAAAAAAGTCTTTGGATATTTGTATCCTTGCATTTTTAGGAAAGGAAAATTCATTGATTTCTTGAAAACTCAGCTTTTTAACTAAATTGCTCCCAAAAACGCATAACTGTGTTCTATTTTAAATATTACCATGGTCTCAAAAATATATTTATATGTTTTTGTTTTTTTAATGCTAGAGCATGCAGAAGGCTTTGATGCAGAATCTGTACTGAAGAGAACGCTTGAAGCAATGGTAGTTATTACAAAAACGGCCAGCAGGTGGCAGCAGAGTATGAGATCAACCAGGCAGGCTATTTTCCCCACAGTTTTTAAACATATTTGTTAGGGGTGGGAACCTTTGAATGTCTCATGATTTGATTCGATTCCGATTTTTGGGTGTGCGGTACGATTCAGAATCGATTTTCGATTAAGAACGATTTTTGATTCACAATGATTTGATTGACAATCAGGTTTGCTTCAATTTGTAGATGTTCAAGGAATTGTAATGATCTACTCCAGTCTGACTCGCTAATGCTAATTAGTGCTCTACTCGCGGCACTTTTATCACTCAAAAGAATGTCTCCACGCTGAAAAAAAACAAACTTTTAATGGAATAACTTAATCGTGACTTTTTCCTTCTACTCTCTAATGTGGCTACAACTTAACAGTGTAGCAGACCGTGTGCAACCTCACTGCCCCTAAGTGGCCAAATTGGGTACAACATGAACAGTGCTCCCAACAAAGGCGTACACAAACAAAGGGAAGACAATTTAAAATCATTTAAATAAAATTAATTTTGGGGCATTTAAAATGGATTCTGAATGAGAACCGTGATTCTTATGATAATCGATTTTTTTGGCACACCCCTAATATTTGTGAATAATGATTAAACTTGGCTCGATTCTAATGCTAATTGCTGCAAAACGGACACACAAATAAGAGACTCTAATCTTTCTTTTGGTAGGTTCTATGTTTTTATAGCAATAGAATACAATATTCTGTGGGCTTTGCAAAATCAGTAAAAATACAGTAAAAAAACAGCCGGGAGCGAAGGGGGTTGCTTCAGTGAAAATGGCTGGCAGTGAATGAGTTAAGTATGATTTAGAAGGACAGCTACAAATTAAATGAGTAAGAAATTAAAATAAGAATATACTAAAATAGCAATTAAAACAAACACTGGGTGTTCCTGCATGATATGGCCTCTTGGGGGGAGTGCGGTGCCGTGCATCTATTGTGTACACACAATGAGAATAGAAGAAAGTTGAATGGGATCCTCCATTCACTTTAGTATTAGCGCTAGGCTAGTGATGTTTTAAAAACGAAGCATGTTTTGTATTAAATATACAGTGGATGTAATTCTTCTTGTTGTGTGTTTAGTTTTACAGTTAACTGCAACTGGGGTGTCATTAAATTGCTTAAAGGACGCTTAGGGACGGCAGAATACCATTGCTCCAGACTTGCTACAAGCAACATGGTGCATTCAGGGTACTTTCACAACATTAAGAACTTGTAAACTCACCTCACGGTTTTGCACATTAACCGTTTTTCTTCAATTATTAAGTTTTACAGATTGAGAGAAGCCAAAATCAAAATCATGCTCGAATTTCGATTAATCGTCCAGCCCTCGCTTCCTGAAACTGAGCAGCTGAAGAATAATCACTGGTATACTATACCGGTTTCAATTTGGTAGCGATTGTGTGAATTAGTGTGAGTTCCTTTAAGTATGAAACTTAAAAATGAACAAACCAAACCCTCAAAATGGCACTTTGAGATCTAAGTAGCAGACTAGCCATCTGTTTGCTAGCATTGGTGTGCTTGAGTCTTGTGATTGGCTGCTGCTGAATATTTTATGGAGGGAGTCGTGATCTCTCGTCATATGTGGAAGATTAAGCCTGGCTCAGCAGCACTTCAAGTTGATTGCATCAGCCATGATGTTTTAACTTGATCTTTCATCATGTTTGACGCCTCCCCACTCGTGCCATGTGACCGAGGTTTATCCCGACTTTTTATCATACTCAGCAGTAAAAAAACACTTCCGCTCGCATTCCACTTCCTGTGTTTCCTGTCCTGTCGCCGAGCACAGAAGCTGGCTGACCTCCACTTTTTGCAACATTTTCGTGCAAGTGCAACTTTCTAAATCGTACCAGCGAGTTCCAGGTTTTACAGCACACACTTTGCCACAAAACTCACATGCTGATGTGGTCAGAAACAGGAAGTCATGTGTTTAGTCCAGCTCCTCCTTTTTGTTAACTTGCTATATTTTGAAATTATTACTGACTTATTTGTTGAGTACTTTTTACAAAATGCTATTTTTGAACACTTTACGATGTTTATTTCATGAAAATGAAACTTATTCAATGAAACACGTAGAAATTTGACCCGCTGAACCACTGTTATTTCAGATCTTGATTTGTGCCGGTTCACAAATTGTGCATGAGACGCAGATATTAGGCAGATTTTGTGGCATTTTCTCTGTCTTGAGCTTTTTTTTCTTGACGGCTGTTGGTTCAAGTCAAGTCACAGTCGAAATAGTATTGGCAAACACAACACTGTTAGCATACTGTTTATAATGCAAACTAAAACTTACTTAGCGTTCCTTAACTAAAACATGACTTCATATTACCTGTTAAAATATAACTACAAAGCAGGTGAGGGCTATTCAGAAGACCCCCCCCCCCCCTCCCTCAAAAAAAGATTAATTAAGGAACTGTAATGCCCTTGAATGTAGGCAAGGAGAGCCACAGCCAGCAGTCTTTCAGCCTTTTACTGATTAGGACAGTTATAGACACAAAGACAAAATGACAACACTCACAAGTAGATGCTGTAGGCCACAGCTCACACCGAGACGCTCACAGAGAACTAACTGGCCAACATGACTCGAGCCCATATGGTCACTGTCGAGGCCATGCCTCTTAAAAGCACATCCAACACACGGATACCTTTATCCAAAATGTTTTGTTTTGCTTCACTAGTGTGTAATTTAAAAAAAGGCAAATTGATTTACACCAGGGGTGCCCAAGTTCGGTCCTCGTGAGCCCCTATCCAGCCCGTTTTCCATGTTTCTCTCTACTAACACACCTGATTTATGATCAGGATCGTTATCGGGCTTCTGCAAAGCTTGCTGATTAGCTGATCATTAGATTCAGCTGCGCTGCAGAAGGGAAACATTGAAAACAGGCTGAATATGGGCTCTCGAGGACCGGACTTGGGCACCACTGATCTACACAAACAAAATGTGCTGAACAAGCTGAAGCACACAACTTTACGTGGTCAGTGCAAAAGTAATGAGTCTGAATTTGACTAAATTGTCATTTATTGTATGTAACTACTTGTGTTTTTCAGTTCCCGTGGCTTGGTCTCCTCTTCTATTTGGCTCCTGCCTTAAGTGAAGCCACCGTTGCTTCTACCTTCCCCCACCCCGAATTAAGCCCCATGGCCGGACGAGGCGGACCCGCGCGGACCAACGGCGCCGCGGCAGCCAGCAACAAAATCTGCCAGTTCAAGCTGGTGCTGCTGGGTGAGTCGGCGGTGGGCAAGTCCAGCCTGGTGCTACGCTTTGTCAAAGGCCAGTTCCACGAGTACCAGGAGAGCACAATCGGAGGTGAGTTTAACCTTCACACTCCGCTAAGTCAGCGGCAGTGCTGGTCAAAGATTAAAACAAAGTGTTTAAGTATGCGCTGTGGAAGTGAGAGCTTGGTTGGTTTCCTCTGTCATGTGACAAAAACCTGAGTCAGCAGCCACCACCCATATACTTGTACAATCTTGTCATGGCCAGGCCTGTCCCCATAACCAATTTTTAAAGACGATATATTTGGGCACGAATCGTATCGTTTTTGTTTTTTAAATGCCACTGATATTGTTATGTGAGAGCTGAACTAGTTAAAGTGCATCCTTTTTAGAGTGATGGACTTATAATTCTCCAGTATATCAAACAAAAAATATGAATAAAAATAACTCACTCTGTTAAAAAAAACGACAACATTGTAATTCAACAACTAGGAACACAACACATACCTCGCAACCAGCAGTTGCTCCATGATCTGTTTCTTCTTTGGTACATTAAAGTGAAAAAAGAAGAAAGAAATCTGTTTCTTCTTCGCTTGTTGCTTCAGGTCTTTCCGGTGCACTGCTGTTGATATAGCGCCTCCATAATGGCACAACACTGCAACTGCAGTTAAAATGTATTCCAGGCGGGCTCAATCAACACAGCTGGAGCACTGTGTTGAGTGCTATCAGTGGCTCAGGCTGGAGGTGGCCGCCTCTGAATTTTGTACACAGGAAAACCCCTTAAAATCACATATCTCACTGACGGCTGGGCTGGCGAGGGTGTGCGCATGTAGCGAGTGTTACTTTTTCAACAGGCTTCATTCAATGTTGCAAAACGTTGCAATGATACTCGCCACACACATTCAAACCGTCTCTATCCTCTCAAACCCTTTTTTTTGTCACCATCAAAATGTTAACATGTTAAAAATTTGAACAAGCTGGGTTTTTTCCCGGCAGGCTTCGTTCAATGTTGCAAAACATTGCAAAGACACTCGCCACACTCTCACAAACCCTCATTTTGCCCTCAAACCGTTTTTCTTGTCACAAAGAAATTGTTAACATGTTTGTCGTTGGTCAGCAAAGGATACTCCTGTTTTTTATGCATTGACCTTTTATTCTCAGTCAACAAAATTGCCATTTTTGAGCGGATTTTTTTTTTTTTATGAGATGAAAACTTTGGCAATACCTGCTTTCCATGTATTGTTTCCTCCAAAACAAGCTGTCCAATAAAAAACATTTTATTTTTATCCGACAATGGCAGCGGCCTTCCTCACACAGACGGTATGCTTGGACGACACAACGGTCAAGTTTGAGATCTGGGACACCGCGGGCCAGGAGCGCTACCACAGTTTGGCGCCCATGTACTACAGAGGCGCCCAGGCAGCCATTGTTGTGTATGACATTACCAACACAGTGAGTGATAAGCCCAGATGGGTAGACTTTTGCTGTTCAAATGTTGACCCTTGTCCTCCCATTTGGGTTGATGATTACTTTATTGTTACAGACCTTTGCGCTTTTATGTCACTTGGTCATGTGTAGAACATAGAAATAAAATCTTATTTATGTTTTGAAACGTTTTTTTCTTACTTTTTAAAGGACACTTTCACACGTGCAAAGAACTGGGTGAAAGAGCTGCAGCGACAGGCCAGCCCAAACATTGTTATTGCTCTGGCAGGGAATAAAGCAGACTTGGCCAACAAGAGAGCTGTTGATTTGCAGGTAAAGACTGAAATGGATTTTATTTTAAATTTTTAAACGTTTTTATTTTTTGTGTAATTGCTCACTTGTGTGTCTCTGTGCTCAATTTTCGTCAGGAGGCACAAGCGTACGCAGAAGACAACAGTTTGCTCTTTATGGAGACGTCGGCTAAAACCTCCATGAATGTGAATGAGATTTTTATGGCTATTGGTAAGCATCATATTTATAATACCGCTATATGCTTTGGGGAAAGGAAATGGCCTCGTTCACCAAAGATTGGTAGGAATGTGAACGGATAGATTATTTAATTTTGTAGTTTACTGTATATTACTATGTAATTTCTATTTTGTATTTCGATCAATAGAGAAACTCGCAACATCTGGAAATAAGCTTTTTGCTGGACGGCAATAATACAAGGGTTTTTCATAACCAGGGCTGCACATAACGGGTACGCAGGTGCTCATGCGCATTATATTTGGAACGCAAATGCACATTTGGCGCTGAGACAACCGAATCTGGCGCGCACATGACTGTTAAATCTTTATCATATAGTCATTAAATCTTACAACGCGGCAACGGTGGTAGCACGTTTGGCCACTGCATAGGCGCATCTCCGACTGGCTCTCTCCGCAGCTTTGAGAGACAACGGAATGGATGAGGCTACATCGTTCTGTAACATGGCACTGAGGTATTTATCCCTCCTTTCGAGAGAGCATAGCCGTAGTATGTCTTTGCTCATCCAGGCGCGCCGTCAGGTCTGGTTGGCTCAGTCGCCCTTGCGTGTGAGCCCTCCCGGAAGGAACTGCGTCACCTCCCTGTGGTACCGGGTCATGTGTTCGGTTCTGCAGAGACGGGCTGGCTGGAGTGCACAGTGCGTGCTGATGACGCAAGGCGTAAGTTTGCTCGCCTTGCCAGGCCCTATGCTCCGTCAAACTCTAGCGGAGCTGCTCTCCCGGCCGCCCCTCTGTATGCAGTCCTTTTGGCCTACGGGGGGATATGGGCCTCGCCGTCCCTTGCAAGGACATGTCACGGACATCCGTGACGTTCGTCCCTCTGGCCCAGGGTGGGGTCAGCCCCGGGCTTCACACGCCCACGCCCCATCCCTCCCAGACCCCCAAATCCGGGAGAGCCACGGATTAAGCCAGAGGGGCTGGCAGTTGGTTCCTTTTCCTGTCGCCAGCTACATTACTTGGCTGCCTTCGCTTCGGATCCATGGGTGCTGACAACCTTGTCTCATGGGTACAGGATTCAGTTCCGACGCCGGACTCCTCTCTCCAGCCGGGTCAGAGAGACTGTCATTAGCGACCCGGAAATGGCACTGGCTTTAGATCAAGAACTAGCGACCCTCCTCGCCAAGTCCGCTATCGAAGCAGTGGATCCCTTGGCTCATCCAGGGGGATTCTACTCCCCCTACTTCCTCATACCAAAAAAGACAGGCGGATTACGCTCCATCTTGGATCTGAGAGGTCTCAACCGTTACAATGTGCTGGAGCTGCGGGCGGTGCATCTGGCCCTCATCCATTGTCTGCCCTTCGTGGCAGGGCGCCATGTCTTGGTACGTTCGAACAACACGTCCACTGTGTATCACATCAATCATCAGGGCGGGACGAGATCCGCCCAGTTGTTACGGGCCTCACGAAGGCTTCTCAGATGGGCCGCCCCCCGTCTTGCCAGCCTCAGGGCCATGTTTCTCCCGGACATTGTCAATCATTCGGCGGACTTCCTCTCCCGCCATCGTCCACCTCAGGGGGATTGGCGTCTTCACCCGGAGGTAGTGAACGCCATTTGGAATTGCTTCGGAAAAGTGACGCTAGATCTTTTTGCCTCCGAGGAGTCCAGTCACTGTCCCCTCTGGTTTTCCCTGAGGGAACGGAGCAGCCCACTAGGACAGGATGCTCTGGCACATCCCTGGCCGAGGGGCCTTCTGTATACCTTCCCACCTCTCCCCCTCATTCATCTGACCCTTCAGAGGGTCCTTCTGGACGAACGAAGCGAGCTTGTCACTCAGGACCCTCGTGTTGGTTTGAGCGAGAAGGTTCTGAGAGACACGTTTCCGGCTACGCTCCTCCTTTATACATGAGGGTCATGTCAGCCGGAACAATGGACATATCCTTTATGAATTCTTTCTCAAGTGACGCGTGCGCGTGAGGGATTTTCCGTGCTGTTTCAGCACCGCCACCTGGCGGTCGTTCGGGACTCATAGAACCGTAGTTACATACGTAACTTTCGTTTAAAAAAAAAAAAAAAAAAAAAGAAGTGCAGTAGTGCATTAAATGGCATTACATAATGTCTATCATTCAGTGTGTATTCCACATACAGTACCTGTATGTTAGGTGACAGAAAAATTATTTAGAGCGGTTTCAACAAAACATTTCCATCCATTTGTGATCCTAACAGCCAAGAAGCTCCCCAAGAACGAGCCGCAGGGCGGGGTGGGTGGCGGTGGCCGGGCCCGAGGGGGCGTGGACTTGCAGGAGGCGGCACCCCAGGGCCGCGGCGGCCAGTGTTGCGGCGGCGGCGGCGGGGGCAATTAACCCACAGAGGCTTCCTCCACATCAGATAATCCCAGCCATTTAACCATCTTGGAGAAGCGGACCAGATATGATAAGCCAGCTGTTAAGCAATGTCACAGCATTGGGACCAAAGCACTGCGGAAATTACAAACTGTTTGGCTGACGACATCATCGACCTGGCGACCAATCATGTTTTAAAGCTCCTCACCCCACTCTCCAAAACTCTCTTTTGATGGTGGACTCTTAGGGGAACAAACATCCCAGTCATAGTATTATTAAATAAATAAATCATGAAAGCTCACTTACGTTTGTTTCTGTATTTGTGTAGAAAAATAATGTAACAGATGGAGAACAGGCAGACTTCCTTCTTGATAGAAGTTGTGTAGCTGTAATTTTGTCCTTGCAATATAAGACTACCCAACCATAAAGAATAGTAACATTTCATTAACATTAACGTCACCCATGCGTAGTTTGAACAGATTTGTGGAGTTTATAACCAATCAGAAGAAAACATCTTCCCTATCTTTCTCAGCATTATTTTCTTCTGTTTCTTTTTTGTTTTGTTCCATGTCTAAATTTTGTTTACTGAATTTATGGTATTAAATGCACTGGTTCTGTCTCACCGTCTTTGTGAATCGACATGCTCGACTCTGCGTTTTCCTGTCTTATCATCTTTGTGAATCGAGTTGCTTGCTTTTGCAATTTTCATCATTTGTACTATGCGTAGAAGCGTGACTAGGAGGGTGGGAAAAAAAGAAAATGTAATTTTACCAATAAACCTGGAGACGTTATGTTTTTTCCTCAGTGTCTAATTCCTGATAAGCACATATCAGTTGGATCCAGTCTAGTTACACCAATTTTTATTTTTAAATGAAAGTTTTTTTGTTTTTAGTTCAGTTTAAAATATATTAAATATTTTTTTGAATTGTATTCAGACTTCGTCCAAAAGTTAAACTACTACATTACTCACAATCCTTAAGAAATCCTCGTTGCCTCCTTAGTACCTGAAAACTTGTGTTGTATTTTTTAGCCGGTGAGTTACATTATTTACGATAACGGATCATTAATTATTTCGGTAACTATATTAAGTTTTTGTTTTGTTTTCGGTTTTATGTCCATTTAAATCTGTTTCGATTATTCTATTAGTCGCCTTTGAGTGAATTTAACATAAATTCGAGCGTATATTAGTAAAGTGGATTTAAAGTTTAATTATTAGTCTGGACTCAATTGCGACAAAAATAAATCATTCATAATGAGTAGAGAATAATATGCGTTCTACCTCCTGACCTAGAGACATTGTCTCAGTTCTTGTAAATTTCCGAGCCGTTCGCGAATGCAACACATGAGCTCACCCGCAGCTGAAGAAGTAGAAGAAGAAGACGTTTGAAATGTCGGACCCGGCGGCGCAGGGCCTGCAACCTCGGCTCCTCAATGCCCAGTCGGCCGGCGCCGCCGTTGCGGCAGGCTCCGGTTCGGGTAACAGCGACCCGGCCAGGCCTGGGCTGAGCCAGCAGCAACGCGCCAGCCAGAAGAAAGCTCAAGTTCGAGCCTTTCCACGGGCGAAGAAGCTCGAGAAACTTGGCGTTTTCTCCGCTTGCAAGGTAGGCCAGTTAGCCCAGCTCGCTAAAGTTCAAAACAAAGCACTCCACTACAATAATTTGCCTTTATTTATTTACGAAGTCATAAACACGTAGCTATAGATGCTAATGTTAACTTTCCCATGTAGCTAGCTACCTAGCTATACCCATTTAAAAAATAATGTTAGCTTAGCTTCCAGGAATCTAATAATAATAAAGTTAATGTACCGGTAGTAGTACACTGTTGCTGTTACTATTCATTCATTGCCACTGGTATGTGTGTTCGTGTTCAGGCTAGTGACACATGCAAATGCAACGGGTGGAAGAATCCGAACCCTCCCACTGCTCCCCGCGTAGACCTGCAGCAACAAGCCGCCAGCCTGAGCGAGCCGTGCCGCAGTTGTGGACATGCCCTGGGTACCCTACGAAATCAGCATCCTACCATCCTTAATACAGAGTCTCCCAAAATTCACAATAGACTTCATTTTTTCCTGTTTCATTTCAGGTGTCATTTGGACAGACTTGAGGCCATCAGCATTTGAGAGCTTAGACTTTGCACTGCTTGTAAACATATTATTCCCTTGCCCGTGGCTCTCCAATTGACATCGGAGCAGCATTGCAAAATAGCCACCTGGCATGAAGTGTTCTGTCCCCACTTGCACTTCAGTGCATGGCTGTCCCACTGCAACAATACGTAATACAATTTACGAGTTCCTGGAAACAAAATCAGTTCTTGACAAACCAAGCAGCCTCAAATCTGTCCGAATGATACCTGAAACTAATAGAACTAGTGTTGTTCCGATACCGTTTTTTGGCCCCCGATTGCGATACCCAGTTTTGCAGTATCGGCCAATACCGTTCCGATAGCTGGGTTGTTGTTGTTTTTTTTCAACATGAAAAAGCTGCCCTGCCATTGGTTCAGAGCATTCAAGGGCCAATAGGATATCCTAGCTTGGCATGCAGTGAACACGTCACACATCAGTGAATGTTGTGCACTAGTAAAACACAAGATGCATCCAAAGTCCTATATTAGCGTTGGAAATAATAGTATCGGCATGTTACTCGTTAGTACTTGCCGATGCCGATACCACTCTTTTTATGCAGTATCGGGGCCTCTGCCGATGCCAGTATCGGAACAACACTAAATAGAAACATAAATAACTATAAATATGTTTGTTTGTTTTTTGTACATATAAACATGAAGAAAACACATTACAAGTATAAAATATAAGTTGAAGTAAAAAGAAAAACAAGAATAGGAAGAAAGAAAAGAGTTTATATGTTCAAAATGGGTAGAAGGAAGTTAAAAACGTATGTAGTCCTAGCCCTTATTCGTTTTATGTTGATACAATAATAAGGTTAATGTATTTCAACAAAAGAAAAATGTATAAACCTAATCATATATACAAGTGCACTTTAACATACGCACATTTGCCAACAACATATGTACATGAAATTCATAGGCATATACCATAATACATTTATGAATCATATCCTCATACTCACATATACGATTTTCATTACACTCATACCGATACATCCAAAGAAATTACAGCATATATACAATTTTAACAGCTCATGTCTGACTTAAGTAATTTTTTAAAACTTTACTTTTAAACAATTTTTTTTAATTTAGCAAGTGACTGACATCTTTTCAGGTCAGTTCCAAAATTAGTCCACAAACTAACACCTTTTACAGAAACACACCTTTGCTTAATATTTGTTCTTGTTTTAATTTTTTCCTTATTATTTGTGCTATTTTAAATTCAACTAAGTCGTAACATTTTATTGTATTTGATTTAATAAATAGGGAATGAGTTGGTTCTGTATATTTTGATCGATTAATAATTCTTATGGCTCTTTTTTAATGCTTGAAAACAGGATCTGTATTTGTTTTATATGCATTTCCCCAGATTTCCACACAATAGGTCAGATATGGTAATAACAATGAACGATATAATGTGTATAATGATTTCTTATTCAGGACATCCTTAGTTTTAGAGAGTATCCCTATAATTTTTGACATTTTCCTTTTGACATTATCTGTGTGACTTCCAACATAATTTTCCATCAATAACTACTCCAAGAAATTTATTTTCACACACCCTTTCTATTTCAATTGAATTATTACCATAATTCGGACCTGTTGTGTGGTTTGTCTAGTACCAAAAACTATAAACTTTGTTTTATTTAAGTTTAGTGTTAATTTGTTCATATCAAACCAATTTTTTAATGTGTTTGATTCATACTCCACAGTAGTCAGAAGCTGCTTCAGGTTTTCTCCTGAACAGTAGGAGGGTTGTGTCATCGGCGAATAAAGCACTTTTGAATATTTTTGAGACACAACAGATATAATTTATATACAATATAAATAATTTTGGGCCTAGCACAGACCCTTGGGGGACTCCATGAGTAATCTTCAAGTGTTTTGATTGTATATTGTTAAACTGTAAGCACTGATATCTTTTTTCCAAGTAACTTTCCATCCATGTATATGCCAAACCTCTTATGCCATATTTTTCTAATTTATTCATTAGTGTAGAATTATCTATAGTATCAAATGCTTTTTTAAAAATCTATTTAAAAAAAAAAAATTGAGCCAAGAAAGTGTATAATGACCTTTGAGACATCCTCGTATATTATTGCTGTCAGGCAGATTGCTCACTTCTCCAAAACTGTTATTTTTCAGGAAAAGGAAACAAGTTTTTAAACATTGTTTCGTTAAATGTGGTATTATACACTATATGGCTATCATATCAATTTATATGGCATTCTGGTTAATATTGCGTTGGTGAAATATGAGTTAAGCAGCAAAATTCAGCCGTTTTTACCCATCTCATAACTCATGTTCAACAAATGTAATATTAATCAGAATGTCATGTTTAGACTAGTGAGGTCACACATGACATTATTGTCAAGAAATGTTTAACGTTGACTTCCACTTTAAAAAGTCAGTTTTCCAACAATATGTTCCCTTTAACCTGAATACATCAAGCTTTATGGACTTTTCGCCTCCATTCCATAGTCTTGTTGTTTTGCGTCTGGCAGCCAATCACGTGTCCCACCTGGAGAACGTGTCGGAGGACGAGATTAACAGGCTGCTGGGAATGGTGGTGGATGTGGAGAACCTGTTCATGTCTGTGCATAAGGAGGAGGACACTGACACCAAGCAGGTCTACTTCTATCTGTTCAAGGTGAGCATGCGCATTGAAACGGTGTCCACAGAAAATAAAGATCAGTCCCGTGTGTTGTAACATGAAGAGTATGTCTGTTATTTGTTCTTTTCATTCGGTAGCTGCTGAGGAAATGCATCCTGCAGATGAGCCAGCCGGTGGTAGAAGGATCCCTGGGCACTCCGCCCTTCGAGAAACCCAACATTGAGCAGGTGAATGTCAAATGTCACTGCAAAGACTGACTTTTATTTTATTTTTTAAAGTTAAAAAATAAAAATAAATGCATTTTTGCTTAAGTTTACCACTTCAAACTTGGAAAAACATGACTGCTTTTGCAAGAGTGTGTCCTTGTTCTCGGACAAAAAAAACATGACTTATTTAAGATTTTAAATGTTCTAGAACTTATTCTTGTAAATATTACTCTTTGTCACAAAAATCTAATCCTGTAAAATTCCGGGTTTTTTTGGCTCTGAAACTTTATTCCGTTGTTAGGACTATTTTCACTAAAACAACTTTTTATCTAAACAAAATACATTTAAGTGGAACAAAAATTTCGCAAAGAGTTTTTACATTAACTTTTTTTCCCCAACATTACAGCTTTATTATTATAATACTGTAACTAGTGATGCACCGAAATGAAAATTTTGGGCCAAAACGGCGAAAAAAAATCATGCCAATTTTTACTATCATTGCATTTATTATAATTAATTAAACTTATCATATTATTATAAAATATTTATTTAGCACTGGTATTTTAATAAAGCACAATATAAATTGAAATGTGCCCACACCGCAGACATTTTGGCTAATAGTACATTAAACATCAAATGAGGGTTGAGTATTTTCTGGCGGTGCGATTGCACTTCATAGTCAATGTAGTTCGCACAGGCAGGCACGGATGCGTGTGGCGGGACAAGGTGCGGCGCACTTAAAATCCGCACA
Source organism: Leptonotus elevatus (assembly GCF_054856555.1). Classification (NCBI taxonomy): domain Eukaryota; kingdom Metazoa; phylum Chordata; class Actinopteri; order Syngnathiformes; family Syngnathidae; genus Leptonotus; species Leptonotus elevatus. Next base: position 42,302,546 of record NC_141239.1, read on the forward strand.
TTCACATATTCACCAACGTTGAAAAATAAATACATACATTTGTTCGCACCAGATAATCGGCTTCGGGAACGGACTGCACACAGCGTCCTGTACAGGTCTGTCGCCACCCTAAGATATCGTTAAGTGTTTCCGTTTTTAAAACTGTTGATAGGAATAGTGCTAGCATTAGCTAAAGTTTTTAGCACGGTCACCGGGATGCCGGTGAAAAAGTGGAAGCGTTCGAGGGGCTCTTATAAAAGGAAAGCGCTGCAGGAGAAAGAGTGGCTCACGTATACTGCAGTACACGGCAATTCTGTGTTTTTTATGACCCACTTAAATGTTGTACACCAAGCGACGCGCCTCTCCTCTGGTGTGCGCAATGACCCCGGGAGCTCCTGCGACTGACCGGTGCAAACTCACACGGGGAAATGCCAGCGAAAAGCGAGGTGGACGAGGTGTTTGCTGTTAAATTCAAACAGACGCTTGCTTGCAGCGTTTTTTTTTTTTTTTGCTTGCGACACCACAACATCCTATTTCGGCTATATTCTTTCGGCTTTAATTCTATTTCGGCGGGAATGCCGAAAATGGCAAAAATAGCCAGAAATTTTCGTTGGCCGAATATTTGGTGCATCACTAACTGTAACGTTCCTCCACCAGTGAGCAACTTTTTTTATTTTTATGGAAAAAGATAATTTTGTATTATTATTTTTTTAGACAAAGTGGCACAGTTTTGTTAAGTCATAATAAATGAACTAGTTTTATAGCAGTTATTTGGCAACAATATGGTGCCAAAGCAATGCAATCAGATCAGACATTTTTGGCAAATGTCTGTTTGCAACTCGAGACAAAAACTATACCAATCAACAGCTTATAAATTGGGGTGCCACTGTTTCCCCTATGTTCTTCTCCAAAGGGCGTGTTGAACTTCGTGCAATACAAATTCAGCCACCTGGCGCCTAAGGAGCGCCAGACTATGTTTGAGCTGTCCAAGATGTTTCTGCTGTGCCTCAACTACTGGAAGCTGGAAACACCCACGCAGTACCGGCAGCGCACGCAGAAGGACGACGGCACGGCCTACAAGGTGGACTACACACGTTGGTTGTGCTACTGCCACGTGCCGCAGAGCAACGACAGCCTGCCACGCTACGAGACCACGCACGTCTTTGGGCGCAGCCTTCTCAAATCCATCTTCACCGTCACGCGGCGCCAGCTCCTGGAGAAGTTCCGTGTGGAGAAGGACAAGCTGCTGCCCGAGAAGCGCACGCTTATCCTGACACACTTCCCCAGGCAGGCACACCTCAACATCTGTCTCACACAATCATTTGAGCCACTGAGAACTGGAGTGGTCTAATGCCACTTTAGTCATTTTAAAGGATGTTTATTTCAAGTTTTACGGCTGCCAATAAAAGTATAGTAGTGTAAGTCCAAACATACATCCAATCTATCAATATTTCATGAAGCATGAATAACATTCGCTAATAGTATGCAAACATGCAAATGCTGCAAGAGCAAGGCATCAAAAGCTAATAAATATGGACTGTTCCCTTCAGGTCAATATTTAGAACCTTGACTGTATTGACTTGAAGTATTCATCTGGTATTTCTCTATTCATATGATCAGCATTTAACTTAAAAATGACAGAAATTGAGTTAGCCCACTCTAGTTCTCAGTAGCTCATTTAGAATTCAATGAATGCTCATGATTTAACCAATTTTTGCCATTTTACTTCAACTATTCCAACTTGAAAATATTAATCTCATTCGGGATATCTTCTGAACTATTTTTTACATTAAAAATTCCTACTTTTCCTGAAATTCCGCATTTTCCATGAAAATAATACCTATTGAAATAATTTGAATTTTTTTTAAGTTTAACTCCGTTCCATATTCCACTTATTCAACCAATTCAAACCATTCCAACCATTCAGCTCATTCTGAATATCTCGGGAACTATTTTTCATATTCTTCAAGTTCCTATATTTTTCATTGTTGCCACATTTTCTTTGACAAATTTCCACCTTAAACTGTTCCACTCACTCAGGACATATGTGGAACTATTCATCACGTTACCAAAATTTCACAATAAAATATATATTTTACTTATTTATCTCCTTCCATATTTCATATATTATTGCAACTTCAAATCATACTTTCTGCAGCTCAGCAGTTTAATTAATTCCACAGCATTTCAGGTTCATAATTCAAATGCAATTTCTCAAGAAATTGTATTCTCACGTTACATTGAATGCTGTCGACAGGTTCCTGTCTATGCTGGAAGAGGAAATCTACGGGGAAAATTCTCCCATCTGGGAGGCCGATTTCACCGTGTCTGCCGCCGATGGGACGCAGCTGGGGCATCACACGGGTGAGCCGGGCAAGCAGGAGAACTTTTTATATTTTTTTGTTGTTTTTTTGTTTATCACATGTGCATACACAGTCACTGGACAGCTATCACTTTCTCTAATATTAGACAGACGGAATACAACATTCAACACAACATCCAAGTATGACTTTTTATTCTAACTTTGTTGCTGTGAAGACTAAAATGTACATAATAATGAATATTAATATTATAACTAAATATTATATGTAACTATATTGAACTTTTGCTCGAATGTACTGACCCCACTCCCTTAATACTAACTACTAAATATGACTATTTTCTTTACTTAAAAAAGAAAAAAGAAAAAAAAATCTCATGTTATATGACCGCTTAGAATATTAACTTACTCCAACATACTCTATTTTGCCAAGATTATATGCAACTTTTTTCACTGGTAAAAAAGAACAACTTTATTGTTGTCAAGTGAGCTTTGTTATCTTAATAGAAGCAGATGGTTTACGTTGGATGTAATGTGTCAGTGCGTGTGTACCTAATGAAATGGCTGGTGAGTTTGTGATGTAAAAATACAGTGAAATGACAGTATTGTGTTCTCCAGTGATCAGTCCAGCGGCTGTGTCGGGCTCCTCCGCCCTCTCCAAGGCCCTGAGCGCGGGTTCGTCTCTGGGCGCTCTGGATGCGTCAGGTTCTGAGTCAATTATAGGTCAGAATATTTTATGTGTTTGCTGATGATTCTTGGATGGAAGATTCTTACTTATTCTCCTTTTTAGGCGAGAAGCGTAAACTCCCTGAGGCGCTGACACTGGAGGACGCAAAGCGCATCCGTGTGATGGGCGACATTCCCATGGAGCTCGTCAACGAGGTCATGATGACCATCACAGACCCCGCCGCCATGCTGGGTCCTGAGGTCAGTCGTGTAATGCCAAATTTATGCTCGTAACATTACAACTTTTTAGCTTGAGAATTGTTATTTGTTTGTTTTTTAGAAAAATTACGTTTTATAAAAAAATAAATTCTCGTAATATGACTTTTTAATCTTTATTTTCTTCTTTATTCTAGTAATTTCACCTCTTAATATGCCCCCCCCCCCCAAATTACTTCATTTGATCTCTAAATAATACAACATTGTTTTAATATGATTTTTAAAAAATTGTTAGAAAAATGACTATATAAAATGACTATATATTTTTTTCTCGTAATGTAATTACTTTTTTTCCTTTATTTTCTTTTTTATTCTAGTAATTTCACCTCTTAATAATATCACCCCCAAAAGATTACTTAATTTGATCTCTAAATAATACATTGTTTTAATATGATAACTTTTTTTCTACAGGAAAAAACAGTTTAAATGTCAGTCATTTCATTGGTCGTAAATTATTATTATTACTTTTTTTCTCCTAATTTTATGACATTGTTGTTGAAATGTTTATTCTTATCAAATTGCAACAAATGTCTATTCTCATAATATAACTTTATATCTCTGACATTACTCTCAATATTTTACTTCTTTTTTTTTTCTCAAGATAGTATGACTATTTCTCAAAAAAGACAACACATCTTGCAAAATACATTTATGACATTTTATCTTTAAAGAATATTTTGTTCTCAAAATACTGCAACTTTTTCTTAAAAATGCAGCTTTTGTTTTGTAATATTGCAATTTCAAACCTAATAAAACGTTCATTCTATCTGAAAAAATAATACAAAAGACATTATTGCCTGATTAATGTATTTTTCACGAAATATAGTTTTATTCTCACAATAGCATGACTTTCTCAAAAATATGAAAATATATATTTTTATTATATTATGACTTATTAAACTCCAAAATATACCTATTTTTTTGTCATTTAATTACTTGAAGTAAGGTTATTTTTGTCAGATTGCAACAAAAAAAAAACCACTTGCTCCAAAGAAAAGCCTTTTCATCTTCATTTTCTAAAAATTTGACACAATTGTCAGTGGCAGCAGACAGCTTAGATATAATGGGGTGCATTTCCACTTGCAGACCAACTTGCTGACGCCCAACGCGGCCCGTGACGAGACAGCCCGTCTGGAGGAGCGTCGCGGCATCATCGAGTTCCACGTGATCGGCAACTCGCTGTCACAAAAGTCCAACAAGAAGATCCTGATGTGGCTGGTGGGCCTGCAGAATGTCTTCTCGCACCAGTTACCGCGCATGCCCAAAGAGTACATCACGCGACTCGTCTTTGACCCGTAAGACCCATCCGTCCCGTACCACACGCCCGCTCCTGATATCTCTCATGTTTTTCTTTTTTTCTTTTCAACAAACAGCAAGCACAAGACTTTAGCCCTCATCAAAGATGGCCGTGTCATCGGGGGCATCTGTTTTAGGATGTTTCCCACTCAGGGCTTCACAGAGATTGTCTTCTGTGCTGTCACCTCCAACGAGCAGGTCAAGGTATGACAAACAACTTATTATTTTAATAATACGTACAACTTTAAATCGAAATAAAATAGGGGTGTCAAAATGATTGCGTTAATTTAAAGTTCCTTTCACGCTACTATTTTTCTTATGCGCGATTTATGACCGCCCCTTACTTGGAAATTGGGGGAATTCCAATCGCAACGCAGCAATTTCCAAATTTAGCAGTAATACATTTAATAACGACGCATATATTAGTGGAGACTGGGGTCAAGTTATATTTTAACATTTAAAAAAATTTGCAGAAGTTCTCAAATTACTTCATGTTAAAGATTAGATAGCTCTTAATATGAAAAGAAAAATGCACTGACATCTTACAAATGCAATTATGCCTTACAGTGGCAGAAAAATGACCTCACCACAAATCAATATCACACTTTTTAAAATTGTACCTAAATTGTATGGATTGTTATGTAATTACCGTATCAATAACTAAAAGATGCAGCCATATTTCTATTAGTTTAACATTTTTTCCCCACTTTTCTGCTAAAAGAGTATGAAACTTAGGAAAAAATCTATATTTTATGGTACATTTTATTGTAAAATTAGAACAGATATAAAATTCGCAATTAATTGTGACTTAACTATTGAAGTCATGCGATTAATTACGATTACAATTTAGAATCGCCTGACAGCCCTAAAATAAAATAAAAAATCTTGATGATTCTTTTCATATTATGACTGCTCTTATAATATTATGATTTTTTTTAAATAACTTTTTCGCTTAAGATTACAACTTTTTCTGGAAAAAAAACCCAACTTACGTCTCATAACTTTTGTTAGACTTAGAGCAACATTTTGTCTTTGCTCGCCCCTCTCCCGTCTGCAGGGCTATGGCACACACTTGATGAACCACCTGAAGGAGTACCACATCAAACACAACATCCTCTACTTCCTCACCTATGCCGACGAGTACGCCATTGGCTACTTCAAAAAGCAGGTGAGCTCCCGACTCGCTCGCTTTACTTTTGAGCCATTTCTCCCTCAATTTAGACATAGTTTTCTCCTTTTGGAAGGGCTTCTCCAAAGACATCAAAGTGCCCAAGAGTCGCTACCTGGGTTACATTAAAGACTACGAGGGAGCCACTTTGATGGAGTGTGAGCTGAATCCCAGGATTCCTTACACGGAGCTGTCGCACATCATTAAGAGGCAAAAAGAGGTTAGCCCTCTAATTAGACACAGTTGGTACCTTTGTTGTTGTGAGGCAAAATTTCTCACGTGGGCAAGGAGAGCCACAATCCCACGACAGAAGTTACGTACTCTAGCGAAGATAGCTCCTCTAATTCCTTGCCAGATCATCAAGAAGCTGATTGAGAGGAAGCAGAGTCAGATCAGGAAGGTCTACCCGGGCCTCACCTGCTTCAAGGAGGGCGTGCGACAGATCCCCGTGGAGAGTATTCCCGGCATACGTGAGTTATTGTGTCTCAATACAATAAGAGTATAAACGTAAGCGCTCTAATGTTGTTTTCATCACTGTCCCTCAGGAGAAACCGGATGGAAGCCAAGTGCCAAGGAGAAAGTGTAAGTGCAGTAGGGATTCGATAAATCCAGCACAAAAACATGTCGACACCAAATTTCTGCCCTGAAACTTCACCGCCGCCATGTTACGGCATCCACACAGATATTTCCATAAAACTCTATTCAAACCACTCATAACTGTTTCACAGTCCATGAGCACCCTGTAAATTGGAATTGCAGTCAAGTAAGGGGGGTTTATTATTTGATGGAATAATCCATATGCATATATGTCAATTACAAACAAACAAAAATAGTGCCAGTGCTAGTTGTTAGCGGTTTTATTATCAGCTCACAGAGTATCACAATAATAATTATAATAAAGTACAACTGTCAGATGCTAGAAAAGCTCAAAATTGCATTCACGGAAATTAATTTCATTTGTATAACAGGTGTGTGTAACAGGTGTGATCAACACCTTGTTCTTTGTCCTGTTTAAAAAAATATATATAATAATCATTGCATTATTGGATATGTGATTCCTGTGTTACCCCTTTTAATGGGCTTTTTAAATGAAGTCATTTAAAATAGAGATTTTGTCATTTGCTCGAATTTTGGCACTAACAGGGAGTTGCGTTTTATAGAAAAGAAGTGAAGGACCCTGATGTGTTGTACAATATGCTCAAGAACCTACTGGCCCAAATAAAGGTAACATGCACATTTACAATCATAGACTTCACTTTGTAGCCTAGTATTTTGCCTATTGTTATGTGTGCGCTCTGACGTTTATGCAGAGTCACCCCGACGCTTGGCCGTTCATGGAGCCCGTCAAGAAGTCCGACGCACCCGATTACTACGAGATCATCCGCTTCCCCATTGGTATGCTGACACTCATTCCATATACAGTCTCCCCTTCAAAGGTATTAGAACGGCAAGGCCACTTGCTTGTTTTTGTTGAGACATTTGGCTTTCAGATCATACGATGACTATAAGACAAAGGTTCAGAATTCCAGTTATTATTTCATGCTAGTTACATTAAGACATGTTCAACACATCAGGACAGAAAACCTTTTATTTGGACCCACCCATTTTTCAAGTATTGGAACAGACATTATTTAATGAACATAAATGTAATAATTGATGGCCTAACCGCAAGCCTGCAACCCATTGACTTTTTCATTTGTGCAGCCTCCTTCAGTTCTTGTTTGTCGCTGGGGAGTTCTCCCTTCAGTCTCTTATTTAGGAGGCCAAATCCATACTCGATTGGATCATTATCTTATTGCATGATGACGCATCTCCAAATTAGTTTGGAACTTTGGATGCATTTTTCTGTCAATTGCCAGCTACCATCATGACTTACATCATCAGTAAAGACGAGTGAGCCCGTTCCAGAAGCGACCGTGCAAGCTCGAGCCATGACATTACCTCCACCATTCTTCATACATAAAGCTTGTGTGTTTTGGATCATAAGATCCTTTCTTTCTCCATAGTTTGGCCTTTCCATCACTTTGGTAGAGGTTCATTTTGGTTTCATCAGTCTATAAAACTTTGTTCCAAAACCTTTGTGACTAAACTGTACGTCTTCATAAAATGAATGCCTGTGAGTATTGTTTTGTTTGTTTTTTTGGAAAATGTGTTCACACTATCTGGCAAACTGCTGCTTATTGGAAAGTGCGTTGAGTTGTTGGTAACTTTCCACAGACCTGAAAACCATGATGGAGCGCCTGAAGAATCGCTACTATGTGACCAAGAAGCTGTTCATCGCCGACCTGCAACGCATCATCACCAACTGCCGCGAGTACAACCCGCCCGACAGCAAGTATTGCAAGTCGGCCAACACGCTCGAGAAGTTCTTCTACTTCAAACTCAAAGACGGTGGCCTCATCGAAAAATGAACATTTTTCTTGTTTTGTTTTTGTTTTTTCATTTTCATTTTGCACGGGACTCGAATGCAACACAACGCAGTACCAAAGTTCTACACCAGAAACCAACTTTATTTATGAGATTTAAACGTCATTCCACTTGTTGAGTCGCCAAAAACTGGACCTCTGGGACTTGAAAGCCACGTTGCCTTCGGTTACTGACACACTTGAAGCTCCCCGCTGCGCTGTTTGCTTTCCTTTTGTTGCTGATTTTGTATTGTAGATATAGTATTCCCTCACTTTTTGCCGTTCCACGCCCACCCAGTCAATTTCCACAAAGTAGAGGCCCTTAAAAAAATAAAAAAAATAATAATAATTTCTGCCTTTTTCTGAGCAAATACTGTCTTGTCACCTTAATGAGCTCTTCTTGCTGAGTTGCATAAACAAGTGGATGGCCTCATTGAAGTTAATTGCCTTCAATTAACTGAGACTATGAGACACTATTGGCAGGTGCATGAGTAACTGGTCTGTTCAAAAATTAGCTCACCAGAGATGGGACTGACTGAATTAAAAGAAAAAAAATGTCAAGTTTTTTTTTTATTGTACACGTTTCTTAATTTACCAAATATTCTATATTTTGTTTACAAATGTAATTAAATTGTATGTAATGAAAGAAAGAACAGTTTTTATTTACTCAAATATTACACAAAAAAACAAAATAGCAGCATAAATGGACCCAGATTAAAAATCCGCGATAGAGGGAATCCCTAATAAGCGAACCGCAAAGTAGTGAGGGAACACTATGTATGTATGTATGTGTTATTATTATTTTTTAAACAACACAAATTGAAGTTTGTGCTTGAAAGTCAAGTCAACGAAGTTTTAGGTCTACTTTGTCACATCACTGTCACACAAAAAAAAATCTTGGCATTTTTAGCTCATTTGTGCTAAAACATGGTTACATAGAACAGAGGTTAAAAAGTAATTTGCTGTGCCTCTGTCTTAAAATATTTGCTTTAAATGTGCATTAATTGGGTGCTACTCAAGAATTTGCTGCCTTCACATACATTTACGGTAGTAAAAAAAAACACATAAAAAACACAAAAAATGAAAACTCCCAGTTGTTTTCTACTCGAACCATCAAGCGTGAACGTTTCCATGACGTTACAGCTCAAATGGCAGTTACTGTCAATGTAGTAATGTTAATGACAAAAAAAAAAATTGTGGTAAATAATGTTTCAGTGGGCAATGCAATCTGTTTTAAAGGTGTCAGTGAACGCAACACTGCCAACTGAAGCCAGCTGTATCAAACTTGGGGTTTAAGTTAGAGACGGTGATTTAAAATGGTTGGTTATCTTGACTTGCTGGGAAAGGTCGGTGCCGGTAGTTGTCCGTGCTGACACCAATTTGATATCCTTTGACAGGAAGTAGAGAGATTTCCAATTCCTTCTTTTAGCTTGTGTATCTCTCCATGAGACTCGTGTTAACCACGGACCACGGTGTGAGTAAGCTTACTCTACAAATTAAGAAATTCCTAATTGAACTTGAGGCATAAAACTGGGCCAGAAAGGGATGCCCCCCCCCCCAAAAAAAAAGCATTTTAATATTCTACTGTCAAGTTATGCAGACAGTTTTAACATTTTTAACACAGCAAAAACTCTTACCTGTAAGTCCAGTCTTTTTTTTTTGTTCATAGCTTCACTTTGATCATCGCATTTCTATTGGATTGCAGAGTCAGACAGTCCTCCCCTCATGTCTTCATGGTTCAAAATTCTCCTGCTTGCCTTTTAACAGGAGCGCGTAAGAGGGAGCACATAATTATACTCCTGTTCCTCCAGTCGTTGCCTGTGCACTTTAATCCGTTGAAAAATTATCCTATATTGTCTCCAAATCTCTTTAAATGGTCTCGCCATGCCGTAACTTGCTCAGATTCTCCATTCTTGCACCCCTTCCAGGTAATTCAGGTCAGCTGACCAGTTGCTCCTGGAAGTACCAAAGTCTAAGCGGAGGTTTTAAGGCATTTCCATTCCTGGACCTTAATTGTGGAACGATGTCGCAGTGCACATCAGACAAAGCACCCTAACTAACCTTTTAAAGCGGGCTTCAAAACCAGTTTCCAACGGAAGTTGCAGATGTTTGTTTTAAGCTTTTGATAATTAAGACTGTCTTTGCATTGACTGTTTTTTTTTTATTGTTTGAACTTTGTTTCTAAATTATTATGTGTTCATTTGTCTTATATCCACTTAGTATTGTACACTACACAGCACGTACTTCAGCTGCAGTTGTGGTTAATAAAAACTGAGTTGAGTTCATTAAAAGTAGAAGAGTATAAAGATACGCTATGTCAACGATTGTCATTATTTTAACTACAAGTTTGTCTTTCCCGACTATAACCATTTTGAATGTCATTTGGTGTTCACTCGGAAAACAGAATGAAGGCGAATTCCTTTGTTGTTTTTATTTTACGGTTCATGATATAAAGTACGTTGTGGGGGACGCGCTTTTTGTTTTTAAATCTGGCTCTATTGCGTCGTGCTGTCACGACCTCGCTGCGTGAGTTTCACTTTCCCGACACGAGGAATAACATGACTGCGGCTGCGTTCAAGTGCACTGCGACGTCTCCGCATTTATACGTTGTTGTCCAACTTTTGGACACGCTCCCACATTGAAAAAAGAACATCGGTTAAAAACGTCACAAACAACGCTTTAGATTCGAAAGAGGCATCCTCCACATTCGGTACACCGTGACTTTACTATGTAGTCATGGTTGTATTATAACTGTGTAATAGCGGGATGAACTCCTCTGTCGTTCCTCCGGAGCCCCACCTCCAAAGAATTCACTACTTTCGTTTTCCTCCAGCTCAGCTGGTAACTGTGAACAGGAAGTAAATCCACTCACGCTTAGATCGCTCTCGTCAACCGGCTTGGTCAATTCGCATCTATTCCGCCAAAGTTCCAACGTTGCTTTTATTCCCGTAAAACCAGACTTGACGAGATGTCAGATTTGGTCCTGCACGGGTACCAAGAGGAGGTGGTCCAGGAGGCTCTGCAGGGGGAGAACATTATCGTGTGGCTGCCCACGGGAGCGGGGAAGACGCGAGCCGCCGTCTACGTGGCCCAGAAGCATCTAGAGAGGACGCCCGGGGCCAAAGTTGTGGTCCTTGTCTATACGGTAATGTAAAATAATAATAGTAATGGCAGCTGTCATGGGAAACGTGTAATGGGAAAATGTGCTTTCAACATTAGTGTGTTAATGACAATTGACAATTTTAGTATATCGATATAATATGGAGCCCAATGTGTTTGAAGTATACACAGCAAATCGGTCAGTGTTACATTTCTAGTCTTCGATCAAATATATATGTAAGCAGTGTTATTTTATATATTGCAGGATAAAAAGTGACAACTGTCAGAATGACATTTCCTTGAAATACATTTGTAACAGTAATGTTTAAGTTAGATAACAGTTTGTCTACAGTACAGAGCGTACATTTCAACCTTAATATATTTGTTTTAGTTGTCACAAATTCAACTTTGGGACAGTATTTCAGGGTTGGCAAGCACTTGGCATCATGGCACTATATCAATGCTAAGAATTGTTATAGCCCCATGCAGATAAACCCCATCCAACATTTTATTTGATATTCTAAAATCTATTTTTACCGCTTGAAAAGTGAATGTCTCTACTTCCTTCACTGGTGTACATGAGCGGTCGACTTACTGAAAACTTGATTTAGCGCATATGTGACGTCAATCCCCACAGACGATTGGGCATCAATGACCTCATCCCATATTGTTTCACGGTTAAGTGGTGTTGCAGAATGTTCAAAGATGTCAATGTTTCCCCTTATTACTTTGGTGTTTGAGTACATGTGTTGTGTGCTGATTGGTTGTTCAGTCAAAGGTGTGCTTTAGCTGCTTTATTTGATCATTTGTCAACTATTAGCTAGCTCCAGCACCCATTAGACCATTTTGAGGAATAAGCGGTTGAGAAAATGATTGAATGGATAAAATGTCAAATCAAATATATTTCAAATGATTATCCATGTTTCAGAATTTTTAATGGAAATATATCTGTAATATCAAAACATTGTGCTGGGTCTGCTATACAGTCTTAAACATATTTTCCATCATTTCATGCCATACAATAAGTGATACAAGTATTGAGCAGTGTAGCAAGCTAAGGGATCCCCGCACTGGGTCTTGAACCCATCTCCAAAAGAGATAGTCAAAGGGACTTTATATGACACCATTTACAATGGGTTCATGTCTACTTTGTTTTCTGCTGCCTGCTACTGCGATTAACAGTAATTCAGCTGCCATTAGGGCGGTTTTCTACCGTCAACATAAATGTTGACGTGCCACTCCGGTACTGTACTATAATTGATCTATTTTATGATTCGCCATCTAGTTTAGGTTCTTCTGCTGATCTGTTAGATTGTAAATGCTGTTCAGTACTCAGTTGCAACTGAAGAAAACGGTAACTTGTCAATTTATTCGTAGCTTTTTAGCTCATGAGAATATTTACAAGCCTCTTGATATGTTGGCATAATTTACCTATTGTATGGTCCAGTGGTTCTCAACCGCTTTTCCATGTCTCCCACAAGCAACACGTGTTTCAAACGATCAGCTCACCAGCAAGCTCTGCATGAAGTCTGATAACGATCCTCAGCTGTGTTGGCTGAAGGAGACATGGAAAACAGGCTGGATAGAGGTACTCGAGGACCGGGGTTGAGAACCAGTGGTATAGTCCAGTGGTCTGCAACCTGCGCTTCTTGTGGCTCTTTAGTCTCTCTCCTGTATGGGTTCCCTGTGGATCTCTCTTTCAAAAATAAATAAATAAACAAAATAAAATAAAATACAAGTAGTAATGAATATTTTTTTACATATTTATTTTAATTTTTTTGATAAAATATTATTTACATGATTTAATGATTAAATACAAAATGAATAATTAAATATTCAAAAAAAAAATGTCAAGAGTTCAAATATTTAAGGTAGATGAAAACGTTTTTAAATTGCCTAAAAATGTCCAAAAGGGAAGAGGAAAAGCAGAAAATTACCATGAAATGTCCATAAAATGGCCTAAAACGTCAAGAGTATTCATTTATTTATTTAGGCAGAAAAGAACATGTTTAAAAAGGAATCATAAAATATCCAAAAACAAAAGAAGAAAGGCAGAAAATTACCATAAAATATCTTTGGAGTTGCAAAAAAAAAAAAAGAAGTCAGAAAATAGATTTGTTTGAGGCAGAAAAGGAAACATTCTCAAACTAACTACAAAATGTCCAAAAACAAAAGAAGAAATCCCGAAAATGATCATACAATGTCGAAAAACTGCCAAAAATGTCAGAAAATTAATAGGAAAAAAGGCATAAAAAATGTCCCAAAAAGGAAGAAGAGAGGCAGAAAATTACCATATATCCATAAGATGGCCAAAAATGTCAGAAATTTGACAGAAAGGCAGAAAAGTCTAAAAATGTATGAAAAAGGAAATATAAAAATTACAAAAAAGGTAGAAGCAAATGAATAGGTTGCAGCATATTTCTGTGTTCTGGTGCAGCTCTAATTAGCTATTGGGTCCGACTCCTCAGTATATTAGACTAGCACTAACACACTGTTTCGTTCATCACAATGTTCAAATGTTTTGCCGCTCATGACAGATTTTTAAAAATATATTTATTTGGTCTAAAATGGGTCTTTTGACGGTAAAGGTTGCCGACCCGTGGTATAGTCCGACGGATTTGTTTTGTCCTGGCCTGTGGGGGTCCGGGTCCGGGACATTTCTGGGTGCAGTGGCATATACAAATATCGCTGTGCAAACCCCTGGTCCTGATTGTTGGAATTATTTCATGTTTGTTCTTGGTTGGCTGCCGTCCTCGTTTTGAATGTTGGGGTGGCAGAGAAGAGGGACTGACGGTCACGGAGTAGAGGGGCGCCCGGACGCCTAACCGGTGATGTGCCTCTGGAATTGATCACATCATTACACATGAACAAACAGCGGTTAAATACATAAAATACCGACTTAAAATAATTCTCCTCCCATCGATTTGGCGCTGCATATGGTGCATACTGCATACCCCCTTTTTGCACCGCTGCCTGATCTTGTCTGACCCCGGAAGCTAAGCAGGTCGGGCCTGGTTAGTATAGGCCTACTTGCTGTAAAAATAAAATAAAATAAATAAATAAATACAAAAAATCGAAAAGTTGTAAATCACTAAAGGTAACGTTCGCAAGCTGAGCCCTTACACCAATCCAACGTCGGCCAAATTTGACCAACGCCTACCCCCCGTGGCGTCGGCCTAGATGTCGGCATGTCACGTAGAAAAATGACGTAAACACACACCGCACTGACACCGATTATTACTTACCTTCAGCGCTTGCGAGAAGTAATTCCCCTCCGTACCATCGGCGGCGGTAGTCATTATTCCTTAAGGCAACCGGCAACCTCTTTACTGGGGCAGGATATAATAACGTAAACAACTCATACCGGTGTTGACAGCGGCGCCGGGGTAAACGCGGCGGCCAGCTGGTGAAGCGAAAACGGGTGCTGGAACAAGCTTCGTCCCCTTCTCGTTCCCGAACGCATGGATGTACTCCTTTGTGGCGTATCCTGGACCCTGTCGACTTCTAGATGCTACCGGTTGTCGGTTCACCCGAAAAGCTTTGGCCGTGCTGCCTTCTGCGTTTTGGACGCGATGCCGACCTCCAGCTTCTGAAGGAGCTTTCTCGAGACCGCCGGACGGAAGGGCCATATGCACCCCTGCTGCTCCCACAAGGATCGCGCTGTTAAATGCGCTGTCATTGACAAACAAAACGTTTATTTTGATGGAGTTTTTCCTTTCCAACAACTTGGATCTCCTCTGCCTGACGGAGACCTGGACTGTCGCTGGTGAATTCACCGCTATGGTTGAATTACTACCGCCTGGCTGTGCTTACTTGGACGCTCCGAGGACGTCGGGCCGAGGTGGAGTAACGGCGACTATTTAAAAAAACAAAACAAATTTAAATGTAAACGATGTCTATTTACCACATCGATCACAGCTTTGATGCCACCTTCTTTGAAGTCGGCCAAACTGTCGCTGTGCTGTGCCATTTACCGTCCTCCAAAATACAATAAGGACTTTTTAAACAACTTTGCAAATCTTCTTGCCGAAATAATGCTGAAATTTGATCATATCTTCTTTATAGGGGACTTTAATATTCACGTGTGCTGTCCTGAAAAAAACATAAAGTTGAGTACTGTTTATCCGCGTTGTCACTTGCTCTTCTTGCCCCGTGCGCTGATTCGCTAGCTAACAGCCAATCACAGTGATCAAATGCCCCAGACGCCCGATGCCGATTCAACATGTCGAATTTGCGAATTTTTTCATTCGACAGCAAGTGGCCGCCACCTGAGATGGATGAAAACAGATGGATTTTGCTGCTTAATTCATATTACACAAACACAAATAATTAGAATGCCGTGTTTTGACTATAGGTGCAGAGAAAATATTGTAAAGATTTTTTGGGTGTCATTTACAATTTTAACATTGTAAATGTAGCATCTAAATTTCTTAAATGGACCTATTTCCAATCTGTCAACATTCACTTTTAATAACATGCTGATGCACTTGCACCCAAGCTGAAATTAAGTGCAATAATGGAACCCTCTATGTCAAAATTGGAACTGAACTTTATTAAACTCGATTTAGTTTGGTGTTCATCGTAAAAAGATGTCACGTCTCTATGAATTTCTTCACTTTAACTTAAAAATGACAAAAATGGAGTTCGCCCAATCTCGTTCCGAGCAATGTGATGACTCTTGTTGACGTCCAGGTGGACCTGGTGGAGCAGCACTACAGCAAGGAGTTCCTTCCCGCCCTGGAATGCGACTACACCGTGACGGCGGTGACCAGCGGCAGCGACAAAAAGGACTTTCTGGGCATGGTGCTGCTCGACACGGACGTACTCGTGTGCACGGCGCAGATTCTCCTGAATGCCCTTGGCAGCGACGACGAAGCCAAGCACGTGGAGCTCTCAGGTGAGTCGGCGGAGAACCGGAAGCGACCGCCTGCCGGCACGTTGCCGTGGCAACAGTCGGTAATATCGTGGTAACGTGGTTGCAGACGTCACCTTGCTGGTGGTGGACGAGTGTCACCATACGCACGATAAGACTGTGTACAACAATATCATGAGGCTCTACCTGGAGAAAAAGAGGAGGGGTGAGAAACGGCTGCCGCAGGTACTTGGCCTCACGGCGTCGCCGGGAACGGGAGGAGCCAAAAGTCTGGACAAGGCTGTGCAGAATGTACTACAGGTAGGCACCAACACTTCCCTACACTTGGATTTCATTTCATTTGCATTTCATTGAATTGTTGTTAAATGGAAATTTTTAAGATTGTTTTGCTCATTACTTTCATGCTTAGTATTGGTAAAAATATTTTTCAAAATTATGTATTTTCTATTAAAATATTTTCTTTTTGTAATTGTCATTCAGTTTTTTTTTCCATTTGGATGCAGTTGATTTTTTTGTGAAATTGTCATTCTTTACTTTTACTCTTTACTTTTATTTCTAGATTTGTTTGAAATTTATTTATGTCATGATCTGTATTTGTTTAGTTTCGTATTTGGTTTTGCTTTATGTCTTGTTTTCTTATGGTTCATGTCTTTCTCGATATGGTTTTGTGTCCACCGGTTTGTCAGCCCCTGTCCCTTGTGTCTACCAATCAGGTCCCTCAGCCACTTGTGTCGTGTCCAGGTGTTTCACATTGTCTCGTTACTTTGTTTATCTTTAGGGCCCGTCCACACGAAAGCCAGTTTCAATGTATCCTCACAAGTTTCTTACCGTTTAGGCCGTTCGTCCACACAATGGCACGGTTTCGGAGCTTGAAACCGATCACTTTTGAACCCGGTCTCCAGAGTGGAAAGATTTCAAAAGGCGCCCCGTACGCGTCCGTCTGGACACCATATGCAAGATACTCCTCCAGTGATGACGTAATGGTCGCAGCTCGATGGCGACATTGTCGTAGTTTGATGACGTATGCGCCAATTCTCGAACCGTCAGTCTGTCAACAACAATGGCGGCTAGCCGTGTCGTAGTCGTTTTGCGCAGCCTCCTTAGCTTGCTTATGCTTTTGTAGCAAAATATTTAGCTTCTTTATTCCCACATTCAACAAGCGTTGTTGTACTCGAATCAGCCGCCATTGTCACTTCTCCTGTGTTCGTCTTTTTCATGTTGTTTTAATACATGCAAAGCCATGTTTGTTCTGTAGATTGTAAAAAAAAAAGTGTTCGTCTTCTTCGCTGATTCTTCTACGCTTTCCGTTAACTCCCTGTGGCTGCGCTACAGCGCCACTCCAGTCTTGGCATATACATTACAGCCGTTAAACGTCCTCAGCGTCTTCTTTTGGACACACGCAAGTCTTGAAATGCTTCTGTGTGTACGAGATTTGTTTGAGGAACGAAGCCGGCTTTGCTTCCGTCTGGACGGGGCCTTTGTTCCTGGTTTCTTTTCTGTTCAGTTTTTGTTGGATCATTTCATTGCTTTCAATTGTCGCCCTGGTTAGTAGTCTTGAGCCTGAGTGTTTGTTTCTTTGAATTTGTTTTGGACTTTAGTTTTTTTGATAGTTTCAATTAGACAAGTTTTATTTTTATATTTTGTTAATTAAACATTTTTGTGAGCAGATCTGTCCTCCCTGACTGCTTCCTGCATTTGGGTCCTCAACTCCAAACACACCGTGACAATTTAAGTTAAAAAGCAACAACATTATACATACTAATAATTCTTATTAGTAGTAATTGTAGTATATTTTGAAATTTTAAATATTATTTTGGAGTTTGCTTTTTGTATTACGATTTTGATATAACAAACCCAATTCCCAAAAAGTATGGACACTATACAAATTGTGAATAAAAACCGAATGCAATTATGTGGAAGTGCCAAATTTCTATATTTTGTTTAGAATAGAACGTAGATGACAGGTCAAAAGTTTATACTGAGAAAATGTATCACTTTAAGGGAAAAATATGTTGATTGTAAATTTCATGGTGCCAACAGATCTAAAAAAAAGTTGGGACGGGTAGCAATAAGACGCTAAGTCAACTGCACTTCTAAAAAAAAAAAAAACAGCTGGAAGACCAGTTAGCACTAATGAGGTCCATTGACAACTTAATTGGAGTCTAAAAAGAGCTTCTCGGAGTGGCAGTGTCTCTCAGAAGCCAAAATGGGCAAAGAATCACCAATTCCTCCAATGTTGCGCAGAAAGATAGTGGAGAAATATCAGACCAAAAATTGCAAAACGGTTGAAGTCATCATCTACAATGCATAACATCATCCAAAGATTCATAGAATCTGGAACAATCTCTGTGTGTAAGGGTCAAGGCCGAAATATCATACTGGATGCCCATTATCCGAATTTGTGCTCTTAAACGTGACTGCACCGCAAACAGGAATGTGCACTGTAAGGGAAATCACAGAAAGGGCTCAGCAATACTTCCAGAAAACATTGTGGGGCGCTATATCATACTGACTAAAGAGGACAAGGACAAGCCAGCACTCATCTGTGATGGTATAGGCTTGCATGAGTGCGTGTGGCATGGGCAGCTTCCACATCTGGAAAGGCATCGTCAATGCAGAAAGGTATATTAAGATTGGAGAACAACATCTGCTCCCATCCAGGCATCATCACTTTCAGAGAAGATCTTGCATTTCTCAACACGATAATGCCAGACCACATGCAGCACCAATTACAACGTCATGGCTGTGTAGGAAAAGGATCCGGCCGGGTATTGAAATGGCCAGCCTGCAGTCCACTTCTTTCACTCCTAGAGCACATTTGGCTCATCTTAAAGGAGAAGGTGCAACAAAGAAAGCCCAAGACAGTTGAACAGTTCGAGAGACGCGTGTTAGACAAGAATGGGACAGCATTCCTATTTTGAAACTTGTCTCCTCGATCCCCAGACGTTTGCAGACTGTTGTAAGAAAAAGAGGGGATGCCTCACAGTGGGAGATTTGTTGACACCATGGAATTTCAAATCAACATTTTCCTTTAAAACGATACATTTTCTCAGTTTAAACTTTTGACCTGTTCTCTATGTTCTATTCTGAATAAGATATTAAAATTGGCCACTTCCACATAATTGCATTCGGTTTTTATTCACAATTTGTATAGTGTCCCAACTTTTTGGGAATTGGGTTTGTATTTTGTATTATGTTTTTTTGTTAATTTTTTTTTTACTATAATAAAAAAAGCAGTTTTTAGTTGCCTGTTTAATTTTTACTGTTAAGATTTCGTCCGTTATTATTATCTTTAAATTATGTTTTATAGTATATTATTTTGGGTTGTTAGTAATACACTAGTATACTATTTGGGCGTTTTCATTATTTAATATTCACATAATGGTTTTACTATAAGTTATCTTTGTATTAAATCTTTTACAAGTATTTTTAATTAAATATTACCTTTTATTGTTATTTTTACAATTTTGTTTACATTAGTGTGTGTGTTACTTGTACATACTACATTATGAGGACCAAAATATGTCTTTAACCAACAGATTGAGGACATTTTTGTGAAGTGAGGACATTTTGGCCGGTCCTCACAACTCAAGACCTTTTTTTGGAGGTCAAGACTTGGTTTTAGAGTTTATGTTTGAATTGGGTTGAGGTTAGTGTAAGGGATGGGGGCAATCATTTTTGTCGGTTGGGGTTAGGTGAAGGGGCTAAGAAATGAATTATGTCTATGGATGTCCTCACAATTGTGTGTGTGTGTGTGTGTGTGTGTGTGTGGGGGTGTGTGTGTGTGTGTGTGTGTGTGTGTGTGATCATGGGGATGTTGGGGGGAGGGATGGATTATATTTTTATTGTACTATGGATGCTTTAATTGTTCAGCACCTTGAGTTGCGTTTTAATGTATGAAAGGTGCTTTATAGATAAAGATTGATTTGATTAGTGAAAAAGTACAAACCATCAAAATAACAAAATGATGCAGCACTTAAAATCACCAAGGAATCATTCTATTACTCTGACAGAATTTGACTCCGCGGATGAAAATACTATAAGAGACTTGGTTCAGCAATTGAAACCTTCCACAAGCTGTTTTGACTTAATACCTTCTGGCTTTTTTAAAACTACTGTGAAATCTGTTAAAATCGATTTACAACAAATAATCGACTGCTCACTTCAATCGGGTGAGCTTCCGAAATCTCTGAAACTAGCCGCCGTCAAGTCCATTCTAAAAAAGAGAACGCTCATGGATGTCTCCCTGCTAGCAAAATATAGACCTACCTCAAACCTTCCCTTCTTAACCACAATTCAACTCTCTCAATTTTGTTTTTTAGCTCAAACAGACTTTTGGATCCATTCCAGTCAGGTTTCCGACCTCATCACAGTACAGAAGCAACTCTGATGAAAGTACTAAATGATATAAGATTGAGCAGTGACGCATGGAAGGTATCTGTTATGATTGGTGTCCTGTCTTACTTGTAAGGTTTTGTTTGCACTTGTACTCGTCATCCTGTTCCCTTGTGTCCTCCAATCAGCTCCCCCAGCCCAGCCACTCGTGTCTTGTCCAGGTGTCTCTCGTTGTCTCGTCAGTTGGCTTGTATTTAGTTCCCTGGTTTCGTTCCGTCTTTGTTGGATCATTGTCGCTGTCACCACTATGGTGTTTTGTTGTTACTTAGATTTTTGGTCTTTTCATAACTTTGTTGGTTTTGTTTATTTAGAGTTTTACCCAGTTCCCCTGTTAGTGTTTTTTTGTTAAATAAATCGTTTTCAGTATTACATGCATCCCTGCCATGGTTCTCCTGCCTCCCTGCATTTGGGTCCTCCAACCCCATCGTGACAGAATCGGTACTCGTCTTATTGGACCTCAGTGCAGCATTTGACACAGTTGATTATAATATACTGTTGGACATCCTGGAAACTTGGGTGGGGTTCAATGGAACAGTCCGAAAATGGTTCCGGTCCTACTTGGAGGAAAGGAGTTACTTTGTGACCATTGGAAATTTTGAATCTGATCGAATGGCCATGACATGTGGGGTCCCTCAAGGGTCAGTCCTTGGACCCCTGTTGTTCAGTCTGTATATGTTACCTTAGGGTCAAATGCTTCAGAATGCCAATGTTGACTAGAATAGTTATGCAGATAACAAATGTTCCCAAATGACAGCAGTTCAATTAACGTATTGTGTCACTGTCTAGAGCAAATCATTGGAAAATTTCCTTCAGCTAAAAAGAAATAGGATTGCTGTTATAAAACACCTTGGTCACTGTCTGTCCAAAGACCAAGTTTGAAATCTTGGTGTGCTGGCCTTTTACCAGCTGAAAAACGTATTCAGGCTGAAGGACTGCATGCTCCAAGCAGACCAAGAGAAGCTTCTCCATGCTTTTATCTCCAGCAGACTCGATTACTGTAACGATCTTCTGACTGGACTCTCTCAAAAGCTCATTCAGAACGCTGGTTCTGACCAAAACAAAGAGAGCAGAACACTTCACTCCGGTTTTTAAGGCTGTTTACACTGGCTTCCCCGTCAGCTGTAGAATATATTTCAAAATTCTGCTACTGGTCTATAAATCACTGAATGGTCTGCGTCGTGAATATATTCAACGAGTGGAAGCCAGAGTTCAAAGTAGACATGGTGAAGCTGCATTTAGCTGTTATGCTGCACACAAATGAAATAAGCTGCCAACAGAAGTGACGTCAGCCCCGAGCGTAAATGCTTTTAAATCCAGGTTGAAAACGTTGCTTTTTTCTGTCCTTTTAAACAGTTTTAAATCATGTTTTTTCCCCTTTTATTTATTATTATTATTTAACTTCCTTACGCTAAATGTTTTTAAAGTTTGCTTTTAGTCAATTTTGTAACCTACTTTTGTTTTCTCTTCTTTGCTTCTGAATGTTTGTTGATGCTTATAAACTTGCCTTGCCTCCACTTGCCTTTGTTTGACTCATTCAATGCCATTGACGGCTATAGACGTCAACAATTCATTTGAACTATTTCTATTAGTTTAACATTTTTGTTCCCACTTTTGTTAATGACAGTATGAAAACCTGGAAAAAAAACATTGTACATTTAGAACAGATATAAAATTTGTGATAAATCGTGAGTTAACTATTGAAGTCATGCAATTAATTACAATTAAAAAAATGTAATCGCCTGACGCGATTTAAAATAGAAAAGAAAAGATTATTAAAAATTAGGGGCGTCAGGCGGTTACATTTTTTAAATGTAATTAATCGCATTACTTCACTAGTTAACTCACGATTAATCGCAAATTTTATATCTGTTCTAAATGTCCAATAATAATAAAAAAATATAGGTTTTCATACTCTTGTTAACAAAAGTGGAAAAATGTTAAACTAATAGAAATAGTTAAAATTAATTTTTGACGTCTATAGCCGTCAATGGCAGTGAATGATTTCATATTTATCACAAGTCAAGTCAAATTTACTATTATTTTATTACTACTCTAAATATTTTTCAATTTCTTTGACTATTTAATATTAGTTTTTATGATTTTTTATTTATTTATTTATTTTTTAGTTTTACAGTATTTTTTTTTTGTAGTTTTATTCAACCATTTCATCAAATTTTCCAACATCAACAGCAATCATCATAATGATATAGTACAATAATCAAATGTACATATATATTTAAATTAAGTGTGGTCAAATTGCATGTGTGTGTCAGATCTGTGCCAACTTGGACTGTGCCATCGTTTCCACCAAAAACTTCACAGAGGAACTCAACAGGAAAGTACCCAGACCCATCAAAATCTATGACATTGTGGACAAAAGACCGGAAGTAAGCACGCCACAATTTAGTTCCGACTGCATAATTATAAACGTTAACGGACTGTGTGTGCGTTGGCAGGATCCATTTTGTGACCTTGTGCAGGGGATGATGCGACAGATCCACTGCTTCATGGACCCTCCTCAGGACTTCATCCTCCGAGATTTTGGCACGCAGGAGTACGAGAGCGACATGGTTGCATTGCAGAAGAAAGGTCTCTTATCACATTTCATTGATATATTGCTATATGGATGATTCATGTGGCACATTTTGTCGCAGTTCAAATATTTCTACACTTATACAGTATCTCACAAAAGTGAGTACACCCCTCACATTTCTGCAGCCGTGCAAATGTGAGAGGTGTACTCACTTTTGTGAGATACTATAACTCAGAAGTGTTACATTTGGATTTTTAACTAATAGCTGATTAAGATATAATTGCAGTTTAGTAATGTCTTATGAAAAAAAAAAAGGGATTCTGATTGAATGCTAGTTCAATTTTTTTTGTTAAACTGATTTTAATCCAGATGCGAGCTGGATTGGATTTTTTTTTAATTAAACATGAAAAATCTAAAAATCTGATGTTTATTCTTCAGGTGTTTATTCTTTAAATGCCATTGGATTGATTAGGTTGTGATTTGTTGTGCTGCTTTTGCAGAATCTTATGTTTTGATGCAAAAACTAAATCTGGTTCAGATTTAGTTTTAGTAAGGACTCCCACAATAATACTTTCAAGTCAAATATAGCGTATAAAAACTATGCCTGATACCTGGTTAAACTATTTTAAACTGGTTTGGATTTGACTGTTTTTGTAATAGAAGATGTAACTTTAAACCAATTTCAATCCAGATTGGATTGAAATGATACATTTAACATGCAAATAATAATTTTTAACATGACAACTCTATTTGAACAATGTTTAAATGGTGTCCAATTAGGTTTTTATTTGAAAAAAATATATAAAATTATAAATTTCCACCTTGATAGTGATATAACAAGTGTATTACAGTATACTGTATAAAAACATACTAATCAAATCCAGACTAGATGAGATGCATGATCAAATGCAACAAAAATGTGTGTGTGTGTCTTTTTTTTTTAACATGTTCAGACATTCCTAACTAAATGTCTACAGGTTGCAATTTGTTGTATTACGGAACAGTAACTCCGAATCCAGATTTGATTCCGATTGCACATTTACTTGATGTAAACACTGGATTGTGCTCGTGCAGGTGTGCAGAAGTGCAACAGACGATTGCAACAATGCGCCATCCATCTGCGCGAGTACAACGACGCGCTGCTGATCAACGACGCGCTGCTGATGGAGGATGCGCTTTGTTCTTTGGAGGACTTCTACAGGGGCAGAGAGACCAGCGTCATCGACGACACCGACCGCTTCCTGCTTGATCTTTTCAAAGGTGGGTGAAATTCGAAATTGGCCCGCCATGTATGTCATCTATAGACAACCCATTATCTGGAATCCGGATATAATCCACAATTAACAATTTAACAAAAAATCAGGTCTGATTGCAATTTGCTGCACTAATGCAGAATCCATATTTGATCCAGATTGTACATTTCATCACAAAAAACACATTCACCATGAGAAATTTAATTGAACATGTTCACGTTTAGAAGTCAAATATTACTAGATCAGAATACAAATGACAAATTTGTTGTCCTAATGCTGAATCCAGATTTGATCCAAATTGCATATTGAGTCGTTAATAATTGATTCAAAATCCAGACCCAGATTACACATACAAAAACAAAACAAAACAAAAAATAACTGAAAACTATGTCAGATAAATCAGGTTGCAATTTGTTATAATAATGTTGAATCCAGATTTGAACCAGATTGTACAGAAGTTAACATTTTAAATAAAATAAAAAATCTGGTATTTTTTTTTTTAACTCAAATTTGATCAAATATAAAAACAATAATGACGTTTTTCAGAATCCAGATTTGATCCACACTGCACAAAATTAAACATTTAAAATGAAAAAATCAAATTGAACATATGCAGATGTTTATAACTCATCAGATCACCAGGGGCCTCATGTACTAAGACTTGCGTGACTTTCATACTAAAACAAGCCGTACGTCCTTTTCCAGAAAACGTTGCACGCATAAAAAAATCCAGCTGTACGAATCTGTGCGTACGTACGAATTCAAGCACATTCCTTTCATGAATCTCAATCAATGCGGAAATTGTTAGTAAGAGTACCAGACTCCTCCCTCTCCACGCCCGTACATAAACATGCTAATTAGTATAAACGGGCCTTGCGGGTGGGAATGATTATGATGCATGATAAGATAATCACATTATGAGGCACAGATGAAAAAAAAATGATGTGAGCTGGAGACACCGTCGAGGCCGGTAAAAACTATCATTTTTGGCCAAGCTGTCTTCGGAAGTCAATAACAACCTTCGTGATGAAAGTGCCTTCGGAGTATCGCAGTTAGTGACTAAATGCTGAAGGGGCATCAAATTGTGATCATGGAGGCTTTAAGTTCATTTTAATACAATAATATAAGACAGCCCTCCGCCGCCGCTGATAGCGGATGAATGACGTCTTTAACTCATTCACTGCCATTGACGGCTATAGACGTCAAAAATTCATTTGAACTATTTCTATTAGTTTAACATTTTTTCCCCACTTTTGTTAACGACAGTATGAAAACCTAGAAAAAAAGTATTGTACATTTAGAACAGATATAAAATTTGAAGTTAAATAATTAAGTAATTAAACAAAAAATAAAATATTATTGAAAAATTAGAGGTGTCAGACGATTACATTTTATAATTGTAATTCATCTCATGACTTCAATAGTTAACTCATAACTCATTATATATCTGTTCTAAATGTACAATACATTTTTTTCCTAGGTTTTCATACAACAAAAGTGGAAACAAATGTGAAACTAAAAGAAATAGTTCAAATGAATTTTTGACCTCTATAGCCGTCAATGGCAGTGAATGAGAATCGATCTGATTGTGATCGCGGAGGTTTCAACTTGGAAGACGCGCACAACCCCCGCCCCCTCCCGCGCACCCCACAGTGACAATATTTCGTGGCATGTCCACCGCCGATAGATAAAGGCCATGTTGAATGTTAAGGGGCATCATTGGGTCATTGATCGATTTGTGATTGGAAAACATACGCACACACACACACACACACAACACCCCCCCTCCATGTGCAACCTTGGCACATCTTGTCCACCGTACGACGACGTTTACGTATTCGGCGCATGGATGCAGCCATCGGTGCCCCCTCCCGTGGTGTAAAATTATATCTAAATATATAAATCCAAAATATGGCCACCTGTCCCTCGCCTGCAGATAACCGAGCCAATCTGATGACGTTGGTGAGCGACACGCGTTTCAAAAACCCCAAGATGGAGCAGCTGGAGACCACCTTGCTGAGGCACTTCGATTCCAACGTGGAGTCCAGGGGAATCCTGTTCAGCAAGACCCGCAAGAGCACGCAGTGCCTATGCCAATGGGCTAAAAACAGCCTGCGCTTAGCCGGCATCAAGCCTGCCATCATCACCGGCAGTGCCGCCATGACACAGGTGCGCTAGCTAACTGACTTGGACCCACAAACGTGGAAATACACAATTTTAATCTAGCATGCATGCTTGTAAACATTTCAGGCAATTGACCAACACACATTCATTTATTTTGCTAAACAATTGTCACTTCCCGCAGCACGATCGTGACGAAACCATTCGCAACTTCCGCCTGGGCCGCGTCAACCTCCTGATCGCCACCAGCGTTGCCGAAGAGGGCCTGGACATCCCCCAGTGCAACCTGGTGGTGCGCTACGGCCTGCTGACCAACGAGATAGCCCAGCAACAGGCCAGCGGTCGAGCCCGCGCCCGAGACAGCCACTACTGCCTGGTGGCCCAGCGCGGCAGCCGCGAGGAGCAACGCGAGCACCTCAACACTTACCTGGAGGACCTCACCGCCAGGGCCGTCGAGAGGATCCACCAGATGAGCCCGCCAGAGTTTAGAGCAAAGGCGAGTGAGCCTCATGGCCCGGTTGAATATGAATGAATTGGTCTGAAGAGATTACCGTATTTTTGACCTGCTAAACGATGCAAAAAGTTTGACTTGTAGTCTGAAAAAATACAGGTAGAGCAATTCGATGCTTGTCCACCAGATGACAGAAGGTACAACAGAAGATGTCAACAACGTCTCACCTCAGTTCCTGCTTGTGTCCGCAGATCGCCGAGCTCCAGGCGGAGGCGGCGTCAAGCGACCGGTTGGCAGAAATGCGCTTGGCAGAGAAGAACGGTTGCAACTCGGCCGCTGATGTCCAGCTGCTGTGCGCCAACTGCTTGACGACTGTGGCGTTGGGCATCGACATCCAGCTGTTGGACAAAATGCATTACGTCAACGTCAACCCGGAATTCAGGTCAGCTCACATCCACATTTTTGCTAACCAGCCCGATCCACTCAGCATTTCACTGGCGTTGGGACGAAATGTATAAATTTTTTCAAAAATCGATGCTCTTGTTTGTTTGATAACAGTCAAACATGGCCGTTTTGGGATCTCCTGAAAAGTGACAATTTTGGAGGTACCTGACATCAGCGATTTTGCGTTGGCCGTTTTGATCTAAAATTGCTTCCTCCAAATGTATTTTTCCATTTTCTAATCATTTTGCTTAACCACTAATTGCTTAATTGAGTTATTGTAAATAATCAAATAAAAATGTCACCTTACGTACACATATATATTGTATATATTTCGTTATTTCGTTAAATAAATATTTTGAATATTTTTAAAAATATACGTTTGGTTTTTGTGTATTTGTAATCATTCATCTCATTTAATGACTTGTTGACTGAATTATTATAAATAAAACAAATGTGGATTTCAAAAATGCATTTTATTTAATATTTGATCATCAGCAAAATTTTATTAGAAATTAATACAACCTAATTAATCCAACTTAATAAAAAATTAGAATGAATTATGTATTAAAACAAATTTACATGAATTTATTACTTTTTAATTATATATATATAGTTTCATTTTTTTTTCTTGAGCTTTTTCTGGTTTGTTGTGAGAAGAAAAATGGTATGGCAACCATAGGACGGCAAATAGCATAGCAAGTGATGTTTGACATGAATGTGTGCTCTCAGGAGTCACTACGACAGAGGCTCCCTGGTCGTTTTGCCTAAGACGTTTGAGGACTGGGAGCCAGGCTGCATCATCAAGTGCAACAACGGCAACTGCAACAAGGTAACAGCAGCCCACCTGGGGCATAACACAGACAAGGTTGTACTGTACATGTAGCCGGTCAAAACGCATCAGGCAGCCGCACTGCCGCAGTAATATTAGTCATTCTTTGCAGAGGAAAAACATTCTAAAAATTGTCCCACAATGCTTTGCATTGCAGCAATGGGGCTATGAGATAAAGTACCGCAAGGTGGCACTGCTGCCCAACGTGGCCATCAAGCACTTTGTCCTGCAGACGCCCAGGGGCAGGACCACGGTCATGAAGTGGAAGGACGTCCCATTCACTGTGGAGCACTTCAGCTTCAGCGAATACTGCCAGCAACACCTTCCGGATGAATAACAAGCTAACGCTGATTGTATAAAAGGCTCCTAGACATTTTGTGTTTATTGTTAGGAGCATAGCCGTTTCTTCCTATAGGCCAAGTAGGCGGCTGCCTAGGGCCCCCAAGCCACCAGGGGTCCCCCAAGATCTGTAGTCTCTATAGCTCTGCAGTCTTGCCTGAGGACGATTCAAATGTCCTGTCTTTATCTGTCTCTAATATTTATTACATTCCCTTTATGCTTAAAAAACAAACATCGGATATAAATACAATTAACTGTGATGATAAGCAATGGCTGGTGTTACTTCACTATCTGTGAGAATGATTGACAGCTACCCATCTACCTTTCCCATTCGAGAGAGTACTAAACAAAACAGACCGTAATGGCATCAAAAAGAAGTTCTCTCAACGGCGCGGAAAAACGGAAGAAAAATAATACTGAAGAAGAAAAGCGGTCAAAAGAGAAAAGTAAGGCACTAGCGAAACTTTTTTAGCAAGTTTATTTGTTTTGCTAGCCAGCTCGCTAGCATCGGGCATTTATTCATAGATGTTAACCTTCCCTTGGCCAGCCCCAAGTTCAACTAGTATAATATGTAAATTATTAAATACCTGACTTGTTGCACTTTAAGACAATTCAAAATCATTTTAATTTATATTCACAATTATTGAATATCATTATGAAAATACTTTCATCTCTTGCTGATGTCAATGTTCGTGTAACACTAAAGTGATTGTAACACGTGTTACTTTCATTAATAAACTAAATCATTTAATCAGTTACTTCATCCGCAATTTTTTTTTTATTTAATGTTTGTGGAGTTGTTATCATGTCCTTGATGGTTTAGAAGAATGGATGTTCCATATTTAATATCGAATAGAATGTGGTATCTTAAAAGACCATCTAAAGCACGTTTCCCTTCTCAAACTCATCTGATCTATGATCAGCCCATCAGCAAGCTCTGCATAAGCCTGATTGATTGGAATCAGCTGCGTTGGAGCAGGGAAACATCCAAAACCTGCAGGACTCCGGCCCTCGAGGACCCAGTTTGCCCACCACTGATCTAAAGGGTTAGGAATCTCTTCATTGTAGTTTGGCAAACTAGGGGCCCCCAAACAGCATCTTGCCTAGGGACCCCATGAAGATAGAAACGACTTGACTGGTTAGGAATGTTATCTAAATTAATCAGAACTTGAATTTCTATTGCCGTGCCTTCCCATATCATGTGACTACGCCAATACATATGACGATGTGTCGGGTGTGCATGCGCAGATCAGACCGATAGAGAGCAGGTGGAAGTAGCGGTGGACGTGGTGGTGCACAAGCTACAAATGTTCATTGTTGCATTGTTTAGGTGTATTTGTAGCTTGTATGCTAGTTTCATGTCCATGCGAACTGTCATGTCCACAGAGGGGACAAGTCCAGATGACTCCCTTCCTTGCATCTCAGCGTCACTCTGGGAGCTTCGGGGACGCTGCTCAGTATAGAGCCCCTCAGCGAGCCTCAAGCTTCACCCGGAGGAGAGATGTGGAGAATAAATCATTTTCTGCACCTGTTCAGTCACACCTAAAGCCTCCACCCCCAGACTTGAGGTATTATCCGAACTTTAGAAGCTTTTGAGAGGAGAATACTGTCCTGCGTGAGACACATGAGGCCCTACAGGCGGGCATAAAGGAGCTTAACAAAGCCCGCAGTGACCTCAAACAGCTAATTGACATGGCCCACTATCTCAGAACAGGTATGAGTCAAGCCAACCTTCCTTTACCATCCTGTTCAGCCCTAAATCATATCCAGTGGGGGCCACCAACATAACAAGGGGTTCCGCCATCACGGCACCTGAGGAGGATTATCCTGATCCTCCTCCATGGCCTGAACCCGAGGATGACATACATAACAGCCTGAGGGCCCTTAACGTGGAAGATTAGCAGTTCCCTGATTACCCTGCTCCCCCTGACATCAAGCCTCAGCTCTACAAGTCTCAGACAAAGCCAGCACAGCTTCCTCGTTCACAGTACCGAGTCTCAAGCCATGAGACCCCCTATGTTCGTCCTGCTCAGCCTTTTCAGTTACCCTCACGTCCAATAGGACCCTCAACAGGGCAAACACCTCTCCAGATAACACGTTCCCACGGGGGCACACATCACATGCAGCCTGCCAGTGTACAGAGGACCACAACCGACTATTCCCAAGTTCAGTCTCCCAGATCCAAGTGAGTTTGCCAGGCTACGTTTAGCATTAGAGAACCTCCTCCCCTCCAATGCTACAGAACTTTTCAAATATCAGATACTCTCAGATCATCTTAAACTAGAGGAGGCTAGACTAATAGCTGATGCCTATCTAAACTCACCAACCCCCTACACCAACACCATGACAGCACTTCATGACAAATATGGTCAACCTCTTCAGTTTGCCCTAAGGAAGATAGCCAGCGTCTTGGATGGCCCCAAGGCATTCCAGAAATTCGCCCTCCAAGTCCAATCCCTGGTGGGTCTCCTGCAAACCTTGGGCCATGAAGGGGAAATTTAGCTAAATTGTGGATCGCATGTAGCTCGCCTACTGGGTAAGCTACCTACCGGACAGCGGGCTGATTTCCACCGTTATCAGCTCATTAGACCTGGAGCTACACACACCTTGCGTGACCTGTCAGAGTGGCTTCACCATGAATCATGGTGTCAGGGCTTTGATAATCCAGTCAGTGGCCGGACATCCAAGGAGAAGCAGAGCACCTAAGGGGACAGTTGTTCCTCTGCCAGACAGACAGTAGTGCTGAATAGCAGCAAAGAGAGCCCTGATTAGAAGAAGGAGAAGACTAAAGCTTCCTGCCCCTATTGTGAGAGTAGCAAGTCCAATCTCACCAAAGACGAGTTAAAGGAGGGGATACAGGTGAACAAGCGGTGCTGGCACTCACACTTAGCTGCCCAGTGTAACCTCAAGAGACCCTGTAACCTGTGTCAGGGGAAACACCTCATCGTTCTCCATGAAATTAACCAAAGAGCCGAGACAGTCAAAGTAGACTTACCCTCAAAGGCAGAAAGTTGTCTAACCACCTGTGTATCTGAGTCACTCTACGTCGACCGACTCAGTGTCGGGAACCGAGTCATGTTAAAGGTAGTGCGTGTGCATGTGCACTATGGCAATCAGACTCTAGACACCTTTGCATATTTGGATGATGGTCCGAGAGAACTATGCTGTTGGCCATACCTACTGAGTCCCTCGCCATAAAAGGCACCCCAGACCTCCCTGTGCGCACAGTCCGCCAGGATATCCAGGTACTGCATGGCCATACCGTGTCATTCCGAGTCTTCTCTCCTGACAACCCAAAGGTCAAGTTTAAGATCGCTGATGCATTTACAGTAAGCAGGCTCAGTGTAGCCCAGCATAGCTGGTATCCCTACCCTGCGAGAAGTGCAGCCTGTGCTTCTCATAGGCTCTGACCAGCCTCACCTCCTAACACCTATTGAGCCCATCAGATACAGTCCACCTGGTAGCCCAGCAGCTGTCCACACCATGCTGGGGTGGACCCTGTAGGGCCCTAGTCAGCGCATTGGGCGGCCAGCCCACGCAGCCCAATGCTTGCTTACCTCAGTCTTACCCCCCATGGATGATCTCTACCGACATGTGGAGAGGCTTTGTTAAGTGGACACGGTCCCCTACAGGCCTGAGAGAGAAGTGACACGCTCCAAGCAGGACCAGCAAGCCATAGGCCTGCTTGAAACAAAGACAGTATATATAGAGGTGGATGGCGTCCTTAGATATGCTACCCCTTTACTACGTCATACAGCCATGCCACCATTGCAGGCGCCAAAAGAATTTGTCATGGCCCTGTTGCGCAGCACTAAGAGACGCCTCCATTGAGTCAGGCGCAGTGCAGGAAGTCAGAGAGACAGCCTCTTCTAGGACTGCTGGTTCATACCCTATCACGTTTTTACCCATAATAGAAAGAACCGCCTCGTTTTCAACTGCTCCCATCAGTACTTGGGCCAGTCCCTTAATCAGTACATTTTACCAAGCCCAACCCTAGGTGGTTCCCCTGCTTGCTGTCTTGTAGAGGATCCGGGGAAGGTCCCATTGCTGTTAGTGGTGACATCAAAGGGATGTTCCATCAGGTCCGCCTCCTCCCTGAGGATCGTCCCCTGCTGCGGTTCTTATGGAGACACCTGAAGGTAGACCAACCCCCCAAGAATTTCAAGTGGCAAGTCCTCCCTTTTGGGACCATGTGCAGCCGCTGCTGTGCTACTTATGCCGCGTCAAGGATCCCACAAAGTCCAACTATACCCTCAGATTCTCTGTGGAGCATTGCTTCTACGTTGACAACTATCTACAAAGTGTTGACACTCCTAGTGAAGTCAAGAATCTGGTGGATCAGCTCAGGGATCTACTTGTTTCTGGTGGTTTTGAATTATGACAGTGGGCTTGGAACGATCCAAGTGTCCGCAGCCACCTACCTCCAGAACGCAGATCCACAAGTTTGGACCTGTGGTTAGCCCAGGATAAGTCAAACCCGTTTGAATCGACCCTTGGTCTCAGCTGGAACTGGCAGTCAGACACCCTAGTTTACAAGTAGAGGTTAGTCCCCTATGAAGTACCAACACTAAGAAATATATATAGGGTCTTAGCCTCACAGTACGACCCTCTAGGCTACCTGCTGCCATTCTCCACCCGTGCCAAGCTCATCCTAAGACAGCTGTGGAACAAGCAGCGAACATGGTCCTGGTGCGAGCATGGTCCAGCTGGAGGTTAGAACTTCAGCATCTGCCATCTATTACCATTGCCGCGTCCATATGTGCTCTCAGATAGCCAGCCACCTTGAAGGTGCCACCCGTCAAGTGCACATCTTTGCTGATGCCTCATAAAAGGCCTACGAGGATGTAGCCTTCCCCAGAACAGAAGACGAACACGAACACATCTATCGTTTGTCACAGAGTCACAGGGGCCCCCCTCCTCTTAAAGTGCCCAAGTACCTGGCCAGAAATGCCACACTCAGACCCACCTGATGATACAGCTGAACTGAGAAAGGTAACCTTCTGCGGGTCCACTGTCACCTCACCAAAAATTCCCAGTCTGCAGGTTTTGACATGCAACATTTGGCAGGAGCTCATGGACGCCACTGCAAGGGAGTTTCATGGCCAAGCCCCATCAGACTATTCACCTACCGCCGAGGAGTACCGACAAGCTGAGGTATTCATTCTACAACGAGCACAGAAGCAATCCTTCCCTGAAGATTATGGTCAGTTGTCAGCCAGTAAGCCGCTTTAGCTTCAAGGTGGCTTCTCAAACTTGCGCCAGTCATTGACACCTCTACATACCTCATAAGAGTGGGTGGCCGGTTGCGCCGTCTTGACGGTCAGGATGAGGCCAACCCACATCCTATTATCCTTGATGCTTCACCCGGTGGGTCTCCTGCTTATAAAGGAATATGATGAAGACCGTAAACATCCCGGGTTGGAGCGAGTCTTTGCGGAGCTGCGGAGGACATATTGGATCATTCATGGTCGGGAGGCAGTTTGTCGACACCAGTGCAGATTGTCAGTGCTGGGGAGCACAGCCTTCCGTACCTAAAATGGCCGACCTCCCAAAGGCACGTCTCCAATTGTACAAACCTGCCATTTATTCCACCGGCATGGATTGTTTCGGGCCCATGCTAGTAAAAGTCAGCTGACGCCATGAAAAGCACTGGGATCTCATCTTCAAGTGTTTGACCACTAGATCATTACATCTGAACCTCCTCCGAAGTATGGACTGTGACGCTTTCCTGATGGCCTTGAGGCGCATCATTGCCAGGAGAGCAACACCTGCTGAACTGTGGTCAGACCGTGGGACCAATTTCAAAGGAGGAGAGAGAGAACTTCAGGAAGCCTTTGCTAGTATGGGTCCCGCCCTACAGAGTCAATTTGCGCAGCAGAAAATCCAATTAAACTACAACCCTCCAGCAGCCCCACACTTTGGTGGAGTGTAGGAGAGAGAAGTACGGGCAGTCAAATACGCCCTCTGCACCTGTATAGGAACAGCCCATTAATGAGGATGTCCTCGCCATTGTTCTTTTGGAAGTGGAGGCCATTCTCAAATTGAAGACCTTTGGGTTATGCATCTGCGGACCCTGCAGACGTCAACCCGGCCTTGTGCCATGTGGCCGATTGGTCATGTGACAAAGATTCATCGCCAGTTATGATGGTTACATCAGATCAGCTGACGTGAACATCAAAGGGCACGTGTACACCCGACCAGTTGGTGATGTTACCAGCCCTCCCATCGGGAGCGTCTACACCCGGAACAACTCAAGACCCTGTTAGAAATCGTTTCTTTGATTTCTGCGTGTTCAAATAAAACTCAAAGTTGAGCTCTCGTGAAGAAGTTTTGCCAGCTTTATTCAGAATTCTGAAGTCACTTTAGAACCTTGTTCAAACAGCATCTGGTCTCGAAGTGTGCCCTCTCTTTCCGCTCTCTCTTACTTATACAAAAACAGTTTACTCCCCCCTGTCATCTTGTCCTGTCAGCAGAGTGAAATACACTACTTGATAATCTTACTTCAGTTCCTATCTTAGTCCACTCAAGATGTGGGTAAACAATTGGCCCCCGGCGCCTCCTCGCACCAGGGATTTTTATGGACCGACCTCTGATTGCATTTACAAACATCCCCTCATTTAGATTGAATCAGAAACCTTACTTCCCCAGGGAAGAGAACAAAGACTATAGATTGACTAACATATGAATTAACTGTTGTCTTATTATTACACATCTCTAACTAATATCAAAAACGATTAAAATATAAATTGAAACAGAAAAACAATGTTAATAATCTAACAACCCCCAGAAAGACTGCTGAGCCTTTTATTTGGAGCAAATGTGCCACTGCACATTTGGGGGCGGCTGTATAAAAGGCTTCTAGACATTTTGTTTATTGTTAGGAGTGTTATTTAAATTAATCTTTATTAGACTTTATTTTTGTATTGCCGTGCCTTCCCATGTCATGTGACTACGCCAGGGCTGGACTGGCCATCTGGCATACAGAGCCGACCTCTTTTGGGGGCCGATGCAGTGCTTTTTAAGTGTTATTTTCCTACATTTTACTCCAAGAGACTGACCCACAATTTAGACCAATTTCGAATATAGATAGCAAACTGTAATATCATCAATGAACATCAGTGGCAGAACTACATGTTGGGCAAGAGTTGTACTCAAATTGCCAGGGTCGATTTTTTTGTGCCAGTCCAGCCCTGGACTACGCCAATACGTATGACGATGTGGCGG
Source organism: Leptonotus elevatus (assembly GCF_054856555.1). Lineage (NCBI taxonomy): Eukaryota > Metazoa > Chordata > Actinopteri > Syngnathiformes > Syngnathidae > Leptonotus > Leptonotus elevatus. The sequence continues at coordinate 42,338,217 of NC_141239.1, forward strand.
GTGCGCATGCACAGTTCAGTTCGGTGATGTACAAGTCGAATCGACCACGTTGCATGTAGTTTCCTTTGGCAGAGTTCATGGCCACAAAGTAAGATATAAATGTTGATTGTTGCATTGTTTAGGCGTGTTTGTAGCTTGTATGTTAGTTTCAAGTCCTTATATGGTGTTTAGAAGTGAATCACGGGACAAGACCGTTAAGTCGCCATTTTTATTGTCCATTTTTACTGTGCCTGTTGGCCACTAGAGGTCCCCATAGACCATCAAAACATTTAAGTGCATTCAAGTGTCTTCTAAATGACTGTATTAGGCCACTTTGAGTAGTGTGAATAATACCTTTTGCGTGGGCAATGTTTTCGTTTATATTTTATTCTTTATGGGGGTTTTGTAAGGCATGAAAATGCTTAGTAGTCATATCATTTGAATAGTTTGTGTGACATTTGTTTAAATAGTGTGCATTTCATTATTGTCATTTGATATTTCAGACTCTGTTTCATCAGTTTCATCTGTTGCCTCAACTCTGTTGCCTCTACCTCAATTGTCTCATCTGTAAACTCATCTGATAATTAACCAGTAATCAAACCCTTTTTTTCCCTAAAATACTGTTTTTCCTTCATTCTTGTTGCGTGACGTGGTGGAGATGCCTTATGTGCCACTAGAGGACGATGTTGTGTTGCGAAATATCAACACTGGTAACCGTGGAACTAAAATCAAAGATTAGCAATAAGAAAAAATACAACACAAATAAATGTAAATGTTCTTGATAAATATAATAAAATTACACCAGAATTAATCAAATGGATGTTATAAATACAAAAATAAATTGTCTAAAAAATAAATACAAGTACTAAAATAATAAACGAATGAGTATAAAAATAGAAAATAAATATGAATACAAAAATAAACAATACAAAAATAACAAAAAAAATGAAAATGTATAGAAAATAAATAAAATCCATTAAAATACTAGAAAATAAGAAAATAAATGATAATATAAATGATTAAAAAATATTTATAATTCGATACATTTAGGAAAAACAACAAAACAAATACTAGAAAAATGTATAAACATGTAATTAATAAATACATAATATAATTCATTTATGTAATTAAATTTACGTAATAAGATGATTACTGTAAAAATTACAAAATAAAAAACAAGGAAACAAAACTGAAACAATATAATTAATGTGTAAATGCTTTATAGTGGGCAGTAAGAAAATAGTTTTAAAAAACCCGATATATATATAGTTTTAAAATAATCAAAAATAAAACATAAAACCCACAAATAAAAATAATGACAATAGAAACAAGGATGAAATTTGTGTTATGTTACACTTTTAAATTTCTTTTGGGATTTATCAAAAAATGAAATAAATTAGAACTAGTGGTAAATAAAAACAACAACATAATCACACCACAATAAGGTTAAATGAGGCATTAAGTGAAATAAGCCAATTTAGCATCTCCGTTTAGTGAAACATAGAAGACACTATTTCGACACCTTTGATGATGTCACTTTGAAATGATGTGTCTTTCACAATCTCAGCATTCATATTGTATTCTAATGTTCTTTCGTATTACAGCCTGGCTCATTGAACACATTTAACACCATTACGAGGTGCTGAAGAAACCACAACTAATTGATTCCATTGGCGTCATCAATCAGCAAGTACAAATAATAGTAAGCAACATTATTTCTTTTTGAACCCCAAAAAACAAACGCATGCTCGTATGCCTGACTTTTTGGGGAAGAGACGGTAATTGATGATTGACTGTGATCCGACTCAGCATCTCTAATCAACGCTGATTATTTCCTTTTTGCACGCGCAGAGCACGCTGATTGCAATTAGACGCCCTTCTGTGTGTGTGCGTGTGTGTGCATGTGTGTATTGGCAATGCCATTCAAGTACTCATTCATGTTCACGCATGTCTCCAAGAAACCCCGGAACAGGATATGCTTTGTCTCACACAACATTCTTGCTTAATTTTATAGCCCGTCTGACTGTTTTACATCATGTTACTTTTTGTTTTCAACACTTAAGAGTTTCATCCATCGCATGTTTTGCACAACGTTTTTGTTCATTTTTAACACTGATGCTATTATGGGTTATTATGCTCCATGTCACTATTTCGCATCGTGTTCTATTCATTTCAACACCATACTATTATTTTCTTTCTCACAATTTTTTTGGTGGCAGAAAGTCAGTCTAAACTTACACCTGCTATGTCTAAATACTTGCACAGTTGGTCTAACACAATTTGGTGAATTCAATCTGGACTCAGACATATTCTGAGCTCCATGGACACGTGTTGTGGAAGCCAGAAATATGTCATTTCTAAATATGAACAATTGGCATCAAACCCTCGGAATCATTGTAATATATATATATATTTTTTAAAGGGTGGAGGTGGTCTCCAAGTACACATTTCACGGTGCAGATGTGCTTCCACTATGTCAAGATACTCATTCAGCAGGAATGAAAGGAGCAGCTTTGATTGGCCATGATTGAATTTGGCTGTGACCACACCCACAGAAGCGCAGCATTTCCGTCTCGCAGATCCACTGGCCTGTGCTCACTTGCGAAAATACCAGCATCAGATCTAACCTGCATCCGCACAGAGATGAGCCACATGACGTGTCCGTTAGGAACATTGAGCTTGTCTCATTATTTTTGCAATACATTCTTAACAGGTGGGTAGAGTAGCCAAAAATTGTACTCAAGTAAGAGTAGCTTTACTGCAAAAATAATATTACTCAAGTAAAAGTAAAAAGTAGTTCTCAAAAAAATCACTCAAATACAAGTAAAAAAGTACTGAGTAACTGCTTGAACATGAAGCCTGATTTTTTAAAATATTTTTTATATTCAATGTCATCAGAAAAACAAAAACATAAAATTATGTGCAAATGCTGCGTCGTTAAATCATAAAATAAAAAACTGTGTTCTAACTTCTGCCTTGGTAAAGGCATGCAATGAGCAGTGTCCTCTTTTTTTCGGTTTTGCTTGTTTCAGAGCTTAACGACCCACTTAAAAGTTAATTGTTTGATGCTAATATGCGAAGATGACGCTCCCTCTAAAAGCGAAAGGTGGCAGCAGGGAAGGGGGTTTGACTCAGTTCCCATCGTCACATTGAAGAGCCGTTCAAAAGACTCGATTCGTTCGGAAATGCTCCCACACAATCACTCAAGTGGAGCACTTTCATGAAAATACGGTAAATCTAATGTATGAATGGGGCGGCGGGTAGCGACTCTAGTGTAGCCCAATATAGCAGAGTAAGAGTAGCGTTACTTCTTCTCACGTCTACTCTAGTAAAAAGTTATGTGCGGTAAAACTACTCTTAGAAGTACTTTTTTTCTTTCTCTAAAAGTTACTCAAGTAAATGTAACGGAGGAAACGTAACTCGTCACTAACAGCTCTGCTTCTTAGTCATTTTCAACACTGTAACAGTATGTTGTTCTCTTCAGTTTCACTATTTTGCATTACGGCCTTAATCATTTTTCAGGGATTTCTCTCTCTGTCCTCTCAAGAAGAAATACTTGAGATGAAGGCTTACAAACAATGATTTATTAAACGTATTTGTGTGTGTGTGTGTGTGTGTGTGTGTGCATTTATGCTTATTTTGTCAAAGGCCTTTGCCACGGCGTGCCGTTTTCTGGCACAGTGGCAGGAAATTGAATGGGAAGCAGTGCAACGACTCGGCGGGCAGGCGGAAATGAGCGAGCCTGGTGTGACCTTACGGTATTTTGACTGAAGACAACCACGTCACACAAGTTCATGTCGGAATGAATCACTTTTTAAACAAAAGAAAATACATTCAGAAGACAAGTTCAACGGAAACCAAAACATTTATTAAAATACTTCTATAGTACGATAGCTCAATGCATCTAGATTTTTTTGGTGTGATAATAATTGAATGATGATTTATAATGAAAAAATTAACTAATGTAATTTTTAAAATTATATATTTTGGAATATCTTTCATAAGCTGAGAACCCAAATGTGGACTCGTTAGAGGACAGATTCATGCATCTTGTCATGGCTCTGTTTTAAGCTAACTTTAACTAGAGCAAGTATTTTGGGGCAACTTGTCTCAGTCATTTTGGGGTTTGTTGTCACATATGGGAAGAATGCGCCGATGAAAAATGCAGATCTGGCAACTCGGTTTACATATGCCAAAATTGCCCTTCAGATGATGAGTTTGAAGAGTGAGGAAATTAGTTTGCTAGGTTTTGTTTCATTGTTTAAAAAATGATTTTCCAGTTGTTGATGTAGCTACAGTATGCACACATGTCAGGACTGGTTTAAGTTTCAGGATGAAACATCCATCAATCCATTAATCGAAATGCTTTATTTTTTGAAATTCAATTTAATCTCAAATTTCCAGTTTAAGGGAAGCAAAACTGGCATTTGAGGCTGAGAGCTATGGCATACATGCCAGCAGTTCAAGGACTTTAATCAATTTCATAATATTTAATGTTAAAAATTGCTCAATGATGATAGTACATTTTCAAGATCAATAACAAACAATTTCTCTAGCTGTAAAAAAAAAAATAAGAGAAGAAAATGTATAATTTTGTCCTTGTTTTATTTTATTAGTTGCAAAATCCAGTGTGACATCTTACCCATTGGTGGGGTAACATGTCACTCGTTCACTCCTTCTATTTGATGGCTTATATCTCTGCATTGACACAAGGTATGAAAATAACATGAACACAAAAAATATACGTAAGACTTTGGTCTTTCATCTGGTATACATTTTGATTATAGATGACGTATTGATTCCAAGAACGAGATGAAAGTATAAAAAGTGATACAACTAGCCCCAGTTTCCCCTATTTGTGAACTAACAATTTAATGAACCAACAAACAAACTAAGCATCATATTTGTCGTTTGTCTGCAGGTTACCTCCTCCTCCTTGAACTAATTAGGACAACGTAAGATAACTAGAGACTAAACTAAAAAAAACTAACTTACTAAGAAGCTACAAATGGCAGTACAATTTTTAAACAATATAACAGTGTTCCAAACTAATGAACTCAACATCGTATTTGTTTTTGAGTTGCAGTTGTTAGCTAGTAAGCAACTTCCTGGTCCATGGTGGATGACATTCAAGTGCCATATTTGTGTCCGTTTTGTAAGCTAGCTACTTGTTTGATTAAAAAGTATGTAGCCTAATGTTTCCCTTTAAGTCGAGTCGTTTTTTTAAGTCGAAATGTACGTGATGGTTAATAACAGCAAAATGATGGCGAGGCAACACCATGACGACCTCCATGTGATGACGTTGGGACCGCACGCCGCAGTATATGCGACACGGCAGCCGGGTCACAGTCAGGGAAAGTAGGTTTGCTCTGGCGGGAAATGTCTATTTACGTGTATGAAAATGAAACGGGGACTTTGTGATATTTTCACAGGCCCGCAGGCAAGAGTAACCTTCAGTTGCCGGCAGAAACATTGAAGATTGTACATCATTGTAATGTAATATTAATATAACATGCATGTGTTAAACTTCTACAATGTTGGTTGATATAAGAAGAAGCCGAGGCAGGAAGTGGCACACAAAGATGAAAGCAGGCTCCTTGGCTGAGGTAATTATTGGCTCTCTCATAATAAATGTCTTATCGTTGAGCATGACAAGTCTCATTTCCCCACCAATGACCTTTGCTAAACTACCAGCATTGTGATCATTATTATATCTTTATCTGATTTTATTATAATAATAATGTCAGCTACTCAAGAAGGCCATTCAAATGTTTTTTTGTTATGTACGTATTCAGACAAGTTTGAACCAATGTAGTAATTTATTTTCTTCTGCCTCCATTCACTTCTCAAGGCCTCATAGTCATACAATGTATTTAAATGTATTTATATTTTATTGTATAAATGCATAATCCCACTGCACTAATCCTAAATTATTTTTTTATACGTCACATAAATCTTAACATTTGTCAGCTATGACTAATTGCCTTTGTGTTTTTGTATTTGTTGATGTGCTAAAACGAACTAACTGTGTTTTTTTTCATAAAAAAAACACGACCATGCTTTTAAGGCTTTTTTTTCATTAAACTAACTAACTAACTAACTAACTAACTAATAATATTCTTTATCTGTGTATTTTAGGTGGATTGTTATCTTGAAGGTTACATACTTGGCAGATTTTTTTTGGCGTTTTTTTAAGCTAGTTAGTTTCTGTCAACTGTTACAAATAATAAGCAGTACTAGCTAACTACCGACTGACTGACTTACCGACCGGTAGAGTGGCCAGTCGTCCGTATTTAGGCCGGACAGTCCTGCTTTTCAGTCATGTGTCCTGCGTCCTGCGCAACCCCAAGTCGGACGCTGGTGTGTCCGCTTTTTAAAGAAAATGAGCCGTGGTTGATTTAACGTGACCCAACTTCAGCCCCACCCCCGTTTGTCACAACTGCTCTGTATTGGCCAAGAGTGGCTTCAGTTAAAAATCTCGTATATCATTGGTTGAGTAAATGTAAACAAATTTCCACGTGTGGCTATTTGACTATACGTCTATATTTCCTCGCCGCCTTCTTTGACAGCAGCCAAAAGGCAGCGCGAGCAAAAATGCCAAAACGCCGGACATCTTTTACAGAGCAGCAGGTGCGTCATCATTGAAGACATTTTTTCCTTGTTATTTGCTTTTCAAAATGAGTTATGTTTTGTGGCTCGTTGCACTTCTACAGAAGCATGTTACTGCTTAGTGGTTTAACCCATTAAGGCCCAAAGCGCATGGCAAAAACATGCCTCTAAAACGAGGATTTCCGTGCTGTTTTCAGCACCGCCACCTGGCGGTCGGGAGGGACGAAATAGAACCTATGGGTCACCCCCAATTCCAAAAACATTTCAGAGCTTACACCTGTGGCGTTCACTCAAACATAAATGTATTATTATAAACCTTCAAAAAAATGTTTTGTTTAAATCAACACAGAAATTTCGCGGGTACATAACTCCATATATATTTACCTTCAACACCGGAGCGCTCCCGGATTTAACGGTAGAAGCGCGGTCACACGCTCCTGGCCTTAATGGGTTAAAAACATGGTACTGTAAACAAAATAAATTGTCAAAAAGAAGTTTGACTTTTTATTGATTTTTTTTTTTTACCATTTAGCGCACAAAAATGATCTATAAACCACGCAAAACTTTATTGTTGATGAAAATACACCGCGAGTCTGACATACAGTGTTCCCTCGTTTCCCGCTGAGTTAGGTTCCAAAAAATACTCGCAATAAGTGAAATCTGCGAAGTAGTTATAGCTTTGTTTTACATTTATTATAAATGTTTTAAGGCTCTAAAACCACTCACCACAGTTTATAGACTTTTCTCATCGAGGCATTTACATTTTCTCACACTTCTCTCGTTTAAACATTCTCAAATATTCAAACCTTCCTAAATTTGATAAAATAGGCACATTACTGTAAATGTTTTTTTGGGGGAAACATGTCCTCCTTTTGTCTTTCTTCCCACGCATCCGCCGCCTGCCAGCAGCACTCGCACTATTAAAGTTAATAAACTCCTCGACAGAGCGGATGCTCGCAGGTGACTTTTTAAGTGTGTATATACTGGTTGGCACTTTGGTTACCGTGGCGACCAGGTTGATGCACTCCAGAATTTTTGAGTGCAACGCGAGTGGGAGGAGACTGCGGATACTTTGTGTGCCCACAAATGTGGATAACAGCACTATAATGGACACAGCTCTGTCTGGTATTATTAAAAAATGAATAGAGATTGTGTTTTACCACAATATACAGAAGATAAATAATCATAGACTATGAAAATAATGGATTCATTTTGACTGGTAAGAATGTTGAAAAGGGGATGAATTATTTTACTAAATAATTTTACACCATGTAAAACTAAATATATATTAGCTTAGCCGTCATGCACATCAGTTAGCTCAGGGATCTGGTATTGGAGGTATCCGGAATTTCGAATGTTTGAAATGTAGAAAATATTCAGACTTTACCATCGACTCAAACTATCCCAAAAGAGGCTAAAATTTACGACACATAAATCAGCTGAAATTGAACAGTTTGAGGATCTTAACAGACATTGAACGATCGGGTCTTTGATGACTTTGTTGGAGAATAGGGAACCATGCTCAAATAAGGCTAGACTGTCGGTACGTTTGCACCCCGCTCTACCACCTTGTGTTGAATTTCCTTCAAAACGAATGATGTTCTCGCATTGCCCATTCATTCAGTTGTGAGCGCTTGAATTAGTGATGACGGGTGGCGTGCACTGTGCTGTCTTGGCATCAAGAAGCAGAGCTGTCAGCACCCAAAGGGCAGCGACAGAACCCGACGGCGGGCAGGTGCACCCGGCCTCAGATACCCTACCTCCTGCCGGGCTTTACCGTCCTGACCTTTAGTCGCTCCACGTGAACCGGAGCATGTTATTAAAGTAACATGGAAATACACGCTCGTTAGCATGTTGAGTTAACAACAACACTGATTCCTTTTGAACGTTTAAGGCGGCGAGGAGGAAAGGGGGGCGGGGTGTTAGATTTCAGGACCCCGCATTCTATTTTTACGATGCCTCCTTGTTGGAAGGCCAGCGCAGTTTGCACCAAGGAGGACGAGAGCGAGGCCAAAAAGTAGTCATCGCCTGTCGTGTGTGACAATGTTGTCCATGTATACCTCCCGCAGGGGGCTCGCCACTCTATATTCAGGTCTGTTTGGCTTTTTTGTTTATCGCAACACATGCTGTGACCAAACAAGAAGTACAGTATTACGGTATCACAGCTTCCCTATTGTACATTCCACATGATCAGCATTAAATGAGTGTTTATTTTCTGCAATTCTGGCCAAGGAAAAGATGAAAACAAACAATTATGGTCCTTGCAGGGCACCCTGGGGGACACCATAACTCATTTTGGTGCTGTCACAGTAGGCAAAAAAAATCCATCCATTCATTCCATCCATCCATCCATCCATCCATCCATCCATCCATCCATCCTACACCAGCTGACCTTGGGTGAGATGCTGGGTACAGCCTGAACTGGTCACCAGCCAATCTTAGGGCTCATATAGATAATCAACCAGTCACACCTACGACCAATTTAGATTCATTTGTTTTTTTCTTCGAGAGCCAAACAACTCAGGTACAGGGAGAACATGCTAATTCCGCACAGGAAGAATGGAGACTAAATTTGAACCCACATCCTCAGAACTGTGAGGTGGATGTGCCAGTCAACCACTATATGGAAAATAAATAAATTAGATCATCTTTTTTGTCATGTTCATGAAATTTGACCTATCACAACTAACACACATTATTAGTGACATTGCAGCACGGGGCTGCTTAAGCGACTATGGAGCAGTTCATAGTATCAGTGTTTCGCTCAAGGTCACCGCGCCCGAGTGTCCAAGGCTGGTGTCGAACCAGGATCCATGGTGGCAGGAGACAATGGCTTTGACATGGCTGGTCTACTTGTATTATGTCAAATTTCAGTTCATTTGCAATCACCTTACATCTTGCAAAATAAGCTAACATGAACAATCCTCTCTCCAATCAACAATCCAATGCTTTTCAATTAGCGGAGTGTTTAATGTCACCGAGTAAGACCGCCATTTTGACTTCTGACGTAAGCTCGGAATTGTCAATATAGGCATCCGAACCATATGATTTCTCTCATCCAATACATAAAATCAGCATAATAAGTGAATAAATAATTACTGAAAATGCTATCATGAAACAAAATGGGGAAAAAGGTACTAGTGTATTATTATTACAAATATAAAACATATTTTAAAGGGTTAAAAAAAAATCTTTACAAAGAAAGTCAAGAATTTTCTGGAGTTGGATGTAATATATTTGTTATATTTAATATGTTAATATAATAATGATTAATGTAAATATTAAAGTATGTAAACATAGGTATAACAAACTTTTAGTTGAATTTCATTTGTTACTATTTTTTTACTGATTATATTTACTAATGTTCTTATTGAATGCCAGGCAATCAGTTTACTTCACAATTAGGCATTTGATAAATCGTAACTTGGCTACACTCACTTCTGTATTTACATTTCAAGATAAAATATAGTATATTTGGCAGTCGTGTTGGAAAACAATATAATCTCTGTGTAAAACGCGTTTTGTGTCAAATTTAGTATTAAAATGATACTACGGGTGAGCAAACACAAAACCACATATATGTGTCTGAGAACATTTCCCATCCTCTGTCTTGACAATATGTGCTTTCATTTTGATAGGCAGTTTCCGGTCCCATCTTCCCGGCATCCAAATTTACGATAACTTGACCACGCCGCCGCCGCTGCATTGGATGGTTCCGTTCACTTATTTCGGGTGGTCACTCGTTACCGAACCGCTTTGACCGCCGCTTGTTTGGCATCACCGACAAACACCGGACCGGGGTGGGATAGTACGGAAGCGGATCCCCGGTTAGACAAGACGTCCAGTTCCCGTGTTGCGTCGGTGCCGGTTCGGCTGTTGCTGGGCTCGAGCTTCAGGTGTGGACACCTGGAACGTGTTGGTAAGTTTTAATGGAGTTTGTCGTCATGTTGTTTGGTGCCGAAATCCGACCGGAAAGTGAAACTTTGTGGCAAATTGTCAGAGAAAGTGACGAAAAAGATTCCAGAAAGTATTTTTGAATGAACGCTGAGCCAGTTTGAATGAGCGATCCTTTATTTATGTTCAGGGGTTGTAAAATCGCAACACAGTTAATTATAACCATGTAACGTCATTACGGTGCACACAAAGCAGACATCATTTCCTGCCAAGTGTGTTTGATATGGCAAATTTGCAATTAGTCCATCCAAGTTGACGAATTACTTAACACTACATTTATGTGATGTGTAAGAAAATAATCTTCAAGAAAATAATTTCAATCACCAATTTGACTTCAGCTCAGGTTTTCCACTGTTAATCAGTGTTAAAAATAAAAATATATATTTTTATTTATTTAATTTCATACGACTTTACAGCCTATAATGCAATATGCTGTATTTGTGCAGTAATTATTGAAATAGTACTCTTAAAATAGCAAAATGCCCATGTTTGTGATTTTGCGCCTTGTAATCAATAATGTAGTTAAATAGCTTTCAAATGACATACGTGGCACAAAACCGGTTTGTGAATCTTTACAAGCTTGAGCAGACGAGGATGCTTTACTGGCGTTCAGGGGATTCAAATTTAGTCACTTGACGACAGATTAACAAGATACTTGATGGCGTGCGCCAAAAGAACAACACTTGATAGCTGTCATTGGTCGCATTGCTTGCGTTTTGTGTCGTATATAATGACATTAATCTAATCTCACATTTAATACGTTGCCTCCCGAAATATTGCTCCTGTATTTTGTGCAACAACAGCAATTACAATGGCAACCCATGCAAGGTGGTACAAATGTTAATTTCCGTTGAACAATGTGTTTTTAACTGATGGTCTGTAGGTAAAAGACAAATGGCTCAATTTCAGGTTCATTCTAATTCCTTTTTATTGATGGAGTGCTCTAAGGAAACATTGATACCGTCTGTAGAATACTCACCCTTATATAAAACTCCCTCCACTGATACTACCCACCGATACCACTTCACCAGCCTGACATACCTTGTGGGTAGCAGCCATGTCAGCTGTTTGGAGATACTTCAGATAAATAGGGTATATTCTAGTGGTGGGAATCTTTGAATATCTCAAGATTCGATTCAATTCCGATTTTTGGGTCTGCGATTCGATTCAAATTGATTTTAGATTAAGAACGATTTTTGATTCAAAAGGATTTGATTGACAATGATTTTTGCTTCAATCTATAGATGTGCAAGGAATTGTAATGATCTACTCCAGTCGGACTCGCTAATGCTAATTAGCATGCTACTCGCGGCACTTTTATCACTCTGCTCCACGCTGAAAAAAAACAAACTTTTATTGGAATAACTTGATTGTGACTTTTTCCTTCTACTCTCTAATGTGGCTACAACTTAACAGTGTATCAGAATGCGCGGAACCACACTGCCCCTCAGTGGCCAAACCGGGTACAACATGAACAGCGCTCCAAATAAAGGCATACACAGACAAAGGCAAAACAGTATAAAATAATTTAAATAAAATGGATTTGGGGACATTTAAAATCGATTCTGAATCGCGCTTCTTATGAGAATGGATTTTTTTGGCACACTCCTAGTATATTCAATATAAGGTATACATTTTGCCGAAGGTGGAGATTTTGACGTCCTACCGCGGTAGCGCATGTTGGTGACGTCATCGCATTAGGGTTGTCCCGACTAGTCGATGACGTAAATATACGTCGGCGCGCACAACATACCGTGGACGTCGAGTACCCCCAGCACATGTTGACGTTAAGTGTCGACGCGTGCATACTGTCTGTTTTAAACAAGCACGCATAGCTGAAAAGAAAAAACAGCAGAACTTGGACATGACATCTTGTTTACTGAGGAAGTCAAGCGAACAGCAGTATGCATGACGGTACACGGCGCTAACGCGGTGAGAGAAACTTAATTTCTAGCGTGTCGCCACGGTATAATGTAGCATAAGGGCTGACGTGACTCGTCTATTCATAGTTTGTGATGGCACCAAACTCGCAACAAAGGGCAGTAACAGAACTTTGTCCTGAAATCGCGTTCAAGCTACAGTTAAGCGCAGTTAGACACAAATGCGCTGACATTGCCAGCGTTGAACGGAGACTGCCAGCTAGCAGCACCAAGCAGCAAACTAGCCGCGCTAGCTAGCAGTGCTAAATCGCTACTGTGGTTCTCACATCACTTATCGTCGCCTAGACCAAAATCTATGGGGAGAGATTCAAAGAGGAAAATAGTGTGCTGCTAAAGCACAGTTTAAATTGAAGTTCAAACAAAAAGTTGATTATCCCAAAAATGAAAAACAGTTCAAATGTGTTTTTGTCTTCTGTATTTATAATTGTTCTTTAACCAATCAAGAATATATATTTCTAACCAAATACCCGATTATTCGCTAGAATTTTCAATAGGATATCTGAATACTAAAATATTTGATAGCTGCAGCCCTAATAATATTAATTTCTAGTTTTGTGGCATGCACACGAGTCCCCCCCCCCCCCCCTTATCAAATCTAGCTACCTTACACACTGCAAGCTATACTGCATATGCATAATTTTGATTTGAGATTTGCACTATAAAAGTTGCTATCCAAACTAAATGTATTCTTTCTTTGTTTTTTTTAAATCCATTTAGCTTCTATACAGGACTATGTAAACCATTTGTTAATAAAACAAAAACAAAAACAAAAACGTAGTTCTATACTGTGATATATACCGTTACCGTGAAGGTACGCAGTTTATACCGTGATATGAATTTTGGGCCATATCGCCAAGCCCTACTTTTAAACTGCAAATGATGATGTGCTGCTGAAACCATGATCCGCTCAACTGTCGACGATCAATCAAATACCTCTACAATGACATATGGAGGTTACTTTGTCAAACTTAAAACATCAAAACAAAACAAACAGAAAAAACCTCCTCGCTCTTCTGTCTTTTTTTCTGCTTGATATCCGTGCACTCATGGCTGACAACGTGGCGCTCTAAAGCAGACACGGTAGCCTGAAGCCCGAGCCCACATTCTGGCTTCCAGTCGGCCTCCCTCCAGCCCCTGCCCGCCTTTTTGCGATTTCACCTTCCTCTGCATGATATACATGCACTCATGGCAGACAACGAAGCACTCTAAAGTGTCAGCAGAAGGGAAGATGCATCTTTGGGCTGTAGCCACCTGCACATTGCAGTCACACTGGATAGTGGGAGAGGTTCAATTTCTTCCAGATGCAAGAAAATGCCTTGATTTACTCACTGAGCTAATAAAAGAAAATAAAGCAGAGAGTGTGCTCACTGCTTCGTAATATGAAATATTTGCTGGATGCTATTTAAGACTTTTGTGTTTTTATCGGCTATTCTGTGCAATTTGTTGTTTGAGTGTTCTGTGAGTTGTCTTAATGGTGTGTAGTGTGTCCTGTGGGATGTCGCCTTTGCTGACGTAAACATACAAGTGTAATAGCGTGGTCAACATATGTATTTTTACTTTTAAATGTTGTCTGGACTAAGCTGGAGTGGCATCATGTCATGTGTAGGGACAAATGTAGTGTAGATATTAGGGGTGTGTCAAAAAAAGTGATTCTCATAAGAGTCGCGATTCTCATTTAGTATGATTCAGAATCGATTTTAAATGTCCCAAAATCGATTTTATTTAAATTATTTTATGCTGTCTTGCCTTTGTCTGTGTATGCCTTTATTTGGAGCGCTGTTCATGTTGTAAAAGTCACAATCAAGTTATTCCAATAAAAGTTGTCTTTTTTGCAGTGTGGAGCCAGCCGTTCTTTTGAGTGATAAAAGTGCCGCGAGTAGCGCGCTAATTAGCATTAGCGAGTCCGACTGGAGTAGATCATTACAATTCCTTGCACATCTATAGATTGAAGCAAAAATCTTTGTCAGTCAAATCATTTTTAATAAATAATCTTTCTTAATCGGAAATCGATTCTGAATCGAATCGCAGACCCAAAAATCGGAATCAAATCGAATCGTGAGACATTCAAAGATTACCACCCCTAGTAGATATCCATCTCATTGACTGCCAGACATTTTCCAAGCAGAGTTTTAGTATTGACTGATCTTTCAAGACTTGTAGAATATTGTCTTCTGTGACAATAAAATAATAAAATCTTCTGAAAGAAAGAGTAGACTTATGCTCTTTTGTAACCTGTAGTTTGAAAAGAAACCTCAAGCAAAACAATGACTTTGCAAAAAAGAATGTATTTATAGATAAGCAACTTCTGTTTGGAATGAGTGTTGGAAAAAAAAAAGCCAAAGAAAAAACAGCTTTTTATTGTTAATTATTATTTTTTATTGTTTTGAATTGTATTCAATGATTGTATTGGATCACAATGACCATTTGTATTATATTAGTAGCTTTCTAGGACATTTTTATTAATAGGGAGTGCAGATGTTAAAAAGTGATTTCTTCTTCTTGGCCGTCGCTATTTCGCCTCACTATTTCCTGCCGTGCCCTCCACCCATTTTGTTTCGACCTTCCGTCAGTTTCCATTCAGCCGCCCCCCTTGCTCGCGCCACCCGCTGTGCCAAGGTGACCGCCTAACCCCAAAAGCTTTAAGCCTGCACACAAACGAGAAGATGGACGTCCAAACGTCAGCTGACCTCTCTTGAAAAACCATTAGCGACCTTCGCTTGGATTCCGTGAAAAGTAATAAGCGACGGCGGCGGCGGAGGCTTGGACGTCGCTGGCGGCTTGCTGACCTGCCTGTGCAAACACACGCTTAATTCCCAATTAGCTGGAGGACAACGTGATGCCGTCATAGGTGCAAAGCACCCACTTGTATATTTGGTTTAGAGCTTTAATGAAATGTATTATGGGAACAAAAGAAAGTGTGCCAAAGGTTGGACCGAATAAGTTTATGAACTATCTCCAGATTGATTTCTGCATATTATTTAGCACTCATGATTTTCACAAACTTAGTGACGAAAACTTGCACTCGAGCTGGAATGCGTTTTTTTTCCCATTCTCCCCTCATGCCCTCGTTCCCTCCGTTGGCCTGGGTCGCTGCCTCATGCGAGGCTGGATGTAGGAAGATGGGGGTGGAATAAAAAAACGGGCGAAGTGCAAAAAAGGGACTCTGACAGCTGCATGAAGCCTGCCTCGGGGCCCCCTATACCACCACGGCTAGCCCCCCCTGCTAGTTGACTGGCATGCCCCAAAGGAAGCTTTTCGCCCGTGGAAAAACCCCCAACAGAAGCTGCCACGCTACTCAGTGGGAAGATGCATCAGTGATACAGTTTGCCCTGGGGGAGGCCATGCTCAAACTTGACTTTCTTTTCCTCTTGTAGTTTTGAGGAATAGCAATTTTTTTTGCTTGTGATTCTTATACAAAGATTAACTGATAAACAATAAAAGCTGCTTGCATTTTAACACATTGCAAAGTGAGGTCCCAGTGACGGCCCAGCATCGAACCTGAAACTTCCAAAAATGTTGGGGATACAATAACAAACGTAAGACCACTTTGCTGCTATAATAAATGGGAAAATCAATTTAAAAAATCAAACCACTTTCACTTTGTATGGAAGAGGATTACGGCCAGTGAATGGTTGGCAAGATTCTCACTTTATTCTCAAAATTCTGACTTTAAAGTGAAAATTCTGACTTGAATATCAGAATTCTCACTTTATCACTTTAATCTCAGAATTCTGATTTTAAAGTGACAATTTTGACTTTATTCTCAAAATTCTGATTTTAAAGTGAAAATTCTGACTTGAATATCAGAATTCTGACTTTAAAGCAAAAAATTCTGACTTTAATCTCAGAATTCTCACTTTATCACTTTAATCTCAGAATTCTGATTTTAAAATGAGAATTTTGACTTTAATCCCAGAATTCGGACTAAACTGAAAATTCTGACTTTAATCTCAGAATTCTGATTTTAAAGTGATAATTTTTACTTTAATCCCAGAATTCGGACTAAAGTGAAAATTTTGACTTTAAAATGAAAATTCGGACTTTAAAATGAAAATTCGGACTTTAAAATGAAAATTCGGACTTTAAAATGAAAATTCTGACTTTAATCTCAGAATTCTGATTTTAAAGTGAGAATTCTGACTTTGTGACATAGAGCTATGAATTGTGTCGGGAAGTCAGAAAATCAGAATTTTGAGAATAAAGTCAGAATTCGCACTTTAAAGTCAGAATCCTGCCAACCTCTTCACGAGCCCTAATCCTCTTCCGTAGCTTTTGGAGGCTTGACTATTATGAGTAAAAAGTCCCAAAAAGCCAGGCACGAAACGAAACAGGAAGAAAGACATTTTGGTTCGAAGCCGCCATTTTCAAGGGTCCTAGAGATTTGTCGAACATCATACACAGATTGATTTCGTTCAATCGCCAAACATTGGCGCTTTCATAGTCACAACTCACACGTGGCAAGTGAAAGTAGAATGACGGCAAAGTTTGAGGCCTGGCCATACAATACTCATTTCCTTTTTCTTGCCCACAAACCTCCATTGTTGCGTCAACAAACCAGCAAAAAAAGCACATCACATTCTTCATCTGCCATAGGAGCCGACGTCAACGCGCCATGGCCTTCAATGAAGTCATTCTAACGGGCACACCTCGCTACCTGCACATACACAGTGGCCTCAGTGTGTACGCTTAAGCAAACACACACACAGTGAAGCGTTTATGCTGAAGAGTCTTTAACACAGCTTCAGTGTGCTGCAGCTGGTAGCAACAACAACTTGCGCTCTAAATACATAGAAAGCTGTAGGAAAGTTCACAAATGTACTTTTAGCGAGCCAGAGTCACAGTGATCATTTCCAAAGTGCTTCAAAGTATTCAAATAGTTGTTGTTATTAAATAGTTGTTGTTATTAATTAAAGCTTTGTGGATTAGGGCGGCTGTGACCCATTTTTATCCCCACGTGGCAAACGTCTCATCCCGCTAACACGGCAATGGATATTAGCTACCAAGTCATCACAGCGGGGACGTTGAAAAGCCACCAGCTGCTCGCCGCCCTCCGTCCAGCTGATTGGCCTGGAATGACGTCCAAACTGCAGCGAGGGCTCGGCGTCGACTTGGCTCGTTATCGATTGTGCCGCACGGTGTGGAGGTTGGATATTGACGGACGTGGTATCATCATGGCTTAAGATAGACCGCTCGCTAGGCCGCGATTGACGTGGCAACTGAATCAGTCGCTCGCATCCCCACAGAACAATTGTGCGTCTTTTGCACCGTTGGACAGCTTTTATCACTTTTCTCACGCTGAGAGAAAGAAAGAAAGCTAGGACGTGTTAGCTTAGCTAAACAGCCGCTTATAGGTGGCAGAACATTATTCTTGTTTACTTTTTTTTAGCTGTACAAAGGGGATGAATGGTTAGAAGTAGCACAATTATTGTGATGATCGCATGTATATGATGTGTAATAATAGATTAGAGGAAGTGGTTTGGTTCCCAACCTAGTGTTTATAAGTGGAATGAAGCGACCGCCTTTGGCGCTACATTAGTTAGCGTGTTGACTTGATCACCCCCTAGCTGGGGCGCAATCATCACGAGATCATGGCGGCATGACACGCGGCGTAATTGAACCATAAATTGTTGTCGTCCCCCAGTAAAAAGAACATCTTTCACAGTTTTTTTTTTGTGTGTGTGCTTCCCGTGGCTTTTTGTGCTGACAAAACAGCCGAGGATGAGGTTAACAGCGGTAGCAGCGTCGCTGTCACATCGAGAACGTGCACAAAAAAATGAAACGGATGCAACTATTTGCCCATGAAAACCTCAGAAAAGTGGAAAAATTCAAGAGGCTTTCACAAGCATTTCTTATTTGAAAATACTTTCAAATACTTGTGGTCCGAGGCAATCGGGTTTTTCAATTTCTTTTTGCTTGATTTTTTTTATCATGTTATCTGAAAGGGGGTAAGAACTGGCAAAAGTTCCTACTCAGCTCATTAGATTTTTGATTTGATTTTTAAATGGGCTGAGTCATAGACAAAGAAAGTTAATAAAATGACGTTAAAATGTGTATGTAAAATACTTCATTTTAATATTAAAATAATGAATGCTAATTTTTAATAGTATTTGTTACCATTCATGTAAATATCATGATCTCATTTACTGTCCCTGTAGTACGTTTGTCAACAGGTAGATGTGAAAGAGGGCCTCGCCCAGCCTGCCTGTAAAATTCAGTTTGTGCAGATCCCTGTAGATGGCGACATTGCATCACTTTAGATTTGAGATCAGCACAGCTTTGGAGCAAAAGATAAAGATTCTCTGAATCTCAGCGTGTCACGCTAATTATAAGGGAGAGAAATGCTAAAACATTGAAGTCGGACAAGTTTAGGCACCTCGGAGTATGTATATTAACTCATTCACTGCCATTGACGGCTTAAGACGTCAAAAATTCATTTGAACTATTTCTGTTAGTTTAACATTTTTTCCAGCATGAAAACCTAGAAAAAAGTTGTTATTGTACATTTAGAACAGATATAAAATTTGTGATTAATCGTGAGTTAACTATTGAAGTAATGTGATTAATAAAAATTAAAGAATTTAATCACCTGACGACCTAATTTATAATAATCTTTTCTTTTCTTTTTTAAATGATCTTTTTTCAAAAACCTAATTTTTAATAATCTTTTCTTTTCGTTTTTAAAATAATCTTTTTTTTTTTGTAAGAAACTATTTTTAAAATTAGGGCGTCAGGCGATTACATTTTTTGATTGTAATTAATCGCATGACTTCTATAGTTAACTCATGATTAATCACAAATTTTATATCTGGTCTAAATGTACAATATTTTTTTTCCTACTCTTGTTAATAAAAGTGGAAAAAATGTTAAACTAATAGAAATAGTTTAAATGAATTTTTGACGTCTATAGCCGTCAATGGCAGTGAATGAGTTAATGCTATAAACTGAGTGCATGTCACGATAGCTGTGTGTCATGTTTGTGAGATGCAGTAGTTCATGGTGTGAATGACCAACTGGTCATGCGGTGAGTCAGCATTTCTCATGGTGTGACTCAGTTGCATATTATGATTATTTTACCATCAAAAGACATTTCTCAATCTTTTATTTTGAAGTGCCAAAAAAGCAAAAGAAGTTATAAAGTTTTAAATTTAATTTATTATCATTAATAAACTATTTAATAAAATAAAAATGTTTAAATGTACTAATATTTGTACTTTACTATTTAAAATAAATCAATAAAATAATTTAATGACATAAATTGAAAAATTATTATTTTGCTCTATTGTGTAAATTCAGTTTAAGCTGCACTTTCCTGAAAAGTCTGAGTGCCATCATTAGTGGGGTTTCCATCCACTCATTTTTATTCGAATTTTCAAGAAATGTGATAATAAAAATGGAAACGCTAGAAATTCGAAAAAAAAAGGGCCCAAAATTCGCTAAAAAGTTTTTACGCTTAGAAGGGATGGATTTGGAAGGATATCGAAAAAAGGAAAATGCTTGGCTATGGAGACAGGTTTTGCGAATAAATGCTGACAAGACCGGATACAAAAGCAAAGCAATGGCGGACGATAAAGTAAGATATGTTTTGGGGGACAACGATACAGAATTTTTTGGGTAATTAATTAAAGAAGCGAATATTAATGCAAATTTAGATGGAAAACAGCAAAGAAACACTACGGTTTATCAAGAACTACAAACGCAAACTCACACGACGTCATCGCATGGCGAAGTCGCTTCCTGGTCAATTACTGGTGGATCACATCTCTAGGGTGTATATACTGCCACCTACAGCGGCGGAGTCCCCCCTCAATATTCGCAGAAGAAGAACAGATGGAAACGGGCACAAGTGACATTTGCGTTTTTCAGTAAATTCGCTTAAAAAATATGAAACATTTGGATGGAAACCTCAATTCAATTCAACTCAACTTTATTTAAAAAGCACTTTAAAACAAGCATTGCTGTATACAAAGTGCAAAGTCAAAAAATCAGTCATGCAATAAAGATAAGTCAAACAAGAACAAAACAAACATTGTAAGTAAGTATACAAGTAAATACAATTTACATCAATAAATTAATGAAGTAGGTAAGTGAATAAATACATACATAAAATAAAAGGAATAAACATCCGGTTGTGTCTGGTCTGACTAACTTGTTTCAGACAGTGAAATTGTATTCATGCGAGGTATGTAATGAATATAAATACACGTGAAAAAAAAAGTCTATTCATGACTAATACATAATTAAGGTTACTTTGCTAAAATGCCTCTTTTGGAAGAATCATACCTGATTTTAGCCACATATAGAATATTCAGTTCAGTCTGAGTGCATTCTTTTTCTGCTTTTACTGCCATGACTGCCATGAAGTGATGGTCACTTCAACCAATGGAGTCACAGCATGCTGGCTTCCTCCTCTGCCACATTAGCTACGACCTGAAAAATAAATCACAAACAGAATGAAATATTCTTCAGTTCACACAGAATTACTGTATCGGCCCGTGGGCTCTATTTTGCCCACCCCGGGGATAGAAAATCTATTTCCACCCATTTCCAAACTATTAGGCACTTTTATATCCTGTTCCTTTAACACTGCTCTCAGTCACAGCTCGACAAGCTGGCCACTTCACAGTCTGTTTGTTCCCCGACCGAGGGTCTCTGTGGTCCCTGAACGCACCGCCCACCTTCCAAAACACACAGAGGGCCGCCCTGTGGCCCCCCCACGAGACACAGTACAGCCTTCAAGGGCGTACATTGGAGCTCTGTGTGTTGCTGTTTAACTTCCTCCTCCTCTGCCCCGCATCTACACCCCCAACCCTCCATATGTGCCCTCTTACACACACACACACACACACACACACACACACGCACACACACACACCTTTGATAGCACAAGTCCCTGTGCAGAGTCAGAGTAAGACTGCCTCCTGTTTTCTTGCCTGCGGACTGTGATCTCCGAGGGCCGAGTGGATCCAGCATCCTCTGAAGGGGCCCCTTTACACGGGACTATTTTGACTGAGGACTTCACGTCATATGTTGGCATTTTGCGTCGTTCTGTACAAAGTCACATCGCCAACTAATGGCCTGGCATGCTCATTACAGCTTTTTTTGTCAACAAGCGGATGTGAAAAACACACTCGATGCTTGTTGTTTAAATGCAGCTCCTTAACGGTGTCTTTTTAGCACACTTAGGCTTTTTACCAGGCTGCGTAATGAACGGCGAGGGCACTCGAGCAGCCCGGCTCTCCTCCGCACCAGGGAGACTTGTTACATAAACGACTACGCATCCTTGACGGCCACTTTTTGCCGCGCTAAAAGCTTTCTCCCAGGTCGACGTTTATGTTAATGCCCGTGGAGTGTCGGCGCGACACGGAGCGCAAGCGCCTGGAAATGAAGCGGCGCTTGTGACCTTGGCCCACTTCACTGGAGCGTTCTGGTTTCCCCCTAATAGATGTGCGGCGTTCTCTCGCCACACAAGCTCGGAATAGCTGCGGCGTGGGCCCATTAAGCGACATTTTTAATTGTTAGCCAGCTCACCGCGTGTCCTTGGCACACATCAATGACTTCATTGACATGTCAAACCCAATTAAAAGCTAAGTGTAGAACATTTTAAAGAGGCACTCGCAAAAAAACTTTCATAAAGTACATTACAAGAATTGTTTCACCTTTTCAAAATGGATCCCATCATCAGGAAAATTCAGCATAATAGAAAAGTGCGGAATGAAACGAAGAAGAAGAAGAAGAAGAAGAAGAAAAAACAACAACATTCACGCACCATAAAAAAAAGGCAGCTTGTTAGAAACAGTTTAAGTAAAAACAAAATGTAATGATTAATTTAAAGGTAGATCATCACAGTATTTTTTCATTGCATTTGATTGAAGTCAAAATATCAGTTTTGGATTGTGCTTAGAGCTAAATATATAATTCTATTACACAAATAAATAAATAAATAAATATATCCATCCATCCATCCATCTGAAATATAATAAATAAATTTGAATTCTATTGTAATGATGCATCTTTACAATATTATATTTTCCTGCTGACTTGCAATTTTTTCATGGCAATAAATCACATTTTTATACATTATTTTCCAAGATTATGGTTTTAAAATGTCGCTTTCAACATGTGCTGCTCTGCGATGACTGCAAACACGTTGAATTCAGCAGCAGCTGTCTCTGTGGCGCAATCGGTTAGCGCGTTCGGCTGTTAACCGAAAGGTTGGTGGTTCGAGCCCACCCAGAGACGACCCTATTTGAGTGTTTTCCTGGTATATGTTACAACATGGCGGTGTTTTGTCTTCTTCATGATATCAACGGTTAAAATGACTTTTAAAATGATGTCTTTATTCTCGTAGGATTATAAATTGTAATCCTCATTAAACACATTTTTGTTCTTATAAGTGTTACGATTTTTTTGCGTGTACTGTACATGGATGGACATGCAGTGAAAACTCTGTAGCTTCCACTAACAAGCCAGGCTAAACGTAACTCCTCCTCACTATGCAAAGTATGTCTTTCAGTCAACATGTAACACTTCTCTGTACTTCCTTGACAACAATTTCTATATAGACCAGACTGGCAGCATCTTCAGATGTTTCAGAATGAGTACAAAATAGAAATTATGCGAGTTTTTGAAGGACTAGCGGGGAATAGGTTCGACAGATAAAAAAACGCAAAAAGGTGAATTTGAGAATTGATTTGAAGTTCTTTTTTCAGATTAAACAAGAATTCAAACTTGTTTCTAAAAAGAAGACAAGATAAACGTCATAGCGCTATGAATTTGTGAAAAGCGAACCCTGAATGTGCGTGCCACCATGATAAATCTCTTCAATGTAAAACTGTCAGTGAAGTGAAGTGACATCACCTCCTACTGGCTTGGCATGCATACTACAAGAGTTTTCAGTGTTTTTTTGTTTTTTTTTTACAGCCCGATGCCCTGTAATCCAAAAGTACCAACTAGTTTGGCTGGTCATATGTACAGTACCCTCAGAAAGCGAAAGTCTGTCAGTGTTGTCATGGTGATGACGTGTAGGCCCTTGATTGCTACCCACCAGCGAAAACACACACACACACACAAAAGTACACACACAGGAGTTGCAAAGTGGATGAGTCAAAAGAGGAGGAGGTTGATGGAGCGCAACAGCGCTGCCTCACTTTCAAACAACACACTTTGGGCACGCAAATGACTCACTCGCACTAACACGCGTCGTTTACTATTTTAATGCTAAAGCGTTCAATGTCAACACACACACACACACATTCCTTTATGGTTCTCTCACCCCTGCTTATGCATCTTTCCTTCCATTAGAAGAGGAAATAAGGTGAACGAGGGAGCGATGGAAGGCAAGGTTTAAGTTCATTGATTAGATGTAAACCGTGGTTTGCTGCATGGTTCATTACCTTGCACAAAAAGCAATTGGAAGCTGCTTGTTTTGTTGAACATATACACTATAGTAAATAATGCGCGAGTACCTGTTGGGATTAGAACTGCTACTAAATAGGGATGTACGATACCGCTTTTTTCCCCAGAACGATACCAGTACGAATACTTAACTCTTGAGTAGTCACCGATAACGATACCAAGTACTAATAACACTAGTATTTTTGATACATAAAATTTCCCTCCAAAAAACTGTGACAGATCATTTTAGAGGAAGATATCTTAATACAGCATTTTTTCTTAAAGTACATAACATTAATGGAAACTTCTATTCATCGGATTTCTCGTTCCTGGTCGTAAAACGGCCGCAAGAGGGCGGCCAAGTACCGATACCTTGAAATAAGGCCGGGTTTCGACCCAATACGATACCTGGTATCAATACTTTTTTTTTTAAAGCAGCTATGACAAAAGCGCCTAGTGTGTTTTAGTATATTCTTATTTTACTCTCAGTAATTTAACTTCTCTCTGTTAAGTCATATTCAAAGCTGAGCTTTCAAGGATTCAAGGAATTTTCCTTTCCTCAAAATTCAAGGGTACAACTATCCAAGGACCTATTTTTTGGGGTCATCACACATTTCCACATGACATGGGCTAGCATAGCACAAAATACAATACCTACCTACCTAACTCCCCAGACTTGTGAAAATAACACAAGATAAAATAAATAGGATAAAGATGGTAATGAAGAATGAAAACGTGAAGGGATGAATGGGCGAGGCTAAGGTCATAGTTTTGAGTAGTTGGAAAAATAGTTAAAGATGGGGTCTTTAGTTTTCACTCAGGAATAAACACTTCATAAACACTGGATCACATGAAATCAATTTCAATTCATTTTTTTAATTTAGCACAATTTAAAAACAGTGCAAAGAGGGAATGAAGACGAAATGGCTTACACAAGATTCCACTCCATACTCAAAGGGTCATATCAAATTTGAACAAAAAAGATTCTAGACGGGCAACAAAATCAGATCTTTGATACTCTTTTCTCTCGTAGCATTGCGCAGGTGAGACAGAAGAAAAAACAAAAATGAAGACAATTCCTACTACATAGAGTCTACTCAATTATCTTGAGTCAGGTGCTTTTTAGTTCAATTAATTTAAAGGTGAATTGCTCCAGGTGAGGTTTGAACTCACAACCTCGGCATCACTCCGCAAGTTACTGTCTTATAAGTACCGCGCGCTAACCCATTGCGCCACTGGAGCTGTTGCTGCATCATTGCTATTTATTTGTGAGCGTGTGTTTGTCAAATTAGTGCGAGCATGCATGCATGCATGCAAATGTAGTGGCAGCTTATTAAACAAGTCAACCTTCAAATTACAGCAGACCGGCCTGGCACGCATGGATGAAGCTCCAAAAACAAGAGCAAACAGGAGAGGCGGCCACTGTCCCTCATGCCCACTCTTGCAGAATGACCTCATCCAACGCCAAAGTCGATTTATTTATTTATTTTACTTGATGTTAATAACTATTATTATATGTGTGCGCTAAATGAGGACGCCTGATGCACACTTTTTGTTTCTTCTTTTTCTGATTGCACTTGGCCTTAAATGCTTTTGAGAGGGTGAGTGTACTGGACTCAGTTTTGACAGCGAATAAGCAAAGCTAGCTCTTGCTACAATGTGAGGTTAACGCCTCCATTTTTGTGTCTGCATGTTGCTGTCAATTTAAACGGAAAAGAGAATTTACATATGTATTTAAAGACAATGGGGGTTTCCAAATGCACATGGGCTAATGATTCTCATCTGTGTGTTGTTAAAAGTACTCGCAAGCATATTTTCATTAGCCTCTGCAAAGAACGGCTAATATTTCTGCAGCGCTGAGAAGAGAGAGGAACTGAGCCTCCAGAATAGTATGTCCGTATGTGCGTCTTATACTGCCCCCTGGTGGCCAAGGCGTGTACACCATAATGAATGACATTTTATTTGAACAGTTAATTGATTAAAAAAAATAACAAATACACAAGAAAAGCCCTGCCTGTACACTCAATTCTGAAATAAATGACTGCTAATTCTACAATGTCTTCTTCTTCTCTAAAATAAGCGTTGTTGTTTTTTTCCCCCGCAGCATGTGTTTGCTCATGTTGCTGCAGCCATCGCATACCCTCCAAATCCCGGCCTTATTGCGGCTTATTTGCCTTTTGACCTTTATTATTGTCTCGATCTCAGCTTATGTGAAGGACCATTAGCTGCCTAAGGTCTTTTAGCCCCCTTTAAACTGCAGCCCTAAGCCTCCGCTGTGAAGATGAAATGCTAGCTTAGCGCACAAGGCCACTCCATTATGGACGGTATATAAAGAGAGTCATTTCGTATAATAGTGTTCTAAAAATACAGTGCCGCTCATCGAGGAACGTCTGACGTTTGTTGATTTGATCTGATTCTGTCACATTGTCAGACGGCAATAATGCCGAAAATCGTAGAAGTGACTCATGTCTTATATCATCTCATGCGCGCGTGCGTGTGTGTGTGTGTTGAACACACAAACTTCCCGAGAATAAGGTACCATTCCTTGCAGACTTTCTGGGTATAGAATGAGCTGTCATGTGAAAACGATGACATGCGACAGGGGTCCGTGTCTTACCCCCTCACAATTGACTGGCATGTTAATCAGTCATGGAAAATGCTTTGAATTACACACTAAGCCCGTACTTCTCACTAATCCAGCGCCCTTCGTCCGGAGAAAGTCGCAGACTGGATATATGTGTGTGTGTGTATGGAGCCGTGCTCGGGGGTGGGGGGGGGGGATATTATGTCTTGCTGACAATTCCCAGATGACGTCACAAGTCAAGATGGCCGTCAATTTGGTGAACAAAATCTGTCTGCTCATTGAAAAGCGTTGGATTGTTGTAATTTGATTTGTGAGGATTATTTTGATTTCAAAATGTGATGAGATGACGTTTGTATGATAGTCACAGCTTTACAATCTGTCGGTTTTTTTCACCGTATAAAGGAAGCATTTGCATTGCGTTGCATTGGGGACGTATCAGAAATGCCCGGATGTTCGTAAATGTCAATAGAAGTTTTTAAATAAACATTACACACACATAATAATAATTAATAATAGCCCACAGCCTATTAGGGCAACATGACTGCGAGACTTGTAGCATAGAAGTAACTTACAGTTATGGTTTGTACTAAATAATAGCTAATAATTTAGCTAAAAATAGCTTCATGCCTGCTGATTTAGTACAAACTACTTTAAAAAAAGATTTTTCAATACAATTAACCTTAAGGAGCAAATCAATATGAAAATAGGATCGTTATAAGGTGCTAGTTAACATGACTCTCTCTGGCCTTGACTCTGAGTCTGACCTTTCATCTTCATGTCTCTTTGATTTCATCCAAGAGAACAGAGAGACGCTTCTCCTGACTCATTTTCTTTTCCCTGACACGCCGTGGCAGATTGAGGACTCAGACGCAGAGATAGGAGTTTGAGGCCAAGGCAGATATTTATTAAACAAAAAAAAACTCCTCGTTTAGAGGGAAAAAACAATGGCTATTAAATGTTAAACTAAAGGTGCTCCAAAAGGGAGGATGTCTAAACTAAAAACAAAACAATATCACTCCTTAACTAAAAGTATACTGTGGCTATACAAAGTTTAGGGTTGACACTGACACCACATGAGGAAGAGCAAGTGACCTGAAACGAAAGGAGTCAGAATTTACAAAATAAAACAGGAAATGACAAGACAACCTCACCGCGGTGTGACATTCCCCTTTTCAGCCTCTCCTTTCTAGGCATTATGATACAATTACTAAATGAACGGACCAATTGTAACCAAACAGACCAATGGCATGAGAATGAATAAGACTGACTGTTGTCATTACAAGAAGGCAAAAGGGTATTTTTCACAAGCAATTGACAATTCCAAACATTCGGGCATTTCTGATATTTCCACAATGCAACTCAATGCAAATGCTTCGATCACCGACGACGTATTGGATTGTTTTTGCCTGTGACTACTAGCATAATACAAACCAGACACAAACAACAGTTCATCACATTACAATGATCCAAAGTCCAATGCTTTTCAATGCACGGATCACAGAGAGCTTCCTTTCACCGTCATTAGTCTTACTATGTGGTGATTATCACGGTCTCTATTATTGAATTAGCATATAGCCTTTTTAACTAGGTGGCTAATATCGCCTAATTTATGCTCAGTTGTTTGTGCTGTATGAGACATTCTACTTCACAACAAAATGATTATAGGTAGGGAATCGAGGCGAAACAAACAATACAATTTCACTGGATTCACAACACAGTTACCAGGCTGGGGTGGAGCAGCAGGGGAAGGAGATGCGTGTGTGTGAGTCTGTCCCACTCCCACATCGCGACCGTGGGTAATTAGCGTTCACATGACAAAGGAAGCGAGCGAGAGAGCTAAGTTGGGTGCGCGCGAGCAGAGGACGCATATTGTTTTGTTTTTTCCCCCACACGCGATTGATGCAACTTTTCTAAAAGATTGTGTCAACATTGACCTGTCCTCAGAAAGTGTTTATTAAAAAAAGAGCGCTTTTTTTGAGAGAGGGGAGCGGGGCAAGGGTGTGAGCACCACTAGGGGTCTACCTGTGCACGCCAGTGCCTCAGGCTAACCGATTCCGCCATGACAGGTGATGCAGAGCTTTCAAAGTATTCATTAGAGGTCATCGTCTGCCCATAGAAGCTTATTGGATATTTTAACAGAAAGTTTCCAGCCATGATGACTCAGCATTTTGACTCAGTACAGCACGCTAACCGATAGCGCCTCTTGAGCTTAATGACCTGGTTTACTGTTTTCTGAATGGGGTAGTTGTAGGTGGCTCCCATCTGGTCTGTAGTATGTCTCAACCAATCAGAACTGCTCACCAAGCCTCAAATTCAAATCGCCATACGATATCGTCTCATTTCCATCTGTTGTTTTTGTGCCGTAGCCTCTGCCTGTCACGGTTCGGCCGGCGTCACATATGTATGTAGGCAATGTCGGGAAACTGAATGTAGCTACTTCTCCCGTCGTTATCATGTGTTGTACAAAATTGGTTGTAATGGCAGTTCCCTTGCCAGGGATGATAATTGAGTGAGATGATGCATAATGGGTTGATAATGGCCGCTGCCGACTGAAGATCTTGCATTGTAGGCTTATTGTGTTGGTTGGCGAAAACAGGATGCCTCTTTCTATGCCATTTGCTGTCCTATTTGGCTGCCATTTTCTTTGCCGCTCCATTCGTCAGCATCATTTTAGCCACGACTTTGTGAACCGCCATAATGGCTAATCTGAAATATCTGATTCATAATAGGCAATCAGGTTCCACTTATGGTTGGGAGCCACAAGTTTTTTATTGTCTATTTTGTCCCAAACAATTTGACAAGATAACGTTAAGGTAATGTAAAGAATTGAAATCACAACCTCCTGGTTTAGTCTTAAGTTAAGTCTTAAACGTACTATGTGATAATCAATTGCACAAATGGAGATATTGCTTCCACTCCCTTCGTCCAAATCCCGAAATTTGTAATTGTTGTCTCCTCGACATCCACGTTTAGGACCGACTCCTGACGCTCACAGTCTATCTAAGAATAGTCATGATATGACATCCGGTGACACTCAAACTTGTCACCACTATGTCCACTTAGCGTATCGGTGACGCTATTCTAGGAGTGGGCCGCAACACGACAACGACCACAAGAACATGAGCCTCTCATTGTGTAACCCACTGACCCACTGAGGTGGTTGTCTTCTGTTTGACTGCCAGTTTGAAGACAAGAAGCTCAAGATAGACTCACTAAAATAACCCTCAGTTAAAAACGACTCCTCTGGCAAAACAATGCGACTCTAACGTATGGATGGATGGAGAACAGATCTGATGTGTTTTTTCTCTTGATGCTATTAGCCTTAATGAAACTAACTTCAATGATTGTTACAAACAAGGGGTGTCCAAACTTTTTCCGTTGAGGGCCGCATACAGAAAAGGCCACTTTGACCAAAAGCTCTTTTCCCCACTGTTTAAAACAGATTTCTGAATAATGATGAAACTTAGCTATATTCTAATGCTAATTGCTGCAAAACGGAAACAGATACAAATATACCTTTTTTTCCTGATGAAAGCAGAGACTTAAATCTTTCTTTTGGTAGGTCCCATGTTTTTATAGCAATAGATCACAATATTCTGTGGGCCTTGCAAAATCTTTCAAAATTTAAGTAAAACGGCTCGGAGCGAAGGGGGTTGCTTCAGTGAAAATGGCTGAGACTGAATGAGTTAATGGGCAAAAGTGTTTTATAAAAAATGTATACAGTAAAATAAATGAAGGCACATTTCTATTTATCTTGTCATTATTTAAAAAAAACACACCTCAATATGCAATTTAAGGCACATTCCCTTCCTTTAAACATGGAGAGTGAATTACAAAGTAGCCTTGGTCCAGAGTATTGAAAAAGAATGAAAGTAAGTCAGGTAACAGTTGTCAAACTCAGTTACAGCTACCAGCCAGACACCCGCTGGTAATGCTAACAGCTAACCGCTAGCCACTTACGTTGGAGACTTCTGCCATATCCTACAATGACAGCGTAATTACTTAGTGGTTTCTTAGCGTCCTAAATTAGCGATTGAATATGAGTTCGGGATAGTCTTGTGTTGATGTTGGTCGCAACTACAATGTCAATCAACTACGATAAAGAAACGTCTAAAAGGGAAGTCAAGCTAGCCATCATGCCACAACGTGGGCCAACTTCAAAGTAAAAGTATACTAGGGCTATTTGCATTGCTGTCAATTATTATTACTGTATTTGGTAGATTTTATTTTGAAGTTAGGCTTAGCGTGTTACGTTGAGTATGTTTCAGCTTCCTTGACATGTCAGAATGGTATTGACGGTGAATGCGCACTTTGTTTTTTTCCCCCCACCAACCAATCCGCGGATCGTGCGTGATCTCTAAGTGTGGGGTCTGATCCGAACCGACCACGGATCAATAGGTGCGTTTCCATTACCCTCAGTTTTGCGCAAAAGCAAGCTGGTAATGGAAACAGGTGATTTTTGAAAAAAATTCTCAAATATAGCAAAAAAGTTTTTGTCGCTTTCATGAGGTGCTTTTTGAGACGTGTCGAAATAGAAATATTTCGCAAAAGTGTCATGGAAACACTAGGAAGTACGGGGCCACTCGCTTTCGTGTCGGAGCTGCCTCCGGAGGGGATAACAAGTCTTTTTAAGCACAAAGCGATTCAGCTATGGAGCCGATATGCCGCCGTTCAACGCACGTACTATATCGTTGCATGAGAAATGGCCGTTGCCCCGGGCAACGATCAAACGAGCGTTATAACCATAACACGAGTTATAAGCGTGCACACACAAACAACACCAACATCAAATGCTCAACCCCGCATGATGAGAGGAGGGAGATGGTTTTAAAGTAATATTAAGAACTTTGGGTGTCTGTCTTCCGTAAACATCATAAGCACCTCCTACGGAACTGCGAGATCCCGTGAGACGGGACATTACGAGAGTTGCGCCTCAGAAGCGAAACGCTCTTCAACGGAAACACCGGCAAGTCGAAATTGTTCTTTATCCAAAAAGTACAATATCGCTTTTATTTTTGCACCACTAATGAATAGATTGTGCGCCTTTGCAAGAAAGGCACCAAAAAAAAAAAATTGTGAACATGTTTTCATAACAAATGCAGACAATTTCCTCTTAAACGAAGACAATTACTCTTGAATGACCCTAAAGTACGTGTTTTCGTAAATATCAAAAACAATTGAGTCATTTATGAATCCAAAGCCCCATGCACACCGAGCAACATGGCTGAACGTGAAACGTTTTGAGGTTCCACAAACAGCGCCGTCCATAATAATTGGAACCCGCGGTTAAGATGTGTTAAAATCCTTACGTTTGTATTGCCGAAGCATACTTTGATACTGAAACTTGTAGACGTGGTTCGCCAGACACAGAGTGAAGCTCCTTCCCATAGCCATCTCAGTCCCCAGACCTCAACCCCATTAAGAACCGGTGGCTTAGCTGTCTATGAATAGAATCTCAAACAAGAGAATCCATTTACAACTTTGTTATGGTTGTTGTAATGGGAGCAAAACACATTCAGGAAAAAAACACACACACGGCATGCTCTCACACCCTTGTGTGTGTTAATAGTGTGCCACCTAATTAGCCTAGTTTAACGCCGCTAATAGGTTTATTCTCCAGCTCTTTGAGGTGATGACAGAAAATGAGAAGCTGGGCTAGCGTTTGTGACACACACACACATCTATGAAAATGCAGTGCACATGAAAGTAAGCGTGTCTTGTAATGTTATCCTAACACGTTTTGAAGAGAGTGTGTGAGCGCTCAGGTGTGTGTGGGAGTGTGTGTGTGTGTGTGTGTGTAACTGCAGTCCATCCATCACTGAGCGAGCCACGGTGACTCGTGAGATGCAGCTTCTGACCCAGATAGCGCGAGTTATGACATTATGCATGTGTGATTTATGACTATTCATCACATTTTAACATAAAACATTTTTTTTTTGCAATTTCTTTTTGGACTTCTTCATTTTCATCCTCCGCCTCCACCTCCAGGCTCAGCGCAGTGCAGGTCTGCTCTGATTGCAAAGTGGAAGGCATGGAGGGAGGCTCACGCACAAGCCTCGTTGATTTGAATAGTTTTCCGCTGGAAATGTGTGAAAAAGATCAGCCGTATTGCAATTTTCGTTTCAAGCTTTTTTGTTCCTCACTCCACGTCTGTGTCCTTGTGCTAACATAACATTCCGTTCATCCTTAACCAAACCTTTGAGTCTCAGCCAAACATGCTTCGATCAAAGATGCTGCAATGAAACGAACGCACACCATTTTGTAAAAAGAAAGATGATATCAACAGAGTAAGAATAGAATAGAATATTTATGCTCTTTGACGAATGTAACGAATGATTCATTAAAAACCCAAAAGTGTCTTTAACGTTTACTAAGAATAAACTGTCTAATGTTCAATAAAGACTCAAATGTTGATGTTTACAAAAATGCTTACGTTCGGTTCCTTGAAGACTAAATTGTTAATGATGGCTACGAGAACCGTACATAATCGCAGGTCAGGATTGTTGAAAACGCTAAATTCTCATGTTAGATTCAATGAAGACAAATTGATTTAATTGCATGTTGTTACTCACAGTCATTGATGCGCACAAATGAATGAAATGTATCATCTGGTTTAGGGCCGGACCCATTATACCATTTTAGCTTATTGTTGTCTGTAAGAAACCAAACGTATTTTCGTAAACATCACATAAAATTCTACATTGAACCTTATTTCAAACACTATTGAGTTGGCGACAAACAACAATTTGGAGTCTTTAATGAAAATAACACGCACGGTTTTAGGTAGGTAGTCTGGACAAATTTATGTGAACATCGAGGGCGATTGAAAATCTTCAGTTGTGCCCCCCACCCCCACCTCGCTAATTATTTTATGGTACTTGTTTGTGGAGTAGCTTGGCAACATGAAAAACAAGTGTTGGCGCTGGGAATGACGGATGCGCGCACAGATTATAGCAAAGGGCAGATCGCATGCCAACATGGACACTATCGCTAATCCCGGCAGGATAATAATACTTTCACTCCCCCCCCCCCACACACAACACACACACATGCACACACGCACCC
The DNA here is from genome assembly GCF_054856555.1 of Leptonotus elevatus. Taxonomy (NCBI): domain Eukaryota; kingdom Metazoa; phylum Chordata; class Actinopteri; order Syngnathiformes; family Syngnathidae; genus Leptonotus; species Leptonotus elevatus. Next base: position 42,371,742 of record NC_141239.1, read on the forward strand.
CCCCCCCCCCCCCACACACACACACTTGTACTTATATAATTGTGAGGACATCTATAGACATAATGCATTTCCTAGCCCCTCCCCCTAACCCCACCCATCAAAATTGATTGCCTGCCCCCATTCCTTACCCTAACCTCAACCATAACCCAATTAAAACCTAACCTCTAAAAACAAGTCTTGACCCTCAAAAAGAGGTCTTGAGTTGTGAGGACCGACCAAAATGTCCTCACTTCACAAAAATGTCCTCAATCTGTTGGTTAAATTTGTATTTTGGTCCTCACAATGTAGTATGTACAAGTACACACACACACACACACACACACACACACACACACACACACTTGTACTTATATAATTGTGGGGCCATCTCATTGACATAATGCATTTCCTAGCCCCTCCCCCTAACCCCAACCATCAAAAATTATTGGCTATCCCCATTCCTTACCCCAACCTCAACCATAACCCAATTCAAACCTAAACTCTAAAAACAAGTCTTGACCCTCAAAAAGAGGTCTTGAGTTTGTAAGGACTGGCCAAAATGTCCTCACTTCACAATAATGTATTTTGGTCCTCACAATATCGTATGTACACGCATACACACACACACCCACACACACACACACGCAAACACACGCACGCACGCACACGCACACACACACACGCAGAGCAGAATTACACCTGTACTGAATGCTGAAGCAGCGTTTAGGCATCCCTCTATATCTCGTTTTACTGGCACAGTTGTGCCATTGAGACCACTAGCTGCCAATAAAATGGAGTTTTACAGTGTCAGCAAGCCCAGAGCCGCCGCGGTCGAGTGGGTGAGCGTGCGGCCGGCAACCGGAGGGTCCCAAGTTAGATTTTTAAGACTTGAGCAAGGCACCTGGCTTCACAAACAAGTTCCCTGGGTATTGGACATCTGCCCATCCATTGTGTTGCTAATGTTTATTCGGCTCAGCTTAGTGATAGCTCAGTCTATAAAGTCTACCACAGTTCATATAGTAAGTATAATGTGTTTATAAAACATAAAAGACAAGTTTGTCATCATTTGTAAACATCAGACAGAACAGTTGTCAATAAATATGAGATATGCGTTTTTTTGTAAACATCAAAGTCTTCAGTGAATGCATCAACAACGATAAATGTCAGTAGTAACATTTAGTAGTACATACATTGACACATTATTTACACAACATAGTAAACACTTTGGGAAACATTAACAAGAGCCTTAAATGACCCAAACATGTAATTTTGTAAGAATTAAAGCTGCTCTTTGTAACAATTTTCCCCAAAATATCTTTACAATAGACATTTTATTTGACCATTTCCCGCCCTCTGTCTGCGGATGTGACGTCATGCGCACAGTTGGAGGGGAAAAGCCTGCATAAGCCTGATAATGATCCTGTTGATTGGAATCAACTTGTGTTGGAAGAGGGAAACCTCCAAAACCTGCAGGACTCCAGCCCTCGCGGACCGAGTTGGCCCACCCCTGATTTAGAGCCTTCAGTGAACCTAACGTGTCGTTTTACAGATGGGAAAACCATTTAGAGTTGTCAGTGAACATAAGATACATGCATGTTATTCGTAAAGATCAATGACAGTTAAGTGGTCAATGAACGTGCAAACATTTTTTTTGTCCTTAATAAGTGTGGGAATCTTTGAATGTCTCACGATTCGATTCGATTCAGAATAGATTTTCGATTAAGGACGATTTTTGATTCAAAATGATTTGATTGACAAATATTTTTTCTTCACTCTAAAAACAACTTTTATTGACATAACACCTACTCTCTAATGTGGCTACAACTTAACAGTGTATTAGACCGCGTGGAAACACACTGCCCCTCAGTGGCCAAAGCGGGTACAACATGAACAGCGCTCTAAATAAAGGCCCACACTGACAAAGGCAAGACAGTAGAAAATAATTTCAATAAAATCGATTTTGGGACATTTAAAATCGATTCTGAATCGTACTGAATCGATTTTTTGGCACACCCCTAGTCCTTAACAAACCTAAAATATGTGAAGACAATTTAGAGCCGTCAATGAACCAAATGTATGTGTTTTTTTGCATGCATGAAAGAACGAACCTATCCTTGTGAAAGACAATTTGATCTTCAACGGACCTAATGTAACTGTATATGTTTTCGCAAACGTCAAAGACATCAAAAACAATTTGTTCACATGATTTGAAGATCATTTAGCGCCTTCAACGTTTGCATTTTCGTAAGCTTCAAAGGCAATTTATTCTTCAGCAAACCTAACGTAAGCATTTTCGGTATGGGAAAAATAAAGCCTGGAATTAATTAATCGAGCAGCAGGCCGAAGTATTTGAGTAAACATCTGACAATATGGAGTCTTCAACAAAACTACTGAACACATTTCCGCAAACATCAATTCAAGTTCAAGTATCCGCATCGTGTCTCTCAGGAGCAAAACATCTGTACGTCTGGTCTGAAACGGGCTCATGAAGATGAAGTGTCCTCTGACTTCCCGACGTGCGAGAATCCCGTCTGATGTCTGATTCGTTGCGGCACGTTGGATTTATTGACCTGCAATCATCTCAGAACGTCGTGTTGTCGCTTCGCTGCGGAAAGGCTAAATGTCGTCGGTATGTTTAGAGAAACAGGCTGTAAAATAAAAGTTAATGGTAGGCCTGCGCTTGTCAGTCCGCATTACTGCGACTGCACCTCAGGCTTCTCCGTGTTGACGCCACCGGTGGCAGACGTCCTTCATGCCGCGTCTGGAAGGGAATACTTCAAGCGTACGGCAAAAAAAAAACCACTGGCGTGACTTTGAACGCCGCCGGCATTTCGGCCAGCCTCGCCAGGGATGAATAATAATTGGTTTAACTTTAGCATCTTTTAGCCTAATCAGCCTGAGAATGGTCCAAAGAATAAAAACGAAACTTCTGTGCGTGGCCATACTCGGGGGTTTGCCCCCGTCTAAGTATATCCAGTGTTGGACGGAACCCCTCCCTGTATATCTGTGGTTACTCCTCATGGGCAGTTCCCCACTAAGAGTTTGTGGTTCCATGTGAACATGCTCTGTTTTCCTGCTAACTTTAGCGAAAGGCACAAGAATGTTTGATGAGAGAGAGAACTGGAATTGTGTGTGGGGGGGTTGAAAAATGAATAAGGGGCATACTTGTAGAAGGGGTGTGGTGGTGGTAAGCCAATTATGAAAGCGAGGTCGTTTTACGAGGCACGGTTGAGGGCGGGATAATAATATACACTCTTAATTCAGTAGTTTCCAACTATTTGTCAAATGTATAGTTCTACATTGACGTCCGCTGAAAACATTTCAACAGACGCTTGATAACTCACACTCAGTCCAATTGTAGACGTGCGAGACGAACAAGAGACCAGTTGCTTCGGTGGGTCTAAATTGTGGTCACAAAACCATTTGCTAGGATCATAGGATCAAGTAGCACGAAGGAACTTTTCAACCTTAATTAAAATATTTTCATAACTCTCAAACTACAAATGTGCTGACTGCTTTATGGCATGCGTCACTCCCACTTTTCCCCATTCGTTACAAAGATGGAAGTCAATTGGAATGTCGACACACAATTACTGCTTTCCTAGCAGAAGCTGCAAAACAACTGACTTTTTTTCTGAGGAGGCAAAAAAGAAAAATTGAAAAGGACAGTCGAGGATCAACATTGTTCCGGCTTTCGCTCGCTGGCTTGAGCTAAAAAAATGACGCAATGCGCTTGTCCTCATGGGAAATGTGGTCTTCCTTCAGACATAACAATACCGCTTTTGTCCATATGGCGCCGCCATAATCAACATAAACTGAAAGTACACTAGGTTCATTAATGACCAAATTATCTTATTAGCGAAGACTGTAAATTGGCTTTATTGTTTACAAGACATACAAGATTCACTTATAAGGAAATGAACTCATTTTACAGGAGAAAAAAAAAAGCTTCTATTAGTCTTGACTTTTTACAAAAGACTGTGTGAGCTTTTCCAAGAGGCGTACATCATGACTACATTGTCAGATAATTACAAAAACACAGATTAGGTTCATTAATGACGTTGTAATTTGTCTTACCTAAATCTTTTGGAAACTAAATTGTCTTTGGTCTTTATAAAAATAAGTCAGCTTTGTTGACAATTCTAAATTGTTTTGCTTACACTCGAAATCATCTTTGATTGTTACAAAGACGCATGGTTTTTGTATGTTCACAAAAATTCTACAGCTCATTTGGCCACCTTTTAAAGCCATACACACTGAAAGTCACAGATAATGCATTGTCGAACATGACGATGGTGACACTGGATGTGGCAAAACTGATCATTTTATTGTAGAGCTGTCAAAATTCATCGATTAATCGACAAGTAATCAATCAATCTTGATAATTGAGTTATCGTTTGGAGCTATTTTTATTTTATTTTAAATGGTCCAAATCCTCTGATTTCAGCATATCATCAGTAATTGTTAGCTGATTTCTGTAGTCCTTCGTGAAATGTTTAATTAAATGTGTTTAATCAAAACATGACATTTGCAAACATCTGTTTTTACTTTTCGTTCTTCCTATTCTTGTTTTCTTTTTTACTTCAATTTATATTTTAGACTTGTAATGTGTTTTCTTTGTGTTTATATGTTCAATAAAACCATAAACAACGTACAAAATAACCACCAATGACTGGTTAATAAACAGTTATTAGGGAAATTATTTTTTTTTAATCCACTTTAATGCAAAATTAAAATAAATCTGATTGGTCGATTAATCGGTTGAATAATCGATTAATCAATTCTGAATGTATTCAATAGTGACAGCAATAATTTATTGTCAGCTAATTGATTATCAAATATTCAACAACTCATTTAATAATCGAGTAACCGTTTACCCATTGTTTAACTAACTTAATGCTTTGATTTCAGCCTCTCAACAGTAAATATTCTCCGATTCCTTTATGAGTGTGGACTGATTATTTTTGTGTATAATCAAAATCAGACATTTGCAAACATTTGCATTTACTCTGGAAAACAATGACCGAACCAGTAACTAAATCCGTTTCGAAAAGGTAGATGAGTCCAGCATTAGTCCCTTTTGTGTGATATTACTTACTGTCGCTTAGTTGTTGTTTTTCTATAACTAATCAATGGGAAATAAAAAACAATAATTAGTTAATAAACAGTAATGGGGAATACGGTTATGTCATAATGCAGAATAAATATATATCTGATTATTCAATTAACCGATGGAATAATGTTATATTGTGACCTGAAAGAGATTCATGAAACGGTGTCTTTTGATTTGATGCTTTACTATTAACACTTTGTGATTTATTTTTAAACCCGTTCAGATTGAAGTTGATCCCAGGGGCCCCTGGCCAACTCTGCCAAATGTGGGTGCAGTAGATGGGCGGGGGTACTTTTCAAGGTGGGCTCGTGGTTACAGCTGCTTGGAGTCGAGTAGAATTTCTTGTGTATTTTCGGATGTGGTCGCCGCAGATGCCGTATCGTAAATGTTTGCTTTTTTTTTATTGCGCAGCTTTGCAGAATCATTAACAAGTGCCGTGTCAGCCATCCCGCTAGGGGTGTCAGATGCAGGCGAGTCAAAGGGTTTAGAGAAAGTGTTTCAAGACTACTACTGAATTGACATATACGTAAACTGATTTTCTCGAAAGGGAAAAAGGGTCACACCTAAAACTTACTCGCAACTGCCACCTCTGGCCTAAAGTGTAACTGCAGCCTATGTGTCAAGCTTGTGCACGGTGGCGTGTGAGTTATTGTGCTCAAATAAACTTTTTTTTTTTTTTTCAGTTTTCTTAGCGTCTTAGCTGGAGTTTGGTCTGTGCTCGGAGCCAGCCTCTTCCTGTTTTTTTTAATTTTTATTTCCACCCCATTTGTGTCGTTACGCTCGCTAACACAACGCTACATGTCCGCAAAGACGAGCATGATGACCCGCCACCACTCCACTCCACCCCTCCCCACCCACGGACACTCAACACTGAAGGGAAGATACAGGCGCAGTCACAGTTTAAAAGTCAGGGCTCTTTGTACTCATCTGGATATTGGTGGCGCATGCACGATGTAGAAAATTCTTTAACATTAACATTTAAATTCCACAATGCACCTTAAATATAAAATACATGCATTTTTCACGACAGATTTTTTTTTCAGGATAAAGCCTTAATAGTACAATACATTTTTGCAAAATAAATACATAAAAAAACTAATTAAAAAAATAAAAAGTAGTCATATTCGAGAAGAAAGAGAAGTCTTATTATGAATAAAATTTTCATCCCAATAATTAAGTTATGAGTATGAGTATAAGAATAAAGTGACAAAAAATACATAAAAAAATCAAGATAATTTTTAAAATAATCATTTGCATTTTTAAACATTAAAAAAAATATATGTGGAAAATAAAGTCACATTTTGTTTTAGATTAAAAGTTTAAATTGTACAAGAACAAAATTACGTTTTTATATGAGTATTCTAAGAATAAAGTGGTAAATTTTAAGATAAAGTTATTATATTATGAGTATAAAGTCCTATTTTTTGTAGATAATAAGTTCAAATATGAGAATAAAGTCATGTATTAGTATTTGAATAGTTATAAATAAGAGAAATGGCATTTTGATTTTCTTAAAGAATTGTCATATTATGAGAATAAAGTCATATTTTTATGATATAAAACGTAATATTACAAGAGTCAGATTTAAAAAAAAGTTGTAATAATACAAGGTTAAGTACTTTTTTTAGATGAAAAAAAAAACCCTTCTCTATACCCCCCAACCCCCCTGAAAAAAAGTCCGAACATTATGAGAGTAAAGTAATATTTTGTTTTTGATACAATTATGTTTTAATTACCGGATGCTTTTTTTAAATTATGTTTTAGGATTAAGAAGTCTTGTTTGTCTTATCGTTTTTCAAGAAAAAATAGAATAATGTCATGTTTTCTTAGATAAACAATTGGCACGATAAAAGAAGAATGTTGTATTTCATAAGATTGAATATCCTGAAAATTAAGTCATATTTTATTAGATAAAAAGTTGTGTTTACAAAAATTTCTGTGATAAAAGGTCCTATTTTTTAGCAAAAAAAAAAAAACTATTACAAAAATGAAGTCCTAAAAAAAAGAAGCACTTTTATAACGTTAGCGAGAATTATTAAAAGTTTCATAGTGGCACATTGGAAAAATGGTTTCAAATCATCACCATTAAAGTTTAAATTAAGACAACTTTGGACACCGCCACCTCTCAATGTTATTTTCACATGCACACAGTTAACCTTGCATTACATTGAGTGTCTATCAAATCAAATGTTAGCCCTAAAGTAGACATAAAATACAGATTATTACATGTGAAAAGAATGTTTCGATAAGCGCTACATTTCCTCCATATATTTCGTTCTTTACGTCATTTGAGGCTCCCCCATAACCGCTGCAATTCTGGGGCATCTGGCCGAGTTGCCCGTCGGGCGTGTGCGTAGGTTTGCGTGGTTGGAGACCGCAGAGATGTTCCTCATTCGCTACCAGGGCGCAGCTTTGCAAAAAAATATCTTGCCTGCTCCCACATTGGCAACGGGAATTCTTCATGGACGCTGCCTGCCCTAATGTCTTTTGCAGCGCGTGCGTGCGTGCGTGTGGTTGTGGTATTTACGTAAATAACTCAGAAATGCACAAGCGGGTGTATTTCAGGGATCTTTTTTTACCCCCTTTTGCTGAGACAAACTTTCTCATTTATTTATTTGTAGCGACAGCAGCACTATGTGGAACAAACTATTTCTTTTACCTTGCGAGTTGTCTTTTTGTTTTTTTTTGTGAATTTTTTTGTAAATTTTTTTTGTGAATTTTTTTGTGAATTTTTTTTGTGACAAGTTCCAAAAAAAATCAAGAAAAAGTGGAAATTTACTTGAATAGCAGATTGAGAAAAATGTCATTATTCATATAATTTGGGGACAAAGATGCAGAATAGTCATATTTTTTCAAGATAAAAAGTATTTTTTTTCCAGGACTGTAGATTTTTGTTGCAGATAGCAAATAGTAGAAAAGTAGATTTTTTTTCACGGTCAAAAAGTCCCATTATTACAAGGTTAAGTTGTATTTTTCCATTATGAAAAGTAGTCTTTTTTTTTGGAGAAAAACATGTCATGCTATTAAGTGACTAAGGTCAGCTATTTTAAGAGAAAAAGTCACAAAATGTCAAGTCGGCCAAGTCGCAATTTACCAGAACAAGTCACAGTATTCAGAATACTAGTAAAAATAATGATTTTTTTTTATTGAGGCAAAAAAAAGTTCAATTATTTCAACATAAAAAATATGTTTTTTTCCTTTTTTTAAAGCTCCACATGGAGCTGATTTCGCTTCGGTTGCCAGTTTATTCTATTTATGTACAGCATAACATCTAAATGGTTTGTTTTGAACTTTAGACTCCACTAATTGTCCCGAGTCTGTAGACCTCAGAGCCCTACAGGGTTTAAATACCATGAGCATGTCTTTCATGTATTCAGGACCGAGACCATTCACTAGTTTTTGGGATACATACATACATACGTTGTCATGCTATTACATAAATAAAATTAAAACAATTCTCAAGTGATGATCCACCAGAATGAGCTTTTATTTATTTATTTTAGAAAAAGTAGTCACAGTATCTCAAATACTTTTAGCAATGTTTCTTTTTTTTTTTCTTTTAAGGAAATAGATGTAATACTGTATTGTGAGGGTCGTGGTGTTTTTCATTATCAAAAGTAGGACTTTTTGAGAGAAAAAAAATGTCAGGCTGTGATGTGAATAGAGATAAAAATTGAAATCTTTTTAGATAAAAAGATATTCCTTCAATATTATAATTGTTATAATGTTATTATATGGTACAATAAAGTCCACATTTTTTGGGGTATGATGTATTTTTTTAAGCTAAAAAGTCGACATTTCTTTTTTAAATAAGAAGTTTTAATATGAGAATAAGAAGTTTTAATATGAGAATAAAGCATTTTTTTAGAGTAAAATTTTATTTTTGTCAAGAAATAAATACAATACAATAGAATAGCTATATTGTCATTGTACAACAGGTATACAACGAAATTTGGAAAGCTGCTCCAGGAAAAAATCTAGAAAGTCAGAAAGAAGGAAAAAAGATTTGATCCATTTATCCTGGAAAACATGACTACTCTCATAAGATGACTTTATTGTAGTATTTGGTTCCCCCCCATAATGTTCCTAATACTGCTTTGCAAACAATGAACAGCATCATCTAAAATCTCCCCAATCACAATTGAAACTGAATTTAGCTCCTCTAATCAGTGTTTTAGTCAATCAGAGGTTGAACTTGGGCCCTGGGTCCCAATACACTCGTGCACTGTGCTCTATTTTTCAAGGATGAAGAGGGGTCACATTAGACCTCACTGAGTCACATTGAAACTCTCTGTCTCCCCCCTGTGGTGCGTCCCAGGTGCACTGCCACTCCATGTTGTCCATCATGTTTGTTTTGCTAGTTGCATGTTTGCTGCTGCTGCCTTGTCAGGAACGGGGGTCAGGTTGCGCATGCACAAGCTTGGGGGAATTGGACCTATATCAGCTTTTCACACGCAGATTTACTATCACCGTCAAAATAGGATACAGCCATTTCTGGTTCCATTTTAAATGAGGCAGTCAACTGCAGCCTCAAATATACAGTATGTATCCCATATTAATGACATTTTAATGGTAATTTTAGCCCTTTAGGATTAGATAAAGTTTATAACTGCACTGCATGGAAAAGAACACGGACATGAAAGACAAACATTCTCTAGGTAGCAATGCATGCCACAGAAAATAGTAAAAAAACTGACAAAAAATTATTGCTTCATGGTTTGCATGTGAAGTAGCGCTATCTGGTAAAAAAAATTAAAAAAATTAAAAAAATTGCAAAGCTGAAAGACAGTACAAACGATTATTTTTGTGTACTACCAGAAAAAGTCATCATCTTTGTTTTTTCCCCTTAGAACTAATGTTGTAATATTACAATGAAATGGCGGATAAGAGCGACAGAAAATGGATGGAAAAATAAAATTATTCTCATAAAATTCAGACTTTTTTTCTCCTTAAAAAAAAGGGAGATTTTCTTAAGGTTCATATAGCGACACACTCTTTTCAGTAGCAAGGCAATCTCACAGAAAAACAGTAAAAGATGTGGCTTTTTGCTGCATGCTTTGAAAGGATTAGCATAGCGTCCTCTGGTGGACAAAGATATATATAGAGAATAAAAAGCCAAGAAGGATTAAATTTGTAACTGTGCACCGATAATAGTCCCATTTTTTTTATAGAAAATATTACGATGATAAATTTATATTTGTCAAGAATAAAGCAATATTTTTTCCCAAATCAAAAGTTGTATTTAATTCTAACTAAGATCTAAATATGATGTTATCAGTTGAGATTCAACAAGGAAAACAAATATAATTTTATTCTTGTAAGATGCCAATATTTTTGTTAATTATATATAATAAAATTCTGACTCTTTTTCCACAAATACACTTCAGTAACACAACAATTATCATTTCAGTAGCATGGCATCCTTGCAGAAAACAATAAAAGGTAAAATATTTTGTTGCATGCTTTAAATGGAATAGCATAGCGTCCTCTGGTGGACAAAGATATATATAAAAATAAAAAGTAACAAAGGGTTTAATTACCAAGAATAGTCAAAAAAATTAAAAGAAAAATATTACGATTATAAATTAATATTTGTCAAGAATAAAGCAATATTTTTTCCAAATCAAAAGTTGTATTTCATTCTAACTAGGATATAAATATTATGTTAATTAAAATTGAGATTTAACAAAAAAAACAAATATATCTTTATTCTTGTAAGATGCCAATATTTTGTTGACTTATATTATATACATATATTATAACATTATGACTCGTTTTCCATAAATACACATTTTGGTACAACATTGTGCTGCATGCTTTGAATGGGGAAAACGTAGTGCCATCTTGTGGATGAAGAGTAGCACTCTTTGTAATCTTCATATGTATACAGGATTGCATTAGTTTGAATTAGTTTGCATTCATATTACATTACAATTTTTTTTTCGATAACTTATTTTGTGAAGAAGTCTTATTTGAGGAAAATTAGATTTTGTTTAAATATTAGATTCATTAATATTAAAGTAATACTGTTAAAGTTGACGTGGTGAAAAAATACCGCTTTATCTTAAATTTAAATTAAATAAAGCTGCATGTTTGGAATGGAAAAACAAGTAGCGCCATCTGGTGTTCTAAGTGCTATTTTTGTTTTTGTCTTTCGCTTAGCTATGAAGCGTCCCTTCAGCCAATCAGCCCTGCCGAGCTCCGAACAGGACCCATCCGATGTGCCCATTGACGGCGAGGGCTGCGGCCAGGTGGAGCTCGTGGACAGGCCGCCGCCATCTTCGCGCACTCACAGGCCCAAGAGGGAACGGAAGCAGCGCAGCTACACCATGTGCGACGTTTGCAACATCCAGCTCAACTCGGCAGCGCAGGCGCAGATCCACTACAACGGCAAGTCGCACCAGAGGAGGCTCAAGCAGAACAGCCAGAGAGGCAAAGTGGCAAACAAAATAGGTGGGCTGTGCAGGGGGCGCCGGGGCTTCAAACAGCGCTTGTGTGGGTTTTTTTTTGTGTGGCAAAATATCCTTTTTAAAGCTGAATGTCGAATAGCATGCATGGCTCGTCCAATGGAAGATAAATTGGATTGTGTCTGCCTGAGGCGCACGCACTCTATAGTGAGCGAGTGTGAAGCTAATCACGTGAAGTCTATCTTCACTGGTTGTGTTCCTGCGGAGTGAACATTTTTAATCCGGGAGAAAATTTGGTAGGAATAGTGGATGTGAAGACACGCTCCAAGAGATGTTTTGAAAATTCATCCGAGACACTTGCTCTTCGTCTCATAAAGCCAAAAGTCAGACCAAAAAAGTCAGCAAATTTTTAGCCTTTCCAACCTTGTAATTCTGAAGTTGCTTATAGGCTACTAGAAAAATGGATGACATCATTGCGAAGAAGCATGAAGTTGCAGTACTGAGAAACTTCTGCTTAGCAACTACAACTTGGCTAGGTATGTTGTGCTATTATGAGTAGATCAACTAAAATGGCATGCCCGAAAAGGCACAGAAAATCCGCGCTTTTTATTTGAAGCGGCCATTTTTTTTCATCAAAGAAATGATTGTTGTCGAGATTTTATCCGATTGTTACCAATTGGAACGACATATACCAGACAGAAGGAAGACATTAAGAAACCTAGCATGCGTGTGGGTGGAGCATGCTGACAAAGTTTAATGACAGTCGTGCACCCCAGAATGTTTTGAAGTTTCAGGCTATAAGGGTATTTTCACTAAGCCACATGAAATTTGCTCGATGTGTCTATAAGTAGACTCTCATGATTCCAGGCCAGAGAGAAGTCAGCCATTTTGGTTTGAAGCGGCCATTTTAGGGTCATGTCCAGGGGACTTTCAAAGACGGACTTGATCTAGATTCCATCCGACGGCCACCAAATTAGAACCACGTCGTATACCAAGATACATGGGTGACTCTCAATTGCCAGACATTTATGAGTATTCATCTTTTATGTTGGCGGCTTGCCATAAACCACACATTCTCTTGTCTTCTGCTGTTAAATATTAAAAGAGCGGATTGACGTGGGCTTGTCTCATCCGAGCGCTCCGTCGGGGGCAGTGGTGCTGCAGGTGATGTAAATGCGCATGTGGTGCCATGTAGCTGAACTGATGCCGTGTGCAGATTCTCTCTGACACGCAGTCACAATCGCGCAGCCTTATCTCCACTCACCTTCTGCTGACTCCCCCAGGCTGCACGCCGTCCTGCTGTGTCCTCAGCTCCTCTGCCCCTCTGCTTTTATATACGTGTGTGTGTGTGTGTGTGTGTGTGTGTGTGTGTGTGTGTGTGTGTGTGTGTGTGTGTGTGTGTGTCTGCTTTGGATATTTTTAGAGGTCCTCTGTGGAAAAAGGCAGTAAATAAGTGTTTGTGTCAGCCCACATACTCACAGATTTGTTTATAGATTCATAAATTCCAGCCCAGAAAAGAGGATTTTTCTTTAAAATGTGTGTTTCTTTGAATACGTCGGCGTGTATTGGCTTCCCGCTCTGCCTCACTGAGCTGACAGTAGGTCTGGGCTCTTGTTGTTTTTTTAAACCCCCCCACCCTTCTGGCGTAGATGCTGGACATGTGCATAAGCCAGACCAACGAAGACACGTGCGCGACAAAGCTGTCCATTGTCATTCCACATCCAGCATGTAAAATGCAGTAGTAATTGAACAAAGTCAGTGAAATAAGCAGTGACCCTTTGTAGTAGAGTTTTGTTTTTCCCGCTTTTATGTGGCTAATCATCAAACAAGTACAACGCTATGAGCTAAAATCCTTTGCAATTTATCGCTACCCAGCCATCCAGAATGGCCGATTCTGATTGGTGCCTCATGGAGTTGGTGCTGTAAGTACGACCTTTGGCATTTGCCAAAAGTAGTTGCCTCCATTGCTTCACCACCTCATTTCATGGGCTGCAATATGAAAAAAAAAAAAGAGAGATAAATGAAATTACCTAAAAGGGGAATTGAATTAGGAAAAAGTCTTGCTATGCAATAACGAAGTGATTAAATTGCGGGCGGCAGAAGGTCAGAGTTGACCAAAATGTCACGTTGTCTGAGTCATTTATTAAAGTTTTATTTATTTATTTTTTTCCCGAGTTTCCCCTCTCAGGCAATATGAACACCGTTTTTTCCCACTAGATACAACCTTGAAGATTTCTGTTAGCATTTGCTCACATCATTTTAGGAGTTACACAACTGAGCTAACCGGAAGACTCCACTCACCACTACTGCTTTATTGGTTAAAATCAGGTACTAGTTATTGTTAGATTAGGCCTCTTAATGATTAGATAGGGCACATGTGTCAAGATCCGGTCCTCGAGGGCCTGAGTCCTGCATGTTTTGGAGGTTTCTCTACTCCAACGCACCTGATTCCACGATCAGGATAATTATCAGGCTCCTGTAGAGCTTGCTGATGAGCTTAAATATGAATCAGCTGTGTTGAACATGGTAAACCTCTAAAACATGCAGGACTCCGGCCCTCGAGGACCGGACTTTGACACCACTGAGATAGGGTGACTTGAGCTAGGCCATTGTGTCGCTGTGACCTGTCCTGGCTTCCTATCTGCACTCTTTCACACTTATCTAGTTGAAACCAGTTAAGACCATCAGGTCACACCTTGTCACATGGACTAGGGTGAGCCGTTGGGCGGCCAAGGCACTTTCAGAGTAGAAACCATTTTGGACAGATTAGACCTTCTTCCGCATCCAGCAAAAAAGGCTCTACAGCTGTGACTCGATCTTGCTGGCATCCAGTAAATTTGTTCAACTGAGAATATGCAGTCTCCTGGTTGTTATTATTATTAGAGCGAGTATTAAAGATAAAAAAAATTGGTGAAAGTTACCGTCAGAACTTTAGTACTCGATCACACCAAGACGATGTCATACAGTTGGAGTAGACCACTGCTGGTTGCTTATTGAACAAGCATTTTAAGATTCATTTGAGGTTTCAAATGTCAAGAAGAAGCACATGCTAATGTTAGCTTGCCTTGTCGCTGCTCCGCAGTCTTCGCTGTGCTGCGGCATGCAGTTGTCTTGATGCCCTCAATCTCTTATGAGATAAAATCGCTCACCTTACTGTGTATAAATGTGAGAAATAAATTCAGTTTGAGTCTCATTTTGCTCGGTTGCTTGCGAGCACTTTTTAACTGCTGCGTTTATAATGTGATGTATTTTGATATGTTTCCTCACTGCCGGTTGCTGATTGTAACGTTTGCGTATGCGTTGCTGTCACTTATTTTATAAACGAGAACATTTGGTGAGGTTTTGGTTCATTTGTTTTCCTACTTATTTCCTTGTTAGTTAGTAGGATAACACAAACAAATACAGTACATAACGAATTTACTCTGAACTTTGTGGAGTGTTGGTGCATTTTTCAAGAACGAAACCCTTTACAATTTGGTGGATACAGGTGGGGACACAGCAATTTATCATTACTTTCCACGAGTTTCAGTCACCAGAATACAAACAGTTAAATCCCTTAGTATGAGAATGAATTTGATAAAAAATGAACTAATGCGGGCTGCAGCTATCAAATGTATATATTTTTTTTTACAATTGACTATAATGATGATCCCATGGATGAATCAAGTAATTGGATAAACCATTATTATGTACATGTTTACTGTAGTATCTGTGACTTTGCGAGTGTATGGCTTTAAAGGAAGGGGCCTCGTCTGGTGAATGACGTGGGTGTCAGCGAATGAGTGTAAAGTTGCTGGCTGTTAACCGAACTGCATATTGAGTGATCGGCCGTCAGAGGTGGCCAAGTTCGTGATTTGTTTTTTTTACTTAAAATTATTTATTTTTTTATTCCATTTTAATAAAACACATTTTATTTTATTTTTGTTTGAATTTCCGCTTATGTCATTTTGCGCTTTGTAAACATTGCACATGTAAATACAGTTTTCTTTTTTTAAAGTTTGATAACGATGTGTGTTTTTGACCAAATCCATCTGCTTGCTTTGACTCTGACAGAAGTAGGTCATGACTCAATGATCATGTCAAAAGCGGGATCCCATGTTGAGCCCGAATGGGAACCTCAGTTCCAGCGCTGTTCTTACCGTCCTAGTTGTAATTGTAAATGTGTGCACATGAATCAGAGTCAAGCCGTTTAGCAGGACACACAGAGGACATTTTATTTATTTATGATTAATACTGTCAGGAACGTTGCAATAAGACTCCCAATTGGCGTATAAATTGGGCCTGGCACACTTGTTCATATGCCGTGTGGACGGAAGCCTCGGCGAGCAGATGATGACATGATGATGGGAGAGAGACCCGATTTGACCTAGCAAATAGAACACACACTTGTGTGTGTGTGTGTGTGGGGGGGGGGGGGGGGGTGTAACGTCGTTGGGATCCGCCAAACCAAAAGTGAGAGGGAGGAGGAGAAGGAATTTGCATTTTTTTCACGGTCCTCCATATCTCATTTTCCTCTGATGTGTGCACTTTTTTTTTTTTGGTTTTTAAATTTGCCGTGCGTGTTAGGCGAGCACTCGTCACCATGGCCGCCCGTCTGATGCCATCTCCTCTGCCGCGCCGCCGCTTTAATAAAGCGTGACGGATTGGATTAAAGGCGGGGATTTTCTGCATGAATGCATTTGCGCATCTGTGTTTTATTTTTGTGTCGCCTTGTGCCTATTTTCCCATTTTTTCCCCCCTCCTCGACGATGTGAAATGACTTCTCTCGTACACCCCTGCCCCCATGTCCCTCACCCTGACAACCCTAAAAGCCTTTGAACTCCAGATGGATGCGTAAGATCTATCATTTGATGTTGTTTATTGTGACTAATGGCCATGTCTCAGCTCGTTTAGTGCCCTTTGCATCGTTTTATTATTATAAAACCAAACTGTGATTTTGACACACCGTTACACCCCTATTGAAAACTCAGTAGGACTACACGTAAACAAAAAACATGTTGAAGCCGCTGACATCTCTTCAAATGCAACGTGGCTAGCGAGTCCTGCACTTTGCACCCGACCCATTCGCTTTTCTTCTCCCCTACTCGGCCCTGCTCTGCCCCGGGGGGTGCCCTCTCCATGACGGCAGGTTCAAACTCTGGGAAAAGGTCGGCGGGCACGCAAGGCCGGCGCACAGGAGATCCACCGATGCGAGAAATGTGGTGGGAGCGAGCCACGGTGGGGGAAGGGCTCATCGCTGTGCATTTTCATTTTGCCGGGTCGTGTGCTTTTGTCTGCAGAAATGCTCTTGAAAGTGCTTAACGAATTGGATGCTTTGTAGTAGTTTCCTAAATGTCAACAAATATCAATAACTGGTGAAATGTTATTCTATCAAATGGTTAATAGGCTATATCAGCTATTTAATGTTAACGTCTAACAAACAAAACCTCATACCTCTCTCAAGTAACAGCCATATTTTTTTGCAACCAGGAAAACTAATATATATATAGGAATTGGATTAATATTAATTATCACACATGGACATTTTAAAAAGTTGATTTATGAGTGCATTTGAACTTTGTCGCTGGGGGTTCCATCTAGTTTGATCTCAGTTGCTAACCAAAACAGCAGCACTCACTCAGGCATGTGAACAGGCACTTTTAAAATCTGTATTAATATACCACATTTCCTCAACAATAGCAAACAATGCTCTGCTTATTCATCATTGTGCCATCCAGCTCTAAACTCAGTTGCTAATCAAAACAGCAGCACCTACCAAGGCATGTCAACAGTCTCAGATGAATTAATTGATTTAAAACTTAAACCAGTCAAAGGTTTGGATACACTAGAAAGTGTGCCCAAACCTTTGAGTGGTCGTGCATATGAATATACTGTAGTAACTGTAATGTTCTCAGACCATACGCAGACATAAAACGTGAACTGCAGAGCTAATTGGAACTCTCTTGCTAACGCCTGCAACTCTTGAAGCACATAAACAGTCTCAAATGAATTAAAAACAAAACAAAACAAAGGATATATCTGGTTTGTCCCCAATAGTATAATGATATATCTTTTGTACTTTGTTGCTAACCAAAACAGCAGTACCTACCACAGCACCAATCTCAAGATACTGCTACTAGATGGCGGCAGAGAACGCCACAACATCTGCCCAGCATTCCGCTTCTCACTCACTATTTGGGATACCACCACTGTGAACCTAATTTCTTCAATAATAGACCCTGAGCTCTGACCAGTCGCCGGGTGTGCTATCCACTTAAGAAAAATAAATGCCTCCTTCAAATAGACGCCTCCCTCCCAAAGCGACTGATGGCAGATATATATAGTATAGAAACTGAAAAGGAAAAACAGCCTGCTGAGCCTTACACCCCCTCACTCAGTCTCATCTTGACAATTTCTCCTTCTTGTCAATCCAAGTGTGGTCGCCTTCAAAAGCCACATGAAAAATTCTCTCATCGGAGGCAGATGAAATGATAAGACCCCCCACGGTGCCTGTTCCACAACCCCTCACCCCTCACCTCCATCTCGCCTTTGCCTCAGTCGTTCTATGTGCACGATGATTGCCCAACTTCAGTGGGGCAAAATTACACCGGAGTGACTTATTACAATCTAGACACAGGGACGCAACATGGAGTGGTTGGAAGGAATAAAAGCATGATGGAGGACCTCAGACGGAGTCTGCAAAGTGGGGTCAACCTTTTTTAAGGAATAATTTAAATTAGAAGCTATGCTAACCTCTAAGCTATTGTGAAATGTATTTGTGAGTTGAAACACCAGAATAATGCTGCATTTGAGGATGGTCGGAAGTCGCACTTTTCCGAGTAGAGCACTAATTAGCATTAGTCAGACTGGAGTAGATCAATACGCTTCCTTGAAAATCTATAAATTGAAGCAAAATCATTGTCAATCAAATCATTTTGAATCAAAAATCGGTCTTGACCGAAAATCGATTCTGAATCGAATCGCACACCCAAAATCGGAATAGAATAGAATCGTGAGACATTCAAAGATTCCTACAGTTTAGGTTTACTAAAGGATTATATAAAGCATTAAAAAATATTTCCATTATAAATTGTTCACAAGTTTATATAACAATATATACCGTTACTGTGACGGGATTCAGGGAGCCATACGCTCAGCCCCATTATTTGATGCGTTTCCATTGTAAAGGGTGCAAAAATATCCGACCAGTACTGTCCCACTTGTCCAAATTATTGGCCCTTTTCTGCAAGATCAAATGTAATGTCATATACTGACATGGAAAATAGCAGCAATGGTGTCATGGCGTCTAAAGGGGGAGTTTTGTGACATTTTTGTGGCTGTGGGCCATTCGATTTTATGAATGTGTAGGATAAGCGGTTCGGAGGGTTCGATGGATGACTTTGTTCACTAATACAGTATACATCAGCATTGCCATCATTCATTTGTTTGTTTTTTGGGAAAAACTTATTTTCCCCAAATGTGTCACTTTAAAGAACTCCCCGTGCCATAAGCTACTAAGTAAGTAGTACTATATGTAGTCAAAGCCTCTGTGATATGACAAATAAAACAAATATTTATGCACTGTTGGTATGTCACTTCCTTATGCAAATAAACTCCCATGACGACAGCCGAAAGAAACAACACACGCACACACCCATATACCGGCATTTAGAACGGATGATTTTCATTGTTATTCATGTATTAATTTATTCGCTGGTGGCAGACGCCAAACGGGGGCTGGAATATGCAGATGCGGGTTTGTTTCTCCACGGGAATTTTCCGGCCCACCGCCTCAAGCCGATAATCAAGACTGGCAAGGAAAGAGGAGGAGGCGTGGAGTCCTCTCTGGTGTGCTCCAGGTGTGTTGGAATGGTGTCCTTGACAACAGGTTGAGCATGTAGCGCCATCCTCCCTCGCTTGTCGACAATGCGCCCGAGCACTCGCGGGGTGACGTTTCGCCTTTGTCTCGCCGCTCACGCCACAAAGAATCTGGACGTAACTAACGCAAGCCCAACTGGCTGGCGCATAAATATACACATTAAATATGGTGTGAATATAGTTTGTTACATTAAAGGTCAAAAACTCTCTAGTACAAATATGATGTACAGTAAACATCAGAGTTGTGTATAGGGCATTACATTAGAATGGTACATCAAATATTTGAGTTGTAAAGGGCATTAAATATGTCAGTTTGGTACATTCCAAGCTCGAGACCCCCAAAAAAGAGAGAAGTTAATTCAAACCCGTGAGGATGAGTTCTCGGCTCATGAACAAAATCCTCGGTGCAACTCTAAAACGCATCAGGCTTTATTGAGACGCTTACCTGGTGTATCGGCGTAAATAGTCAATGACACGTTTGTTTTGCTCTCCATGCGTTATTGCTAGCAATAGCACGCCGAAAAGGAAAGTCAGGATGCCAACGACAAGACGCTAACAGACAGGCGACCATCCATTAAAGTGTTTTTAATATTTTGGTAAGCCGCTCCAACATTATGAAACGGCATTAAATGTTAAAGTTAAATACAACTGAACTTCGAGCCTCACAAGATCCACTCGGTAGAGTAAGATTACTGCTAATTCCTTCGCCACTCGTCAAGATGAAATCTTCCTTGGCAGAGGTCATTTACAGGATTATTCTTCCTGTTTGGGATTCCTAATGATTGCAGTTATTATATTATGCATGCACGTGTGTGTGTGTGTGTGTACGTTTGTATACATTTTCTAAGTGTCCATTTTCAAGTGCACCCCATATAAAAATTATACAAAATGTCAATCCCCCCCCATGTTATTAAGTCACAAAATACACACGTGGTAACATTGCTACAAGCCCCCAGGCATCCTTCACAGCTGACATGTTGTTCCCTTGCCTATTCCGCAAAGGAGAGAGAGGACACGCACGACGCCCAGCGGCCACGCGTCCGGTCCAGAGTCTGGGGCCGTGTGTCAAATCAGCAGAGCCTGTGTGCACCCGAGGCCCAATTTGTAGCGTATAATTAGCTTTTAATCAGCACCCTCGTTGGGGCGAGCGGCCAAGATTAAGCCCGGCTCTGGCTCTGCTTAAAATAAGCATTCAGAAATTGCCTTTGAAAGCCTGCGACCCGTAGCATCCAATCACACACACACGCACACACGTACACATGTTGGGATGTAGCTTGTTTATTTGCCCTTTCTTTTCCCTGGAATATGTTGTCATTTTCCAGTGATGCTGCCCTTTATGTCATTATTAAACCGTACAAGTGTGGAAGACAATTTACCTAATTATGTGATAATGTAATATTTTTTTTTATTTGGAATTAATCTCATCATTTCAATTGCAAATTTTATATCTGTTATTAATGTACACTAAAATGTACAATCTTTTTTTCTTTGTCTAAGTTTCATGCTCTTGTTAATCTAAAAGTGGAAAGAAAATTAAACTAATAGAAATGTGGCTGTAATTTTTAGTCATTGATACAGTAATTTCATAATAATTCATGAAATTGAGTTAAAATTAAAAAGATGTTCTGTACTGTAAAAAAAAGCGAGTGTGATATTGATTTGTGTTGAGGTCATTTTTCTACCACTAGATGGCATAATTGCATTTGTAAGATGTTGATGACAGCTCGGTGCACTTTTCTTTTCCTATTAAGAGCTATCTAATCCTTAACATGAAGTAACTATGTGAAATCCTGCACATTTTTAAAATTGTAAAATTAACTTGACCCCAGTCTCCACAAATATATGCATTATAATTAAGTTTATTACTGCTCATTTTTGACGTGGACGTGTCTGCTGCGTTGCGACTGGAATTCCCCCAGTACGGGCTTTCCAAGTAAGGGGCGGTCATTAATCGCGCATTAAAAAAAAAATGGTGGCGTTAAAGGAACTTTAAATTAACTCAAATTTAAAACACTAATTTTGACACCCATATATATATGGGTGTAAGACACTGGTGTAATGTTGTATAGATGAGCCGGCATTGTCGAGTCCGCACTGGTCTCCACTGCATTTATGCTCCATAATAGAGTGCAGTCAGATGAAAGGCTTTTTTTTCCTTCTTTTTTTTTGCTTCAGCTGGGACGTAGAGCAGAAAGTCACAGAGAGGCGGGAGAAGAGCCAACACAGCCACATGTAGCCTTCTATCGCTAATATGCTCTGAAGTTGTAGTCATTGACATGCAGGGTCGATTCGGAATTTGAACCATGATGTTCCATTATGGTCCTGTAGATGGCAGTAGTTTGCGTTTAAATACAAACTGCCACACACAGCACCCCCCACCATAGAACACGTAAACACACAAAGAGGATTGTACAGTAATGTTTGAGTTTAGGGTCATTAGTAGTGCTAACCATCTTTCTTCCTCTCACATAACATGCAGTTGATGAAGGCTGGATGAAGAAATGTAGCTTTAATTGAGGCTTCCGTTTGAATTTTTTTTAATTAAAGGGGAAGTCAACGGCATTTTTTTTGACAATAATATGTTCTTTGCAGCCCCACTAGTCTAGATATGTTATTCTGTTTAATATTGCGTTAGTGGAATATGAGTTAAGCAGCAAAATCCAGCCGTTTTTATCCATTTCAGGGGGCGGTCATTTTGCCACTTGCTGTAGACTCAAAATGACATCAGTGTTGCTCAGGACTCAGGTATTAACCAATCACAGCGCAGCTTCAAATAACAGGTGAGCGGGGATTTTTCATTGCCTGAGCCCAGAGCAACTGTGATGTCATCTTCAGGCGACAGCAAGTGGCAAAATGGCCGCCCCCTGAGATGGATAAATCTGCTGGAATTTGCTGCTTAACTCATATTCCACAAATATTCATTAGAATATCATGTTTAGACTAGTGAGGTCACACATAACCTATTAGTGTCAAGACATGTTTACGGTTGACTTCCACTTTAATGTAATAAAATAATACTAATTATATTAAGTTTGTTTGTACTCTCATTTATTTGTCGCTATCTGGAATGGAGACACAAACTCTGGGAGTTGGAAGGGAAAGTCGCGATTGCGCCATTTTAAAGGCAATGCAGGCTTGAGTCTTTTGGGGTTTTGGGTTTCGATATTGCATAGTTACACGCTTCGTTGATCTACTTTGTACTTTTGCGCGGCCAGACACAAGGAAAAGTACTGGGGCCTTACATGAGTAAAGAGACACAAGGGTCTTTATTTTCATAGATAGCGCAACGGGGTAAATCACACACGGACATGAATGATCAGGGTGGAAGGCGGTCTCCGATGGCGAGTGCCGATATTGACCGGGAAGCAAGTCGGCTGTGTTCACACTCACAACGGCGTGAAAGAAAGAAAAGTCCACCTATGCACAGGTTGAGACTTGCTCTAGACTTGCGCCCGCCCTATCGTGTTTGTGATGTTTGAGTGAGTCATCATGATGAAGTCACATTGACATGCTCGATCATGAGCAACAATATATATCATGTCAACCACTTGAAACCATTTCATTGTATTCCATTGAGTGCCCTATAAAAAATAAAAAAAAAGGTGAGTGTTTTTCTTATACTAAAAGTGGAAGGAATGTGTCAAGTTAGACAAATATGTCAGAATGAAAATAAACACGAGCGGTCTGACACCTCATTTCAAAATGCGTTTATTTTTAGACCTCCTGATCTCCTCAGCCTCATCATGCACCATTTCGGTATCCATAGTGCTAATTGTGAAAATATTTCTGGATGTCATTGTGAGCAGCGTTTGGCGGAAGGATGCTCGCTTGAAGCTCCGTGATGTGTGTTTAGTGCGTCTGGACTGTATTATTTTGAAGCATTCCTGAGGTCAGTCCCCGCACCCTCTCTATACTCCGTTAGCTTCCCCTCCACACACTATGACTGCGCTCCACGAAGCAGAATGGGATTTGAATAGCGGGAAACAAATGAGTGTGAAGAGTCATCTTTTGGCTCATGACCTCTTCCGGGGGGAGGGGGGAGGGATCTGTGCTGCCGCGTATTGTTCTGTCAACAGCATCTTCTGGGCCTGATAACAGGATTAGAGCGGCCCCCCTATAGGCCCGCCGGGATTAACCAGCGAAGGGCCTTTTTTTTCTTTCTCCGTACACAAGAGACTCTATGTTTGTATGTGGATGTCATTTGAACTGCAAGTCAATCCCTTCTCACCCGTCAGTACTCGCACAAGGCTAATTTCTTTCCCCGTTCTATTTTTTTCCAATTATAAGCTGTCACTCTCTCCCAGAGACAATGTGGCCACTGCAAGGACGGACATTTGTAATAGCAACGCGCTCTCTGAAGTGGGCGAGTAAATCAAGCGCCATTATCCCCGACCGATAGATTGGAGGTCAAGTCAAGGTGCGGCAGAGTGTGTGTGTGCGTTGCGCATGAATATTCCATGTTTGTCTATCTCCATTACACACTACACAGTAAATTGTGTAAAGTACATTTTACTCTAAATTTTGCCTATTTGGTCCCACTCTAAATAGAGTAAAATTTACACTTGGAAGAGAGTTAAACCTTTAAAAAAAAAAAAGTGATTCAAGGGTTGAGGAACAAACCCACAACTTCAGGTTGGGAGACAGCCAATCTACTTTTTGAGGCACGCAACTCCTTCTGTGTGTTAGTATATCACTCATGTCAGCTGGAACTTTCGTAACTCTAAGACCAAAAACAATGTGTTTGGTCTCCTCTTGGATGTAAGCAAGAGTTTGTCCCTCTACCCTTGAGTGATGTTTATTTTTCAATTCTTTGTACATTTTACTCTAAAACTGAGTCGATTTGGACCCACTCTAACAGTAAAATTTACTCTAAAGAATTTACTGTGTACCCTGGACTTCTCCAAGTCTTATGTTGCAAAAGTTCTCTTCACACATACGTTTTTTGTTTTTCGTGGTCATTTGACAATTAGTGCCGTAGAAAGGGCAAAAATACTGACTATTATCTATTTTTTGGACAATTTAGCTGTGTTTACTATTCCCGCAAAATCGTTTTTGCCACTGCAAAAGGATATAAAATTACGTATTAGGTCCACGTATAAATATATATTTTTTTAGAGGGCGGGGGCAATATTCAGAGAAAAAAACTAGCAAATTTACGAGTTTTTTTCTTGAGAATTTGCACCTTTATAAAGTGGCAAATTTGCGACTTTATATGGTGGCAGATTTGCGAGAAAAAAACCCTCAGAAACCTACGAGAAACACATGTAGCGTAGCTCTTGTCTAATCATGTGAGGATTCGTTGGTGGTTAATGGGACACTGTTTATAAAATGAAAAGGCAGGATGGAGACGGATTCATTCTTAAATTAAAACTTTACTTGTCATAGACCGCAGTCAGAGCGACAACACTTCCTGATCCCCTACCAGCTGACTAACACTAACCAATCAGATGCTAGCACACTTTAGGTAAATGCTAGTGAATGACGGAGAGCAGCAGATTCGACACATCAATTTAGATACTTGTACAAAAAAATACCAAAATATAATGAATGCTTAAATAATTATTCTGGAAACATAAAAGTACAAGTAAATATACATTTTTAACAAATTAACTTAAATGCTTGATCGTCCGTGTGCGGACTTTCGCAAAGCGAGGAGTCTTTGTCGCTGGCCAGTGGCCGTACACAACGCTTCAAAGAGCGAATGCTTAACATGATATGGTTCTATGCTAAAGCAATTAGGCTACTATCTCCTTATTTGGAAACCTGACCAAAAAGTATTGGCACAAACAGTTTAGTACGCTACGTGTATTTCTCGTAAGTTTTTTAGTTTTTTTCTCGCAAATCTGCCACTATATAAAGTCGCTGTCAGGGAGGAGGAGTTTGGTGGAGGACCCAAACTCAGGGAAGCAGGGCAAGGAGGCAGAGGTGATGTACAAAAAAGGAATTTAATTATACAAAACAAAAGCGAACTCCAAATGGCAATGAAACAAAACGTGGGGATGACAACAAGGCAGGAAAAACTGGCAGCATGACGGGAGGAAAACGACAATGAATCGACGCCGACAGAAGGGAGACAGGAGACTAAATACACACACACACTAATTATACAACAAGACACACCTGGGACAAAACACAAGTGGCTGAGGGCACTGATTGGTTGACACAAAGAAGGGCAGGATTACACTTAACAACACCAAGGGGGACACACAAGGAAAAACAGAACTCAAACATGTCAGTTGCAAATTTGGCACATTATAACGTCACAAATTTGCGAGAAAAAAACTTGCGAGTTTATAAAGTGGCAAATTTGCAAGTTTTTTTCCCTCTGAATATTGCCCCGCCTTCTAAGAAATATATATTTATACGTGGCCCTAATACGCCGTCGTATAAACTATATTAAAAAACTGTTGTTTTTTAAATCAGCAGTTAAATTGCAACCCATGTTGGAAAAATGCATTTTCTACGCAAACTAGATTAAAGTTCCCCTTTTCATCATCATTCGGTTGACCATTCCTTCTTGACCTATCAACATACTTTAGTGTGTCTAGCTCCGCAACCGTTGGTACTCAATGAAAGGTTGTAAAAAAAATAATAATAATGAAATACTCACTCAGTCGACCATTCTCTGTTGACCAATCAACGGAGTGCAATTTTTGGTATGCTCTAGTTGTTCAAAAAAAACACACACATCTTTACAACTTTACGATAGAGCTGAACAGAACGGTAGTACCTGTTGTTAAAGGTCCAAAATGTAAGGAAGGACAGACGTCCTTTGTGGGTGTTTTAAAGTGCTCTATGAATGTAGTTGAGTTGAGTTGTCTGGAAAAAAGGTGCAGGTCTCCAAATCAGTAAGCACATGTATCTATTTTTCTCCCACTGCCTCACAGTCAATAATCCATATCTGAATTATTGCACTTCTTTGGCACGATGATGGGCTGGCTTGGACCGAAAAAATCTCGAATGTGTCCTGTTCGTCTGTAATGGAGCTTGATCCGATCGAGAGGCTCATTCGTCAAAAAATAAATCAGCATAAAGAAAGTGAAAGCAGCGGCTTCTCTCAGGCTGACACAAGTCTCCGTTCTGTGTATTGTGTCGCCGTTGCATTGACTCGCTGTCACTACCGCTATCCATTATTCCATCTCACGCGTCTGTCAGCCTCGCGCCGCCGTTAGCTCGCTGCTGTCAAGCTGTTTGTCACTGCTTGTCTTCACGTTGCTCTCCTTCTCTTCTTTTTAACTGGGATATTCCATCCATCCATTTTTGACCAAATGTGGTTTCCGTTTTGGTCTTCATGTGTCTTTTTTTTTTTTACCTCAATGGACTTGGGGCGAAGAAAAACTGTTACGGAGGAACCAAATTTGGTTACAATTTGGGTCTTCATGTGTCTTCTGCCCATTCTGTTCCCTCTGTTGTTGCACAGGAATGACCATTGATTATTTTAACATTTGCTCGCAAAAACATATAAAAACGTTCTATTTTAAATATTAGTCCCAAAAACGTATCATACTTTCTTTTCTTTTTTTAATGTTTTTTTTTATTCTCGAGCATACCTTCTGTATGCTTTGATGCAGCCTCTGAACTGAAGAGAATGCTTGAAGCAATGGTAGTTATTACAAAAAACGGCAAGCAGGTGGCAGCAGAGTATAAGAGATCAACCAGCCCATGTTGCAACAAGCTCTTTCCCCCAGTGTTTTAAACAGGTTTGTGAATAATAATGAAACTTAGCTATATTCTAATGCTAATTGCTGCAAAATGGAAACAGATAAAAAATATATTTTTTTCCTGATGAAAGAAAAGACTCTAATCTTTCTTTTGGTAGGTTCTTTGTTTTTATAGCAATATAACACGATATTCTGTGGGCCTTGCAAAATCAGTCAAAATCCAGTAAACAGCCAGGAGAGAAGGGGGTTGCTGCAGTGAAAATGGCTGGGAGTCAAACTTAAACATTTCTTGACAATAATATGTTATAAGTGACCTCACTAGTCTAAACATGACATTCTAATTCATATTACATATGTAGAATATGAGTTATGAAGCAAAATCCAGCCGTTTCTATCCATCTCAGGGGGCGGCCATTTTGCCACTTGCTGTCGCCTGAAGATGACATCACAGTTATTCAGGGCTCAAGCAACGATTAATCACAGCTCACCTGCTTTCTGAAGCTGAGCTGTCATTGGTTATTACCTGAGACCTGAGCAACTGGGATGTGATTTTCACTCGACAGCAAGTGGCAAAATGGCCGCCTTCTGATATTGATAGAAACTGCTTGATTTTGCTGCTTAACTCATATTCCACTAACACAATATTAACCAGAATACCGTATTTAGACTAGTGGGACTACATACAACATATTGTTGTCAAGAAATGTTTTTTGTTGGTTGTTACCCCGTTGGAAGGGGATCGCAAAAGAGCGCACTTACATAAATGTAGCACAATAACATCAAAGTCTCCTGACTCATGTTTGTGCCGGAGTGACACAGTTACGCGTGCATAACACGACACACACAAACGATGCGTTGGTGTACACTCGTGCGTTTGTTTATTTGTACGCATGTGTTTGCCCGCGCTGGCACATTTGGCTCGCTCGGGTAGACTCCTCCCAGTCAGAGCGCATGCTGTCGCTACTCGTCAACGTTAAAGCCAAGCCGATGCCCTCATGCGCCCCGACAGGCAGGCGGCCTGCGGGAAGCGACGGGATGCGGGAATACTCACACACCCACAGCGCTCGTACAACCAGGATTTTAAAAAAATGTTTACGTAAAGGATGATAAAACATACATGTTGAATCATACGCAGCTATGACATTTGCAATCCTTTATGCTTTATGCTTCCTTCATGACCTTTTGCGAATAAGATGCCATCCGTGCTGAGTTTGGCGTCTGGCTGAAGATGCAACGTGGCCTAGTTTTACAACCAACGCATCTTCCAAGACCCAAACCTTATCGCTTTTGACGTCCGCGGGCTGCTTTTCACAGGGGCCCCTCATTTTTCCAGAGTCGAGCCACATTTCTGTGTTTCCACTGGACCATCCGCACCTCTCAATACCTTTATTTTCCCTCCACTATGACTGGACTAGTACTGAAATGCAATCTCCAACCTGTTTCAAGGCACTTGGTTCCCATAAACAAAATATAATAATACAGTGGTGCCTTGAAATACAAGTTTAATTTATTCTGTGACCATGTTCATAGACGGATATACTGTTCATTGAGATGTCTAAACTCCTCTCTCAGCTCATCATTGCAGCACTAATATTAGTCATGCTTGGAATGCTGGTTCGAAATAAGTATTTTTAATCATTTTGTAATCGACTTATTCTTTGAACCATTGCTGTTAACTTGTGCAATTACAGTGTTTTGATTTTAGCGAGGATAGTACACAGTCATTGCCATTAATGCAGCTGTATTATCCATCCAATAATTAAATCAGATTCAAATTTGCACTTCCTGCACAGCTAGCTGTATGACCATACTGATGTTTGTGTCATGTTGTATTAATGAATGAATTTGTGTACATCTGAACAAAGACTCATCTCATAACTAACAACTACAGGTTATCAAGGTAGGCGTGAGTGGTTGAGGAATGGTGGATCCAAGCCAGTGAGACAGGAATGAAGTGCAATATGAGGAACTTAAATGAAACATAGGGAGAAAGGCGGGCAGACAATCATGACTGGACGGGACGTGAGTGGACTGATCGGCATGGCTGGACAGGATGCGAGTAGACTGGTCGCCATGACTGAACGGGACGCGAGTAGACTGGTCGCCATGACTGGAACGAGTGTGTCAGGACCTGATTTGCCTTGACTTGACTTGGCTGGGGTTATGGCTTACTGGCTGTGACGAGGACGACTTGGCTGGCTGTGACGAGGACGACCTAGCTGGCTGTGACGAGGACTACTTGGCAGGCTGTGACGAGGATGACATGGCAGGCTGTGACAAGGACGACTTGGCAGGCTGTGACAAGGAGGACTTGGCTGGCTGTGACGAGGCCGACTTGGCTGGCTTTGACGAAGCCGACTTGGCTGGCTGTGACGAGGCCGACTTTGCTGGCTGTGACGAGGACGACCTAGCTGGCTGTGACGAGGACGACCTAGCTGGCTGTGACGAGGACTACTTGGCAGGCTGTGACGAGGATGACATGGCAGGCTGTGACGAGGACGACTTGGCAGGCTGTGACGAGGATGACATGGCAGGCTGTGACGAGGACGATTTGGCAGGCTGTGACGAGGAGGACTTGGCTGGCTGTGACGAGGAGGACTTGGCTGGCTGTGACGAGGCCGACTTGGCTGGCTGTGACGAGGAGGACTTGGCTGGCTGTGACGAGGACGACTTGGCTGGCTGTGACGAGGACGACTTGACTGGCTGTGACGAGGAGGACTTGGCTGGCTGTGACGAGGAGGACTTGGCTGGCTGTGACGAGGACTACTTGGCAGGCTGTGACGAGGACGACTTGGCAGGCTGCGACGAGGATGTCTTGGCAGGCGGTGACGAGGACGACTTGGCAGGCTGTGACAAGGAAGACTTGGCTGACTTTGACGAGGAGGACTTAGCTGGCTGTGACGAGGACGACTTGGCTGGCTGTGACGAGGACGACTTGGCAGGCTGCGACGAGGACGACTTGGCAGGCTGCGACGAGGACGACTTGGCAGGTGGTGACGAGGATGACTTGGCAGGCTGTGACGAGGAGGACTTGACTGACTTTGATGAGGAGGACTTAGCTGGCTGTGACGAGGACAACTTGGCTGGCTGTGACGAGCCCGACTTGGCTGGCTGTAACGAGGCCGACTTGGCTGGCTGTGGCAAGGCCGACTTGGCGTGACATTGGCTACATAGCTGCGACGAAGACGACTTGGGTGTGACGAAGACTTGACGGACGAACTTCCACACATATCATAGGCAATGCACCGACACCGACTGGACAAGCACAACAGTCTAAATACACCAATACTAATGAGACATACCTGGGAAAGGGAAGCCAGATGGATGTGGTTAGACATAACGAGACAAGGGGAAAAACCAGGAACACAAGACCAAAAAACACCAACCACAGACAAAAACAATAAGAACACCCATAACAAACAAAAACCCAACCCCCACAGAACCGAAACATGACACAGGTGGGATGCAGTATTCAATCCCAAGATTTGGCAAATTTTTTTTGTAAGTCTCAAGTATGGCTCTCCTCAGTCAGCAGTGACTCCGCCTCCTTCTCCTCCTCATCCACTGGTGAACCCCAGTTGACAAAACTCATTGATGAATTATTGATGTGAGGGAACCCAGCAGCACTGTCTCACACCCACAGCCTCTTCTCCTGTTTGTCTTGCTGTAAAGTTAGCTATGGCAGTGATGCTGAATTTTCGTCACTTTTCACTTCCTGTCCCAATAATTTTGCACATATATGAAGGCATACTCACAATTCTAAGAGTGGAGGTACGGATGTGACTAATGTCTAGCGTATATTTCCATTCATAGAAGAATCTTCCAGGTTTATATTTGGAACAGTTGGCTGCACTCGCCCACCACATTGGGGCTCTTATGTAAACAGGGCAAGTCTCTCTGCATCAACACATTATGTCGGAGAAGCCAGCCCGCCTGCCAGCACATGAATCATTTCACTTATTTACTTGGGTGCCACCTCATCCACTACTGTAATACATTATCATCACAAAAAAACAACAACAACAATCACAGCCAAAACGGCTTCATTAGAAACTTATCACTGATGAATCGCTATAGCTGGTATTCAATTGAGGTTCTAAGCTATGAAGGGACGCCCTTTCTGTTGCTTATCAATGAAAGGCTGATGATAAACATGTGCAGAACAACATAAGATGTACATGAAAAAAAAATTCTGTATTGTTTGCATGAAAAAAGCATTGCATTTATAAATCAAGTGGAGAAATAATGCCGTGAGCTTTTGTCCCAGCTTTACGTTGTAGTGTGGTGTCTTGGTTTTACTTCTTAGCTTTTTGTCATAAAGTAGATAGATGAATGGATGGATGGATACTTCATTCATCCACAAGAAAAATTCACTCATAGCAGTGCCTTAAATTGTAGATTGCAGCATAATATTGTAGATTGATAGCTAGTTAGCTAGCTGTAGCATATGAAGTATTGCTTTGTGTTGCATTGTAGCCTTATGTAGTAGCATTAATAAACTTGTTGGACAACATCAGTTGCCCAAGTACCAAATACCCTGAGATACAAATTACAACCACTGCAAACAAAATTTCTTTGACATTATCGACTAGACATGGCAATGTTTACACTGTATTTTGAACATTTTAAGTTAAAAGAAAGAAAAAGAAGATCTACCCTTCAGTATGAAGCAGAGGCTTAAACTACGATGCTCTCTGCTTTTGAGTAAATAAACAGCCCTTGGCCACTACATACTAGGAAATATAGTAAATATCGATTTCATACACAAGAAGGTCTCAGTAATAAAAGGCAAACAATACTGTAGTGTGAGTGTTGCGTTCAGGTGCCATCTGTCTTCCATTAGCATCTGTCACTCTTTGGTTTACTTTGGCCTGCGCTCAGTGCAAGCGCAGTGCACATGCAAGGTGCTGTCAGTCTTCCTGTCACTTCGTTAAGTCAGCCTGTTAGGTTGCGCACTGACGTACTAATGCTATTCATTGTAGTTGTTTTTTAGGTTGATGGTCCATATTTTGTAGACTAAATGACGGATGTTTACTTGCCTATTAAGATGTTGTCAATCTTTGCCTGCTCGGGTCTTGGCAGCGTGTTGGCGGTGAAATCCTGAGGAAGCTGGATTGGAACTGCTGGAACGCCGTATTTGAGCCTGTCAATCATGGCAACACGAGAAATTGTCAAGCTTATGGTTGTGTTAGCAGTCTGTATGATGTCCCTAAAGCAATGGAAGCACACAGAATGCAGATTCACTGATTCTTGCTTGCTCCCCAAACAGGCTGAAATTATTTTCCCTAGTTTGGAAATTCCCACGAAACTTCCTACCTTTGCTTTGATTGTGTCTTGTGGTCCAGAGGAGCGGCAAATCTTTAAAAAGGCATCAAAAGCGACTCACTCTTCATCACGTCTGTTGCATATTGCAAAGCAAACACCACTGAGGCTTCCTGGGTATGGGGGACCAAAACTTCCAAAATTCTAAATAAATAAATGAATAAATAATTAGATGACTAAAAGTAAAAATTAAAACAGATATAAAAACATATAATTCGAAAATATATATATATATATATATATATAAGTGGGAATAAAAACAACAATATATATACAGTATACATACATTAAATGTTTTTTTAATTTTTTAATTTTTATTAATATTAAAAAAATATATATTTTTTATATTCATTTTAATTTTCACTTTTAGTCATTTATTTATTTATTTAGTCATTTAAAAAAATATATATATATTTAGTAAATTTTTTTATTTTTTTATTTTGGCAGTTTTGGTCCATACTGCCAGGACGAAATGTTATTCAAATGAAGGGGCGGTCCTAAGCGTGTCTTGGGTTGGACTCCGCCGTTGCAAACTGCCTTTCAATGGTCGAGTGGGCGGGTCGGCGAACAAGGAAGTCTCGCCGACTTGCATTGGAGAGCTCCAGCAATTGACGACTATCTGGTCCACTGTCACCTCGACTTGTTGTCAAGCAACTCCAAGTCGCAATCTGCCATTTCTATGTTTTGCCACAAGTTCTCTTTTCTCATCTTTACAAAAAGGCACTTGGATCTTTCTTCAGACGCACAATAAGCATAACATTTTTTTTTTTTCAATAAAAGTTGTGGACGTGCATGGTATTCTTTGTGTGGGGTTAGGTTCCAGAAATGGATGAAAGGTTCAGCAAACGCTGATTATGGCTACCCTGAGCAAACATATGCAACCAAGCATTTTTAACATGATTTATTTAAGCCAAAAGAGCAGCAAATTGTGTCAAAAAAAGGAAGTAACAAAGGATGACATCGCCAAAAGGTCGACAAGGTAAACACAGAACTCACAAAAGGCGGTGAACACAGTACAACAGATTTAAGCATACCGGTACCAAACACAAAACAAAAGGCAGAAAACAAGAAACTGAAAATCACATATTCACATACTTGAACAATGACTGACGGTAACAAACTATTGGTCGGACAAGCTGCAAACAGAACAGAAAAACAATTCTGTAGCAAAACCCGTAACAAATGTATCAAAAAATTGACAATCGAATTATACTCGGGTATATGAAAAACTAAGTTCCACTGAAGATCTACCACAGTGAGGCAGGAATCTCCCAAAACAAATGAACTTGGTGAACACTACTTATCAAGACTTGACTGTGGTGTGACAGCTTGACCTTCTCTACTCGCCGTGGATACTTGGCTCTCGGCAACCCCAATCGGCTGAATCCTCTCACTGTTAACAACCAAAGACGCTTTTTATTTGCTCTGCTGAGCTGTTCTTTCTGAAACGAGATGACCAGCCAACACTGAGATGATTGGATTTTCTTTGTACTTCAGTTGTGATTCACCCCAGTGGCGGCGGCAACATAATGGGCGTCAAGGCTTTGGTGCTTTTTATTGAGCTAAAAGCGGGGAATACAGCAGCTCGAGGAAAGATGAGAGGCGTGTGGGGGTAACTAACGGGGTGAAGGCTGGATCAGAAAGCAGAATTAATCTCATTTTCTACCCGTAAACCAACAGCTAATAAACATAAGGCACCATTAAACACTCTCGTTCTTGATCACATGCAATGAGCGTGTCAAAGAAAGAAGATGAGTTGGCGGGCTCAGAATCGCTAGCCACCAGTCTGCATATTAACTAAGCGCTACTTCTTGTCAAACACCACCAAAAAAAAAGATGAAACATCACAAATAGATGAACTGAAACGCATGACACCAGTCACAGTGATCATGTCCTTTGTTTACAAAAAGAACAGATGCTAACCAAGCATCAGCTTGATTGCTTGCTAGCGCGAAAAGCTAACTTGCTAGTTTACAAGGGTACTCCGTCTTGTCAAACAGCACAAACGTATGGAGTCAAATCCTCTGCGCCCCAAACAGGGACGATTCATATCAACGTTGTCTGTGTATAAGAACAAGGGGAAAACAAATGACAAGAGTTAGCCGGAGCAGCTAACAAGACCAGCCAGTGGGAGTTAGCTGAGCCATAGGCTGGATCGAGCGGCTAGTCAAGTCAAGTCAAGTCATCTTTATTTATATAGCAGTGGAAGAAGCTAGAAAAGCTTTCGAGAGCAAAGCACAGGGTGACAAGTGGCGGGAACTCAGCCATGGAATATAATTACCGATTACTAGACCAACGATTAGATTAAAAGAAATGTGCGTTGATGTGATAGGACTTTTTTGCATATTATTGAAATCAATAGTGGATTTTTAATGAAATTAGTTATTAGTTCACCACTAGATGGCGCTAATTATTATACACTACGCCTTTGAATTGAAATGATTCGATTCAATTCAATTTGATGCACTTGCGTCTATGAAATCAAAACAGATTTTCCGATTCAATTTTCTTATTTGTTACATCCCTAATTGTCACTCAGTGTTTTTGTTAAACAGACACTCAAATGCATCATAGCGGTCAATGAAGATTCAAATAAAAATAAAAAATGTCTACAAGAAAAAGTGCTAACAAGTAGCCGCCTGGCTAGCAAGCTAGCGTGAGAGGCTAATTTGGTTGTCAACATCTTCACTCTGCGGTCTCTGTCAAAAACAGATGGACTGAAATGCATGACACCAGTCACAGAAAACAAAGTATTTTGTTTACAAGAAGCTACTAGATGATCATGACACAAGTACTTGGACACCAACAGAACGCAGTTAATTATTTGATGTTGTCTGAAATGAGGTCTATTGAGGTGCGGGGACACAATGATGGAATAACGATCACAAATCCTGGATACGATGGTGACGGGTGACAAATCCAGATTGTTATTTCTGGATGTTGGGCACAGCCAAGAAACATTCTTGCTGCAGCCGACGGAAAAAGGAAAAAAGAGATACAAGACGAAGAGTGAGATGGATATACAGTACACTTGGAGCAGACAAAGCTGAAGCGAAGAAGAAGCCGCACATGGAGAGGCGGAGAGGGAGACATTTAACGCTGTAATTAAGTTCCTGATAGCACCCTTGCTGCCCTGGCGTGGCTCCAGGACAGCTCAGCACTGCACCAAGGCTCTTCAACAATACAATAACGCACACAATTACAAACACACACACTCACACGCAGCACAAGAACAAACACAAATCAAACACTCCTTCAATGTGCGTCATGGAGTGATGCGTCTTAGCTGAAAAGAGGAGAGGTCACGGAGGTGAAGGAGTGGAATCGTCGCTCGTATTCGCTCTGCCTGTCTGTCATGTGCATACACACACAGACACACGGATACGACACTGCTGCCTTGATGTCAACAAAGGCCGAAAGCGGAACCGATTCTCACGTTTTACGACTGTGCCCGTTTTTTTTTGCCTCATTTAAAGTTTGAAAGGATTCTGATTCGAGCGTGACATCGTAGACAGAGTGTGATATCGTGGCACAACATCTGGCACTGCATAATTAGAGCGGGACATCGTAGGGCTTTGAACGTAATGTGACATTGTAGCATGTCATCATAGCGTGATGCCGTAGCATAACGTAGCTGTGTGGCGTCATTGTGGCATTACATTGTGGCGTTAGAACGTGGCGTTATGCAATGATGATGACATGTCGAATCGGTAAGATTACCGAATGAATACTGAGCTCTCTCAGCAAAAACAAAAAAAGAACGTGGCGTTATGATGTGACGTTATGTCATGGCGCTACGTCGTTGTGGCGGTATATCGTGGCATCACATTCTAGTGCTACTTGGTAGCGTGACTTCATAGCTCTATGTCGTAGCTCTACTATTGGAGTGTTACATCATAGTGTCACATAGTAGCATTACATAGTAGCATTACATAGTAGCATTACATTGTAGCGTTACATCTTAAGTGTTACATCGTACCGCCACATTATAGTTATAATATTGTAGTGTTATATCATGTAAGGTTACCACGTAGTCAGGTTTCCATCCAAATGTTTTGAAATTTGTATGCGAATTGGGTGAAAATGCGCTAAAACAGACATGTGACCTGTGCCCGTTTCCATCCGCTCTTCTTTTGCGATTATGCGCCGCGAGATGACGTTGTAGTGACGGAACTTTGGGACAATGGGGAGCTTCAACATCATATCATTAACAACTTCAAACGGTGTAAATAGAAAATGCCCCCCCAAAAAACTGGTAGAAATGAGGCTAAGCACTCTTTCAGAGACATTACTTTCATCAGTCATCTGTACTGCTGTCCAGGTAGTGAGAGAGGGAGAAAGAGAGCGAGCGAGGGGAGTCAGAGAGAGAGAGAGAGAGAGAGAGAGAGAGAGGAGGTCTGGGCTGTTCCGCTCTTTTCCTCTCTTCTGCCTCATTCATTCCTCGCCTCCGTCAAGCTGAGACGAGCAGCGAGCGACAGCGGGAGGGATTTTAACTGAGGATACGGCGCTGAGTTCCGGGGACTGGACACCAATAGGAGTGGCGGGGGGGTGGCGGTTGTCGCGGCACGGATACATCAAACCCGGGAGGGGACGCTCCGACACCGGCCGTAAACGCGTCTGGGAACACCTGTGCACATGCGAGTGACACTCCGACACGCCGCCGCCATGCTCATCGGTGAGTCCGCTGCTCTTAATTATTAAACACACAAAAAGTCCCCTGGATTTGTCCTCTTTAATAAACAACTGTTTACAATGGGATATGCTCATTGTGATGTTCAAGAGACTGCACAGCATCCTCCTCTTTTACTTGAGCCACGCCAGGAACTTTATCCTTCATTTTGGTAGAAAATCATAAAGTAAATAAAAAGTTTAATATGCTAAATAATGGCTTTATTCCACTAAAATATTAAATAAAACTCACTGGCCCATCAAAATTACCATTCACTATATATCACTCACCATTTAGCCCGAATGGGGGGGGATAAACTATATTGTATGAAACATATAATCACCAAAAACATACTTCATGTATATGAAAACAAGCTGTTTATTTTGATTATATTCAGATTCACTAAAAATAATGAATGAATCTCACTTGTCCTTAAAATTATCATTTGGCTCTATTTTTTTTTTTTATTGAAACAAGGCACTACATTTTTTTTTTTATATGGAATGTGCAATCAATTGATAAATTATACAATTAGGCCAGTTAGTAAATATTACACATTTATAAGGCTTCCTTGAGCATATGTGCTTTAGTTTAAACAAATATTATGCTTTTAATTAATTTGTCATTGAATCACATGAAGAGATAATGGTATGTTAGTATGGAAAAACGGTCATATTTAAATAAAAAAAATTATATATAAATATATGAAAATGTGAAACATAAATTAATTTCATTAATGATTCTCACAATGGCAATCAGATCTAGATTCTGAATAGTTTTTGCTTTTTTTATTTTATTTATTTATTTGTCTTTTATTGATACAAGGTGACCCCTGAGAAAACAAAGGTGGACATTTGTCACTTTGGCCTTTTCTTGTTTATCATCCTGCTACACAAGCACAAATCGTGCAATTTTTCCAGGAAGGTGGTCTCATTTTGCCCGACTGAACCTGACAAATTCCTACGAAAGGCTGCTGTCGATTTTCAGGGCTTCGTCGGGCCTGCGACGCTAGCAAATGGACGCCGCCGCAACAGACGCACGAGCAAGCCAACAAGAACAGTTGATTTTGCATCGTTATGTCCTTTTTGGGGGACTCGCTAGGCAAACACTGATTTTTGGTGGGGGGTGGGGCTAGGTGGGGGCTTCATTGGAAGGCACCCCGGCCGCCCCCCCAGGCAGGCATCGTACTTAATGGGCTGTGGGAGGGCTGATTACAGGCCAGTCCCTCGGGGAGTGGGTGCCATTTTCCATCTTCTCGTTGATCGGGGAGGGTAATCTGCACTAAACAGGGGTCCCGGGCTCAATCACAGCTAATTACTTGGGCGGGGGGGAGGTGTTGGTGAGTGGGGTTAGAGTTACAAGCAGGCCTGGGAGAGAGCTTAGCGGCAAATGAGCGGACTTAGGGCGTAAGATGACGTGTTCCTTAACTCGCTAAGATTTTTTTCTCTCAATATTAACACGTCTAGACGCTGATTTAAACCAGTCAAAGACGTTACAGCCTAAAATGGCCGCCACGCAATTCAAGTGTTTTGCGTGGGATGTAAATAGAAAGGACAAACACGCATTCGAGTTGAGAACACTCATCAGCTCAAATCAAACACTTGCTAGGACACACCTCTTAAAGGCACACACACAAGTGCTATAACGTACAATCATTACACTTTATTAGAACAATTTATTTACCGTCACCATATCATGCTTCACTCTTTTTTTTTTGTCTTTGCTGTTTCGTGGATATTGTAACAATTCTTTTTCCACAAATCTGCCGTTTGCCACAACTGACGACGAGTTACTCAAAACAGATTAGTGAACGGTTTACCCAGTTAGAAGCCAGCCAACTCTACACTCTCATTGGCTGACTTCGACGTCCACCAACCAGCCAGGCCCCGCCTTTTAAAGTCACACACATTCAGTCACAGCTACAGCTACAGTACGGATGGCAACCCAAAGTGGACATAATTAATACCTGCATAAGCATACATAAACCTTTAAAATATGTACAACATCTGTCGTGGGGGTGGTCTGGAATGTAACCCTGTGATGAACAAGCCATTCTCCCCCTCCGCTGCTTAAAATGGTGGGCGGAGATTGAACAAATAGGGGTTAGGTTCATGAGAAGGCAACAAGGCTTCCTTCCGCTGCCGTTCAACGTGGGTAAACACCTGTTTCTTTGCTAGTTTACAAAAATCAACTGTGAAGGGAATAACTGCATTAGTGTGTTCCAAACTCACAAGTCGACTTTGTGTGTGTGTGTGTGTCCTTTTCCTTCTATTTGTAACATAACCCCGCACACCTCATATGTGTATTCTTGTCTTTCTATCTTTGTGTGGCCCAACCCACTTATACTGTGTGTGTGAGATTGCATCTTCGTGTGTGTGTGTGTGTAGTCTTTTTTTGTTACATAGTGGGGCCAACATTTCGGGATTTCACAGAGTTGTGGGGCCCACCCGTCCATGTGGGGCCATTTTGCTGGGCCCCACAATTTTAGGGTCAAGACTTGGTTTTAGAGTTTAGGTTTGAATTGGGTTATGGTTGAGGTTAGGGTAAGGAATAGGGGTAAGCAATCATTTTTGATGGTTGGGGTTAGGGGGAGGGGCTAGGAAATGCATTATGTCAATGAGATGTCCCCACAAAGATAGTAAAACAAACTTGCGCGTGTGTGTGCGTGCGTGCACGAGTTTATATCACATCAGGGGGGCTATTTTATGGGTTTAGTCTCTTTGTGGGGACATTTTGGTGGACCCCATGCGTCCAAACCTCTTTTTGAGGTTCAAAACTTGGTTTTAGAGTGTAGGTTTGAATTGGGTTTTGGTTGGGGTTAGGGTAAGGGTTAGGGTAAGGCAGTCAGTTGTGATGGTTAGGGTAAGGGTCTAGGAAATGCATTATGTCAATGAGATGTCCCCACTAAACATGTAAACCCAAATGTGTGCGTGTGTCTTTGTCTTTGCTAATGTATCCATTGCAAAGCGTCTTTGAGTGTTTAGAAATTCCCAATATAAATCTGATTTATTATTATTATTATTATTATTACATTATGGGCCCCCATACACCCCTTTTTTCCCTGGCTTAACTTGTGGGGGACATGTTCAGACATCTTTTTGAGGGCCAAGACTTGGTTTTAGAGTTTTGGTTTGAATTGGATTTTGATTGGGGTTAGGATTAGGCAATCAATTGTGATGGTTAAGGTTAGGATAAGGGGCTAGGAAATGCATTATGTCAATGAGCTGTCCCCACCAAGATACAAAAACATACGCCTGTGTGTGTGTGTGTTCTTGTCTTTCTATCTTTACGTGTCATAGCCCACTTTTACAATGAGTGTGTGTATGTATGCACTTGTGTACAACTTTATCTACAGTATCTGTATGTGGCACAACCCGTGACAACACACTTTTTAAACTGCAGTGTCATTTTTCTTTGCGGGGACAATTTAGGCTGGAAATGTGACTGCGTGTGTGCGTGCGTGCGTGTGCGTGTGTGTGTGCCTAGCAAGAAGTGCACGCACTCAAACACAAAATCAGATGCGATGCTGGATGATGGATGAACCTACCGAGCCTCGGCGTTCATCGTCGTCGGGCCTGAGGCGTGAAGGTGGCTGCTCGCACAGGCGCACGCACGCACGCACGCACGCACGCACACACACACACACACACACACAGTTTTATTAGCTCGACAAACAGCACTGCAGTCAAATTGTGTTATCTTTCGTCCCCGCAGTGTTTGGAGCATCTATCAAAACCTAAATATGCAGCATCATAATAATAAGAATGACGCATGTCATATTTATTGTCACCTTAACTGAAGTATGCAAACGTTCTTCTCTTGTTCTACGTTTTGATGTATTTATCCGAATGCTGGCGGTGTTGCTATTGTCACACGTCTCTGCGATGTGGTTTGATGGTTTCGCGCGTCCCGGGGGAGACAAAAGAGTCCAGCAGGTGACGGCAGTTTTTTTTTTCCTTTCTTGGAAACTCATTATCAGCCTCTGATGTTGTGTGCTTTTCACGGGCTTTTTGTGAGAGACGTCACTCGCAATGCAACGCGCTTCCATTTGGCGCCTGGTTGGTAATCAGTGAGTCTTTATAGAATGGTGGCTCATATATGGTCGCTTGAGCTGACACTTCGTACAACAATGAATAGGGATGAACTGTGAATTGGGTGTAATTTCATGACATCGTATGCAAACATAACAGTCAGAATTGAGGACAAATATATGTACTGTATTAATGCATTTTTAGTTGGATTTATTTAGAAATAAAAAAGTATTTTGAATAAAACGTTTTCCTTTAATGTACTCATATGGACTATTTAAAAATATAATGTATATAAATATGAACAATAAATATAAAATAAAATTATGCTGCTGAAAATGTTTGATTAGTTTGAAATGTAATTTATATTCAAATGGAAATACATGCGTTTTGAGTAGATTCATAAATGTAATTTTTATTTAAATTATTTATGGATGCAATGAAGAAAAATAGAATGTTTGAATAATGGATAATTTAGTTGAATGTTTCATGCTTTATTTTATTTTATTTTTTAACAAAAATGAAACATTATTATTATTTTAGTGCAATTTATGTTTTAATTTTAATTACCCAAATTAGTGATACATTTTTAAAAAATCAATATGTAAAAAAAAAAATGTATAATGTTTTTTAATTGAATTTCTATTAAAGTATTTTTGAATACTTTTTATTAGGGATGTTCAATACCACTTCTTTATCACACGGATACCAGTACAAGCGCTCAACTATTGACTAACTGATAACAAGTACCAAATACCACTAGTACTTTTGATATACAAAATTCCCCTCCAAAAAACAATGACAGATCATTTTAAAGAAATATCTATATATTCCACATAGCCTTTTTCCTTCAAATTTCATCAAATTAATGGCAATTTTCTATTTTTCTTATTTCTAATTTCATGGATGGATGTATAGTTTCTTGTTGTGAAAATTGGCCACAAGAGGGCGGACACATCATAAGTACAGTATTGATACCTAAGGCCAGATATTGACCCGATACCGATACCTGTCCTGCGTATTCACCTATCCCCAATTTTTATTTTGAATGTAATTATAAATTACATTAATATCAAATTACAATTATTAAAAACCACTAATGACTATTGAAAGCAATATTTGATGTTTTAATTCAATTAATATTGAAATTAATAGCAATTAAATTAAATAAACAAAGTGAGATGTGGTGAATTTGTGTGGAAGCAAGGTAAAAATTATGTTCCATTAGTTTACTCATTTTCACCGTTAGAACCTCTACAGAATCTTAGGTTCTTCCCACTCACGTCTGTAAATATATTCTCATTCATTTGCCTTTTATTGCGCCACCTACTGGAAGCAGGAAATGTCTTTAAGTGTTTACAGCTGCCTTTAATTGCTTGAAAGGCCCCCATTTCTATTCTGCTGTGTTGTAGTGCAGTACAATATTGTCAAAGCACATACACAAATTCTTCATATGTAACACACAGTGGCCCCTTGGGGTCCCCTTGGCCCGCCCGTCCTCTTTCTTTTTTGTGAGAAAATGGCGTCTGTGAGTGACAGTTGTAGTCATTGGTTTGAAGTGACGTCTCTCCTTTGATTGGCCCATGTGCTGCTGAAGTGACGGCTTCTGGATGCGCCAGCCGTACGCGCGTATGTGTGAGGCCCAGTGGGGGGGGGGGGGGGGGGGGGCTCTGACAACATGAGTAATGGTCCCATGTTGTACCCACACAACACACACATACACACGCATACGGAGAGTCACTTATCCTCTGGTGCTAAGGCTAAAGACGCAGGCCTTGAGGGTAAAGCGCGGCTACATATCACGTTTCCCGATGCTCCCGAACACACCGTGTGTTTGTGTGCGTGTGCGCACGCTTTCCAGATCCATGTCCCGATCCATGTCTTTGAGTGGCCAACGATTCCTCAGCTCGAAGTTCCGACCTTGACTTCAACAAGCAAAAGTGACTCGAAGGAGAGCGAGTGAAAAGGGATGTAAAAAGATGAAGGAAGCCATCGATGAATTAATCAAATCAAGAAAGAAAAAAAACCGGTTTAAAAAGATTAATTCAAAAAATTCATTACTGTAATAACAACACAGAAATGAAAGAGTGAGCTGCTCTGTTGCTAACCAAAACAGCAGCGCTTACCCAGGCTTGTTGACTTGTCTGTAGCTATGTCAGGAGCTGGGAAATGACCCTTTGTGTTCAAATAGGGTTGTAGCACCGCAGCTATCAATGCTAATTGTTAGCCCATTTATTGTGATTTTTTGTTATGTGTTAACATTAAGCTAGCAGAGACATTCTTATGTCAAGGTTGTGTGTTTGTTTTAAACACACGACCTGCCATTCTGGTAGTTGTTGAGCTCCAGAGGGGGCATAAGGGAGGTTGGAACAGGGCATAAGTACAACGAAAAACAAGAGCGCCTCAAATTGGTGTTGTTGCCGACTCCATCATGTTTTCTCGCCGTGTAATTTTTCTGTTTGAAACGTACCGACACAGAATGGTGATATGAAATCGACGGGTGGATTTCTAGTTTCAGACATGGTATCAGAGCCATAAAAGAGGCGGGAAGGGTTCCTTTGTGAAAGAATAGAACCCCGGAGGGGAAAAGCCGACTTTGATAGCAGTATCAAAGGGGCTATGTTTCACTGCTTGAACACTATTACCCAATATAACTCTGTCCCAATTTTTGGTTAATCCTTTTTGCACACGATTTCCTACCTCTAT
This sequence comes from Leptonotus elevatus, assembly GCF_054856555.1. Classification (NCBI taxonomy): domain Eukaryota; kingdom Metazoa; phylum Chordata; class Actinopteri; order Syngnathiformes; family Syngnathidae; genus Leptonotus; species Leptonotus elevatus. The sequence goes on from NC_141239.1 coordinate 42,415,484, forward strand.
TATGGCTCCATGCTATGTTGGAAATGGGAAAAAATATCCCGTCCCTGTTTTAAATTTGTACCTTTCACACAGATCGGCTATCGTTCAGTCGGTCCTCGGCACGCCGGCTCCAGTCTGAAGGCTTACCGTAGCTTGCGACCACAGCGGCTTATCTTTCGGCAAGCTTTCCTCTTTCATGGAACAAGCGCCTTCATTCCGGGCACAAGCTGATAAGGTTGTCTTGTTAGCCGCGGCTGCACATCCCCCCCACTCGCTACCCCCGTGCCGCTGCCGCGTGTTTATAGGAGAAGAGCATCTGATTCCCACGTTGCAAATTTCCCGTATTGATGGCTTACAAAGATGGGAGATGACTGAAGTGTTGCAGGTGCCGCTAATAGGGAGCGATTAAGCGGGACGAGCTAATTACGGAGTAGAGGATGTGTAGAATTCCAGTCTTGAAGACTCGTGACTGTCAGTGCTCTGTGATGTGACTGGAATTCTATTTTGAAATACAAAGCATTAACCTAATCATAGCTTGAAATCATCATTTAAAAGCCTAACTGGAAACCCAACTATCTTAAACCCTTAACTTTGAAACCCTACCCCTAGCTTCAAACATTAATACAAAACAATTACCTAGCCTTTGTTTGAATTGTTAACTGAAACCCAACTTTGACAACTTTGTTTACAAACCCAAACTAGAAACTCAAATTTTGGCTTCAAAGCCAAATTTGAAACCCGTGCGCTTGTTCAAAACTCTAATTTGAAAAACAAACTCTTGTCTACAACTTTAACCTTGTCTTTATACCCTAATTTGAAACCCAACGCATTTTTTTTCAAATGCTAATTTGAAACTCTAACCAACACCTTAACACAGTCTAACCCTCCCTAATCCCAACCCTCTCTTGAAACCCTAATTTGAAACCTTAGCCCAGTCTTGAAGTCATACTTTGATTCCTTAACCCTTTAGATACTACTGTTTTTTTTGTGTGCGTGTGTCTTTTTCTTTCGATGGAAAGCTCCGCTTCTCTGCTTTCAGAATTCGTTGGAATTATGTTGCTAGTGCAAACGGTTCCGGAGTTACAGTGATTTGAAAAACGTGCGTCGGGGACAACAGGTTCGTATTTTCAGGGTTTCCTGAAACTCTGATTTGAAACCCTCCCATTGGCTTCAAGCCATAATCTGAAACCCAAACCCTGTTTTCACACCCTAAACCAGGCTTGAAGCCTTACTGTAACAGCCTAACTCTGTCTTTAAAATGAAAGAAGTCAAGTTTAGTTTATCTTTACTTCATACCCTAATTTGAAACACAAAGAATTTTCTGAAACCTTAACATGGCTTCAAACACAATTTTGAAACTCTATCCCTTGTTTGACACCCTAACTGAAATATTTACAAAATCTTGAAACCCTAATGTGGAACACTGAGTCCTTACTATGCCACCCTAACCTTATCTTAAAACCTGAATTTGAAACTCTTTTCTTCGCTGCAAAGTTGAATCTCAAACCCTTTTTTGAAACACTATTTTGAAACCCTACCCTGACACACTAACCAGGCTTGGAACTGAAGATCGACCACTTTGAAAATAGTCGAATTTCATTTTTTTCCCACAGTATTGCAATTGTGATTTAATATATGATTATTTTGTCTTCCCATGTGTTTTATCAGATGCAAGCAATAAATTAATCATTATTACAATAGACAATAACAGATTTATTATATGTAAATGTTTTGGTACTTTTAGGTTAGTCTTACACTAAAAAAGGAACATGAACCACGAATTGATATGAAAGGCAGTTTATTTTTATTTTTTATTTATCATCAGTTCGAAAGTCATAAATCGGATTACAACAATAATGCAAACTAATCAGGGCTTTAAATTTTCAACTTTCAAGTTTCATGAAAAAATAATGTAGACTGCCTTCTAAAGCATTGACCTTATCTTGACACTATACAAACAAATGAATAAAATATATAGAGTATGTATAAAAAACAGTGTATCAACCAAGCGAAATTAAGCCGTTAGTTGTTTTTTTTTCTTCCAAGTGACATAACACTTTTGCCGCTGTGTACTATTGAGCGCTTGCTGAATTTGTCTCTTCCGTGGCGATGGGCGCGTGCATCGGCCGATAACGGCGCCATCACGCCGTGCCGCTCTGATCCCAGAGCTTTTCCATCCCCGTCATGTTCTGGGCCAGAGAAGCTCAATTTGTCTCCTTAGATGTGCATTTCCCCTCCTCCTTTTCCTCCTCCTCCTCCTCCTCCCCTTCCTCTCAGGGGAAGCGTGAATTAGATTAGTAAGGATACGAGAGGTAAAATACTCCCCGATGTTCTGCGAGGAGCCCCGACTTCGCAGATGTGTTTGCCTGAGGCGGATGGCGGCGAGCACGCTGGGAAGGATGATGTAGAAGCTCCGCAATTTACAATGCCTTCCTTTATTGGAGCATTGATCATCATTGAGCGACTCAAGGCCCTTCGAACCCAAACCAATGCTTAAGGTCCAGGATTGAGCACAAATTTTAAAACCTACGTTGATTTGAAACCCTAACTTAAAAAGGGTGGAGTTTAACAAAGGACCCAGTGAAGAGTTTTCTTGAATGATTTGGCGTTGTTGACGTATAATGTTTGAGTCTTTGGCTGTCGGCGATCAGAGGTAATTGTCGCCGCTGTGGTGTTCTCTGTCTTGATTAGCGCTGTTGTCTGGAGTGTTGTGATCCCCCGCTGTAGTTAAGGCCAGATTACCATCCAATCCTTTTTGTCTCGCCGTGTTGGCGTATGTCAGCCAAAGGTCAGCAAAGCATTTTGTTATCTCGCACATCACTGTACACAATAGACAAGCCGCTTTATTTTTACATACAGCATTTTAAAAATGCTAATAGCAGGGGGGGGGGGGGGTGGGGGGGTGATTACCAGCATGTTCCCGTTCCATTTTCCTTATAAGGCACGTTGATGACTTTACAAATAGAATTTCTATATAAATAAGTTGGCATTTAAAAGAAGCAATGTGCAACTGCACTGCTGGATTGTTAATAGTTGTTACTATGAAATTGGTAACTGGTGTGTTTAGCACTCTGTATAAATACGTATGAGTAAGCAAAATGTCTATGCTGCCTGTATTGCATTCAGCAGGAAAAATAGAATTATTGCACTGAATAATAACAACATTATTTTTTTCTCGGTCTATAAAAGCAGGTTAATAAATGAGGCAAAATAAGTAAATGCATCAAATACTGTCATAGAGAAAGTCATCATACCACACAAAATGAGTTATAATGTTGTTACATGCACTAATAATGCATTTGAAGAATTTATTTAAACCTTACAAAACATACTGTACATAAACTGACAGAAATTGTATCTTAATGGGCGGATGGGCATGGATACAGTTCACTTAGAAATGCGTTCTCTCAGCCATTGGTATCGGCTGCCATTGGTGTCGGCCACTGTTGAGAGTGCTGATAGCTTAAAATAAAGCTGCTGGTATTGGCCCAATACCTGTGCCTCTCAGCGGTACCCATCTCCAGTAAAATGGTAAGATAGTAAAAAAGAAATAAAAATCCCTGACTTTATTCATATTAAAAACATAATAACAGCACAATTCTACGGAAGCGTATTGCATTCATTTGAGAGAAAAAAAGTCCAGTTTTTCTGACTAATTTTTGGGGGGAGCTTTGTTTTTTTGAGTATCCTTTTTCTGTTTTATTTTTTTAAAAATCCCCAGTTTTTTGGAGTATTTTTTTTCAGTTTTTCTGAGTATTTTTTTCCTGTTTTATAAAATAATCATTTGTTCGTTTTTCTAAATATTTTTTCCCAGTTTTTTTGAATATTTTTTTCCCAGTTTTTTTTATATATTTTTTTCTGTTTAAAAAAATATATATTTTCTACCGAAGCGTATTGCATTCACTTGAGAGAAAAAAAATCCTGTTTTTTGGACAATTTTTTTGGAGGATTATTTCAGAAAAACAAGGGGGGAAATTATTCGAAAAAACAGAAAATAAAAAATTATTCAAAAAAACTGAAAAAAAAATATTTCAAAAACTGGAAAAAATAAACCCAAAAAAATTGTCAGAAAAACAGGACTTTTTTTTTTTTTCAAGTGAACTCCGAAAAACAGAACACCAGCTCTGTTTTTCTGAGTTTTATTTTTTTTTTAACCTCTTGAACTCCAAGTGACAAGCACACTCGCTAATAGCGGAAGCGGACATTTTCAATACATACATGCATACCTCCATATGCAATAAGATGGTCACGTTTACTTACTGGCTCTCAATAAAAGATTTAATGTGTATACTGTATTGTGGTTTGTTCTGTAACCTTTGAAGGGAAACCCCTTTTAAAAAAAAATATTATTTTATAAAACAGGGAAAATTACTCAGAAAAACTGAAAAAATAATATTCAGAAAAACTATTATTTTCCACAACAGAAAAAAAAGTACTAAAAAAATAAGAAAAATATTCAATAAAACAGAAAAAAAACTCAAAAAACAAAGCTCCCCCAAAAATTTGGCAGAAAAACAGGACTATTTTTTTTCTCAAGTGAATGCAATACGCTTCCGTAATTTTTAAATAGTGAAATGTTGCAAAAGAAAAAAACATTATACAATACAATATTTTAAAATATTGTAAATTAAAAAAATCACATTTTTACAAAACGTTGACAATTTCTTCTAATGTAAAAAGTTTTTTTAAGCATGATAAAGTCCTTACAATGTGTGATAGATACATAAAATAATTGCAATTTCAAAATTGTGAACCGTTTCAAAATTTACATTTTTAACTTCTCTGTTGTATTTTTTAATTCTTACCATTTATATACTTACAAATGATAAACTACCAAATTCATATGCCCACATTTATCATAGGATGAACATTCGTATCCCCGTCAAATACTGTACACTCCAATTAAAGCAGTGCTTGCTTTGTAATACATAAATAATTGATTAATCCCTTGGGAATTTCCCCCCAAAAATTTAAACCTCCATACCACTTGTCCAACGCACCTTCCCTTCATTAAACTTCTCTGCCTGCCAAGGTAATCAAGCACAAAACACTTGAACTTTCTTTTCAGGCCTGCAGCACATAAAAAGAGAAATGGCCTTTCATGGAGCCTTCAAACATGCAATTACAGCAAGCGGCATCACAGCCTCAAAGAAATGTGTAAGTGTCCACCTCACACAGATTTGAAATAATGACGATTTAATGGGGGACAGCGCCCCTTTAAAAAAAGATGGCCGCCCTGTGGCTGCTCATCAATCCCACTGCAGTTTATCCTTACCGTCAGTATATCGAGGAGCCTTCAGCAACTTCGCATCAGGATTAATCCGTCTTTGGGATCTGCCAAGGTCTCCCGGGGAGTTTGGAGGGGCTGGGGGCGTGCGAAAGAGATGCGCCATTTGTCGAGGCCGTCCCCGAGACGCATAGGAAGTTACACTCTTCAGCCAGAGGCGACAGCTCGCTTTGTCGTCTGTCAGCGGGCTCGGCTGACGGTGGGGAGAAGATGTTAGTTTTATTTCTCGCTCGTCGCCCCGAGCATCTCGGCGGAATCATGTTTGTGAGAGAACCTGTTGAGGAGTAGATAGACGACAGTTGTTTTCTTTCGAAGATTTCACTTCTTCATTTGTACTTTCTAACATCCGCTTCCTCACCACCACTTCCTCATCTTCACCTCGGAACTTCCGAATCTTCACTTCTATCCATCCATTTTCTATATGGCTTATCTGTTTGGATTTGCGGGAGCTGGAAGTCTATCCCATCAGACGTCGGGCTAAAATTAGCTGTGATTATAATGTGTGGGCGTGCAGGGACTTCCGACAATTTTAAATGCAGCACACCGCACATATAAAGATTCAGTTCCACCCCTGATCTAGAACGGAGTCCTCCACGACAGAAATCTCAGATGATCAAATGAGATCTAAGAAAAATACAAAAGAGGAAACATAGCAATAACCAGGAAACAGGAGACGCAACGTGGAAGAGGACACATGAGTGGAGGGAATAATGGTGGTCTTGGGGCATTTTAATACAGAAAAGTCCTGAAATAAATAAAATGAAAAGACCAAGGGGGGAAGGAAATCCCGGTGACGGCATGAAAGTGAACTTGATAGTCTGTGAACCTCTGAGTTGAACCAAGACAAAAGCTAATGTCTGGTGTTTTTCAGGTAGTTTTTTTTTTATGTTTAGTTGAAGCTATAGAAGTTTACATACACTGTGCAAAAACACACATTAGATTTTTTGTCTCACCTTCTGAAGTCGAAGTTCCAGGTCAAAAGTTGACATACATTTCCTTAGTATTGATTACCATTTCCTTTCAACTGCACGAGTTGGGTTTCAAACATTTTGGGTAACCTTCCACAAGCTTCTGACAGTACTCTGCGGGAAGGCTGGCCCATTCATCCTGACAGAACTCGCACACGCCTTCTCAGATCTGCCCACAGATGTTCGCTGAGATTCAGATCAGGGCTTTGTGATGGCCACTCCAAGACATTGACTTCCAAAAAAAGAAAAAATGGCAGCATGCTTAGGTTCATTGTCCACAGGTGATCCTGACTGACCTGAAAAAGGCAAGGTTTTAGTCTGATTTGATTTCAGACAATGAGACAAAAAAAATGAAATGTGTGTTTTTGCACAGCGAATGTAAACTTCTGGCTTCAATTGTATGTCTGCTTCCTTGTTCCTGAGTTAGGTCACTTCTTAATTGGCTACACTCCCTTTCACATCACAATTCACGACTCTGGATTTGTTGGTTTTCCTCCCACACTGTAAGATTTTTGGTCATAGATTTTGAACACATTTGATATTTGATTGGTGGCTCAATCAGTTTCGGACCCTATTGTCGGGACAGATTCAGTCTAGACATCTCAGACCACGGGATAATCTTACAAAACATAAAACAGTCAAGACAAAAGCAGCCCAGCTATCTTTATGTTTACTTCCTTATCTCTACTCTGGAACCTCCGCTCACATTTATTTCTGAACGCAACTGTTTCCCTTCCTTGTACTGCATACACTTTTTTTTTAAGTACTCTGAATAACTGAAAAACAAAGTAGCGAGGGAACACTGCACCTCGTTTTGCTCTTCTATCATACAGTGGCAGGGAGCTAAAGGTCGGCGCAAACCAGGACCCGTCACACATTACATCATATAGCCACATGACTTTATGATGTCACTATGCACGTGGCACATGCCACTGTAGCCGTTGTGGAAGTTTTGCATTCCTCCTTAAAAACATGACATGGGAGCCATACTGCTGTTGGGAAAAACAACCAAGGTGACCGGCTGTCGTGAGCTACGTGGCCTCCAGTCCCTCTGATATGGACTCTTATCAGAGACCGTGCAGACGTTTGGTGGAGCTGAGACATTACAGGATCCGTATGAGCCGGCGGGATTTCACCTGGCCAGAAGAGAGCGGGAAATGAGTGGCCAGGAGATGAAGGCGTAAAGAAGTCCTGCTGTGTGTGTGTGTGTGTGTGTGTGTGTGTGTGTGTGTGTGTGTGTGTGTGTGTGTGTGTGTGTGTGTGTGTGTGTGTGTGTGTGTGTGTGTGTGTGTGCGTGCGTGCGTGCGTGCGTGCGTGCGTGTGTGTGGGGGGGGGGGGGGGTGTGGCTCGTGCGTAATAATTGTGAGAAGCACACCTTCTGGTGCAGCGATAAGAAAGCGGGAAAAGCAATCACTTCAGCTACCCCGCAGACCCAACTGGCATTTTCCCGCCTCTTCACCTGCAGCTCCCCGCGTGCCGCTGCAGATGTAGCGAGGCGAGTTAGCGCGTGGGTGCCCGTTGGCCCAAATACTGCACTCCAAATGCAAAAAGGTACGCAAATTGTGTTTATGGGCCAGTCCTGGTACAGAACAGGCAGCGTCGGTCGCTACTAGTAAAATAACAGCCGTTAAATAACAAGTCACAACATTACGACAAATGAAAGTGAAAGGCTCACTTCGCTGGCGCTAAACTGCTCTTTTGGACGTCCGCACAAGTGCGGTGCGTGAAAGTCACGTTTTTTTTTTTTTTGTTGTTTTGTTTTTTAAGTAAAATTGCTTGCATTGTCTCTTTAATGCAGCTGTCTTTTTCTTGGAAGTTGTTCTTCAGTGTCATAATATGGCAGTTTTTTTTCACATATCTCTCTCAGCTTATCGCTATGGCACTAATATGGCATTATAAGCAGAGGAAAAATAATACAGTATGACTGTGAGTACTGTTATATTGGCTGTCTACATGTTTTGCTTTACTGTTTATGCTCAGTCCGTTACTTAATTGAAGCGCTGCAACATTGATGCTATTTAGCGTTAGCGTTAGGCTAGTGGACTGGAAGGCTAAGCTATGTGGTTGTTTCATATACAGAAGGGGTCAATCTCTTTGTTTTTGTTTAGTTTGATGGTAAACAGCCTTAACGTAAATATTGACTGCATGTAAATGTACTGTAATTTATTTTGTATAAAAGCACCAGGAAGTGTGTATGGGAACGCCCCCTTAAACTAGGAAATTCCACTTGCAAAGTCGGAAGAAAAAAAAAAGTACCCCGACTTCACCGATGGACTAAAATGTGACGTCACTCGGTCCTGCAGGTTTTGGAGGTTTCTCACTTCCAACACTAGCTGATTCCAATCAACAGGATCGTTATCAGCCTTATGCAGAGCTTGCTGATGAGCTGATCATATATCAGCTGCGTTGGAGAAGGGCAACATGCAAAACCTGCAGGACTCCGCCCCCTCGATGCCCACCTCTGCTCTACACAGACACACGGACAGTGAATGGCAAAACAATTTACTCGACTTAGCTTTCTTCATTCATAAATATTCAACATAACTTCACTAAACCCAACGTACGTGACAGTATGCCGCTATCTCCCTTCATGAAATTATACGGTGAACTACTGAACTGTATAGAATGCTTATATAATAAGATAAAAACAGTAAATGAAACAAAATTGCGAGAAGGCAAGTTTGCTGGAGGTCAAAAAAAGTTTTGAGGAGCAAAATAAAAAACTATTTATCACTCTCCGCCATTTTAGTTGTTTACTTTCTTCTCAAACGCTTTCAGGTCTGAACTGGGAAAAACCAACTCGGATATATCCGACATCCGACCATCCTCAAATGCGGCATAAGGCTAATGGCAATTGTGCTATCCAAAGCTAGCGACCTGAGGCTAACCCGACGCATGCCCTTTGAATTTGAGTAGTATTTTGCTCCTCGGCGCGTGCCGGTTATGTTTTGTTCTTGCGTCATCACAATATCCTTTTTATGCCCGTGTTGTTTTGATGATAGAAGTCTTTTCATCTGTCAGTAACAAAAAATATTTTATCTTCAGTCATTCAATAAATTGGTATATTCATTGGGTGCACATGCACTGCGTGTAGATAAAAAAAAATCTGGAGCCCTGGTGGTGCCTTTGTAGGTGCCCTGATTAGTCTAGTACTGCTTTCCTATCGATGTTTGGGGACAACTGGAGTTCCCTGATGGCACCATCGCATTGACATTGCGACTGGTGATTTTTGGGGGAAAAAAAGTTATGCGTAGATATTAGCATCAAAGCAACATCAAAAAATACTCCTAACGGCCCTCCGCAAAAAGCTCAAGGACGTTGAGACTATCGGTTGCTGACTTCTCATTAGCTGGCGATGAAGATTCTCGGGATGCTGCTGCCACGTGAATTATTCATTTTCTGTTTACAGCAGGCGACAGGTAAGCGACCTCTGTGATGAGTGCCCGCGAGTGTATGAAAAGGAGAACGACTCTTCCACACTGCCCGTGAAAACCAGCCTTTCCCCTGTTGCTGGCCTGTGGAAAAGATACAGATGGAGGCTAGGACGTTGCGTCAGCTTCCCAACTTCCTGACCTCCACCTCCTCAAAAACAGGCTTCAAGTTGTTTAATGCAACGCCCAGTTGAAGGTGTCAAACTGAGCATAAAAGGGACTTCTACCGTAGAAACTGTACCCCCCAAAAAATCAAGAGTGACTCCCGAGAAGGAGAAAGCACTTCTACATACACAAATTCTAAACAGCCTTTCAGTCCAATAGCTTAATGCTAACGCTAAATAGCATCCATGTTGCAGTCTAGAAACCTCTCCGTAATGGGATGAACACAAATGTTGCAGCAACAGATTTAGACATATATTCTTTATCCTCTGCAAAGAGTAGCTAATATTAGCGCCCAGAGCCAAATATAGAGAGAGTTTGGCCAACTCAGTTTCAGCAGGGTAACAAGATGGCGTCCATATGTCTTGTGACCAGCAGTTGACCAATCACGCTGTGATTGACACGCTGTGATTGGTCAACTGCTGGTCACATGACACATGGACGCCATCTTGTTACCATGCCGAAACCGAGTTGGCCAAACTCTCTCTATATACGGCTCTGTTAGTGCCGTACTTACACTGCCTCCCCGTGGCTAAGGTGGGCATACCAGAAAGAACGGCACAATGGCCTTTCAATTGATGCAGTTTGGCATATTAATTCATTTTAATTCTATTTAATTATCTCATTACTGTATGTCTTTAGAGCGTATACGTTGTAACATTATAAAGTACTATTTTCCTCATTAAAACACACTTGTTTGTTTTTGGGGGGAGGCTGGAACAAATTATTGCCATTTCCATTGATTTTAATGGGAAAATGTGATTTGACATGCAAGTGTTTTGAACCATTTAAAGTTGTATATCAAGGCATTACTGTAATACACTTACTTGGTATTTTGCCCGCACCTCCCTTTCTTTTAAATAAAGGCCACCCTCCATTCGGACATCACACATCTCCTGCCATTCGCTTTGTTGTCGCCTTCGTCGCTGCTGCATACGCCGCTCGTGATTGAAAATCAAAACAGAACCCAGGAGACGTATGTGAAGTCCCGCAGATGTACCCCAGATTAATGTAGACTCTTCTAACCGCGGCGAGGAAGCTGATTTGAGGCAATTACAGCGTTAGTCGGAATGAATTAGCTTGTCGCTACACCCGATGCCGCAAGTGATGGAAATGTTGGGGGTGTGGTGGGGGGGGGGGGGGGGGGGGCAGCAAACAGCTAATAGTTTTTCAGCATCAAACCAATTTTTTTTTCCCATTATTTGAGAGTATTTTTTTCCTTCTGGTTTCTCATTCCAATGTATTGTTTCTCCAGGTGTTAGCCCCCACAGAAAGAAGGCTAATTTATGCATTACACTGTACAAGCTTTTGACAGCTGCAGGGCTTTTATCGTTTAATTCTCATGTTCGTGCATTTCTCCATGCTGTGCAATGTAAGAAAATAATGCGACATGCATTTATTGTTTTTCTCTTTTTATCGGGATTAGTGGTTCAACTTTAGCCTTAAGCACACCACGCTGTTTTATTTAAATACATCAGTGGATCCAGTTGTATAGCTGCAAACTGTAAATTAATGACAAATATAAGCTTGAGAAGCTGATCACATGCAAATATAACAGCACATATTTAATATGTCAGTTCGTCCGAAATATTGTTCATGCTTCCTTGGTCAAGCAGCATATCATGCACCATCTTGTTTGACGACGCTTCCTGTATTTACGTTTTTTTTCCTTCTTCCTGAGTTCAGTGAGGCGTGGTGGCCAGTAGCATATCATGCACTGTCTTGACCAAAAGGTATTTCCAAGACAGCGACATTCAAGTATAACTTATAAATACGTGGACTAACAGTGTCGGTAGTTGCAACAGGTCAAGCATGCAGCGTCAATAGTTTCCTTTATTCCTCTTCTTCTTCAGTGAGGCTTAGCCGCAAGCAGCGTATCATGCACTGTCCAAACTAGAGAATTGTCTTTTCATTACACCAAAGCACAACTAGCCACACGTCAAGCATGCAATGTCAGCGACGTGGTCTTGAGATCAGTGATGTATAAATCGCAAGCAGCATATCGTTCCCTATCTTTTGACTAATGATTTTGTGCACTCACAGTACAAAAGTTCCACATCCTTCCGTGACTTCGTTTTCATTCCTTGTATTCATCATGGCCTCGTTAGCCACCTGCATCTTTGACAGCCAGCTGACCACTTCAAATTAGACCACAGTTAAATCCCCGCTCGGCCGACAACCACGTCGCCCTAACACCGCCGCTTCTGTATAGAAGTCAATTTGCAGAGGAAATGAGACTCATTGGAGATCCTGTCAATCTCACCAATGAAATATTTTGTGTAGTACAATTTGAGATGAGATGAAGATTGTTTGGTGTCGCCGCTAATGCTAATGAAGATGATGCGGGGCTTAATTTAAACAGACGCTTTGAAGCAATTTTCCTCATCCCGCCCAATTATTAGCGCTTCTCGATGAAGGCTGTCATGCCAGTTTGCAACATTATCCTCATACGTGTGATGTTTCTATCAAATTGGAGAGATACTTTGGATTCACATTTTTATTTGGATCACGATTAGGGATGGGTATGGCCTACAACCTCACGATACAATGCATATTGCATTAGAAGGGCGATGCATAACACAATACACGTGTATATGTGGCTTTAAGACAATACGTGTCCCGATATTTTACATTACTTAACATACATTTTGATGAAAACAGTCATATTTATACCCAAATGAGATTTTTATTCTGCTGGATGGCAAAAATGTATTCTTCTAATGTTAACAGTGCTACCATGCCTGGTTGAAATGTATGCGTACTGCACAGCACGGCACAGCTTTCAGCGAGAAACTTCTTTTCGATTCTTTAAAAAATATATATATATATATATTTTATTTTTATTTTTTATTTATTAAATTTTTTATTTTATTTTATTTTATAAAATCGATTCTGACAACACTGTATCGAATCATATGTGTATTGTAAGTGGCCCACAATAATAGATTCCCGTATCGATATTTTGAGCACACCCCTAATAATGATAAAAATGTGTATTTGTGCAACAGAACTTGAGATCGGTCTTCAATTTTGGCAAAATTATAACTTTTTTCATGTCGCTTCCTTGTTCATTGCCAATAAAATAATTTCATTTTAGTTTACATTAATAATTAGAATGTAGATAATATAGTATAATTTATTATCTTACAAAATAGTTTTTTTTACTTTCAACATAAATGCTTTAAAATATATTTTATGTATTTGATTAGTACATTTTTATGTTTTTCATTTAAAAAGTTGACTCTTTCATTTGATTATATTTAATTCACTTTTATTTGTTAAACATACTTTAACCTTTGTTTTATTTACAATATTTTCTAACTCATTTTATTAATTTAAAGAATATATTATTTAAATAAATGTAATTGAATTAACTGTTATTATAATGAAATAATTTAAAAGTAATTACACATCTAATCTTTTTTAATTTATTGTCCTTTCTTTTCTATTTCAATTAAAATTTTTATTATTTTTATGTAATATATTTTCAACATTATTATTATTATTGTTGTTGTTATTGTTGTCGTATTTATTGTGGTTTGTGTTTTATGTTTGATCCTAAGTCCATCATTTTGTTACATCTGCTGTTGTTAAAGTGCTCTAGAAATAAAGTCGAATTGAAATCAATTGAATAACTTTATGTTCAGTCCGTAAATATAAATCCCCATTGTTGCTATTGAAGTAAAATTTCCCCAAAATGTCTTTCTTCTGTTTTTTGATTGGTTAACATGACGGTTTGGTTCTTCTCGTCTTGCTTTTGCTTCTTTGACTGTTTTCTTCCTTCCGACTGAGACTCTTTGTGTTGAGGAGTAAATTCGAAAGTATCTGTCTGGATGTGGACATCAGGCCTCGATGGTGGAAGCGGAAGTTCCTTCACTTTCACAATCACTAGCTGCCCATTGTTGTACTGGAATGTCCTGTCTGTTTTGTTTCCCCGTGTTACATCGGTAGTTTCGCGCCTGCAGCCAAGTCGCCTGGCGGGGCTTCACGCCGGGGAAGCGGAGCAATTTGTTTGCGGATGGCTCGGAGCTTATTGTCTCAGCTTGACAGATGGGCCGAGCACTCGCGCTCAGGTTGGCTTCAGTGGCGAATCGCTGCTCGCCTGACAAAACTCATTATTTATATCGACCCCACGCCGTAGAAGTAGATTCTGTTACCGCGCCAACCACAGCACCCCAAAGTAAACATCATCACGCACCATAATGGAAAACCACATGCACATTCAGACAATTGTGACCTCATTCAATCATAATGAGAAGGTGATTTATGAAAAGGTTACATCATACATATGTAACATATGAGAACATGAGAAAATGCAACTTTGAACCCACAACATCATAAAGGCATCTCGATGAGAGACCAAGATGACATGACTTCATGAGACCATGAGAAAATCACACCTTGATACCATGACATCATAAGGACATGACAAGAGATCATGAGAAAATGCCAACATGTCATAATACCTTGAGATCCTGATACCATGACATCATGAGACCACGAGGAAAATATGACATGATGAGAACATGACAATGTATCATGAGAGCATGACGCCATGAAAACATCAGGTATCATGCAAACATGAACCTTGTGACCATGACATCATGAAAGCATGACATCATGAGGACATGACATGAGATCAATAGGAAATGACAGTATGTTATGTTATGATTAGGGACGTCAGGCGATTAAATTTTTTTTATCATAATTAATCACATGACTTCAATAGTCAACACACGATTAATCGCAAATTTTATATCTGTTCTAAATCTACAAGAAAATATTTTTGTCTAAGTTTTCATACTCTTGTTAACATAAAAGTGGAAACATTTTAAAAATATATATATTTTAGTCACTGAGACAGTAATTTCATAATAATTCATAAAATGTAGTTAAAATTAGTTAAAAGATGTACTGTAAAAAAATGTGATATTGATTTGTGTTGGTCATTATTCTGCCACTAGATGGCATAATTGCATTTGTAAGACATTGTTGACAGCTCAATGCATTTTTCTTTTCATATTAAAAGCTATCAAATCGTCGACATGAAGCAACTTGTGAAATTCTGCACATTTTTAAAATTGTAAAATACAACTTGACCCCAGTCTCCACAAATATATGCATTATTATTAATTTTATTACAGCAAAATTTTGACGTAGACGTGTCTGCTGCGTTGCAACTGGAATTCCCCCAGTACAGGCTTTCCAAGTAAGGGGCGGTCATTAATCGTGCGTTAAAAAAAAATGAGTGGCTTTAAAGCAACTTTAAATGAACTCACTCATTTTGACACCCCTCGTTATGACATCATGAGAACATGACGCCACGAGATGTTAAGAGAACCAGACTTTATGAGAACATGGCAATGTGGACACCAAAGTGAAATCATGAGACTATTATGTCACAAATCCATGACACCATGTGAACATGACAACATGAAACCAAGAGAACATGACTACATGAGGCCATCGATATGTGTGAGCATTTAAAAGAACTTTGACCCTTTCCAGTTCCAGAATCTCTCAGGCCGATTACAATCCTTGCTGAGATTCCATTTTGTATCCAGCGATGCAGTCCCACTTCCCCCAGCACAGCATGTACTCACCACACAAACAATTGTGAATGCTGCTGGAGAGCCAAAGCAGACTGTAAGTGCAGTGCATGCGTGATGAGCGCACATGCACACGCACACACCTGCGCACGCAACTCTCATCGTGTCAGCAATCAGCGTGAGCCTTCCTGCCTCGTTATCAGCGCGCTCACATCCAACCTTGAGGTCCGTCGCTTATTATGACTAGAGCGAAGAATGTCGGCGTGGGGGCGGAAAGCGTCTGCCTGTAATTAAAGAGTGACGACGGGGCTAATGTCGTCCATCTAAAATGGCTCCCAGGGTGACCCGACGCCTCCGCTAACAGTCACTTTGTGGCTCCCTCGCAGTCAAATGGAACATTCACGTCCTTTTTTTGCGACTCAATTGGACAGTTTGTCAGATGCACAATGAGCAGCTCTCGTTTTGTTAACGTCGACGGCTAAAAGAAGCGGGGAGGCTGTTATTTGGACTTGCACCCATGCTTTAGCGGCCGCCATTGTTCCTCCTTCTCGAGGAGCTTTTTCATGGTGCCGTGCGGACGTGTTCATTATGTTCGGGCTTTTAGGCCATGATTACAAACTTCTGCAATCACCTCAAGAAAACCCACAATGCTCTTACCTGGTATTACTCTTGTACTAAGTGCATGCATTCATGTCGGTGTCATGGGGTTGCAGTCTCAAGATGTCATTTTCTCAGAAAGTCACTCTCATGATGTCAATGTCTTCTTCTTTTTAAATCATATTTTCTTGATGTTTCGATCTCTTGATTTCACATTCTAATGATGTCAGGGTCTCATAGTGTCATAATCTAAAGTAACATATTCTCATGTTCTCATGATGTAGCGTTCTCATTAGGGATGTTCGGATAACCAACCACTGATACCAAGTACCGATACCGCCAGCCTTTTTGATGCATAAAATTTCCCCCAAAAAACAATGACATATTTTTTCACTCATTCACTGCCATTGACGGCTATAGAGGTCAAAAATTAATTTGAACTATTTCTATTAGTTTAACATTTTTTCCCACTTTTGTTAACAAGAGTATGAAAACCTCGGGAAAAAAAATATTATTGTACATTTAGAACAGATATAAAATTTGGGATTAATCGTGAGTTAACTCGTCATGCTATTAATTATGATTAAAAAATGTATCGCCTGACGCCCTTAATTTTTAATAATCTTTTCTTTAAAAAAAAGATAAAAAAATTTTTTTTTATGTAATTACTTTTTTTTTAAAGAAGAAGAAAAGATTATGATAGGAATTTTTCATAATTAATCCCATGACTTCACTTGTTAACTCACGATTAATCACAAATTTTATATCTTTTCTAAATGTAAAAAATAAATAAATTCTAGGTTTTCATACTCTTGTTGACGTCTATAGCCGTCAATGGCAGTGAATGAGTTAAGAAATACTTATATAAACAAATATAAAGTTTTTCCTTAAAAAAGTGTGAACTTAATCACAAATTTATATTCTTCTAATTTCTAATTTGTAGTTCCTGATCATAAAATGCGCACATCGCGAATACCAAAATGTTGAAATCTTATCTCAGTCTCATGGGACTGCATAGGAAGGCCAGTAATAAGCCTTGCGCCTTAGCCTATACCTCTTGTTGGGGTAAATGATTTATTCAAAGAGATTTTTGTTCTGAGTTGTGTATGGAGCCGGAAAAAACATCAAACCGTTCATAAAAATAAAAAAAAAGATAAAAACCCTGGTATGTCATGCCAATGCCTACTATTTGTACCCATTCCCAGTTCTCAATAGTTCTCATTACGGGATGGAACACAGCCGACTCCCAACCAATCAAAGCGGCTCCATTCATTTTCATACAATCAGAGCAGTGGAAATGCAACCAGTGCTTAACATTGCACAGAAATGTCATTGTTGAATTCTCATGACACCAGGTTCTCGTGCTTTCGTGATGTCATATTCTCATCATGTCATTCTCTCATATTGTGATGTTGTCATATTCTCATGAAGTAATATTGGCATTGTTTTGTCACGTCATGGTCTCTTGATTTCATATTCTCAAGGTGTCATCTTTTTCTCTTGGTATCATTTTCTCACACATTGACAAAACTCTTTCCACTATCGGTAATACATTAATTGTGTTTATCCCTCGTTGGAATTCATGATTTTGTCCCAGTGCATGTATGAAAATGAATGTCATACAAACGCACACACACACACACATCCCCACAAATCCAACAGATGCGACGTGACTCTGGCTGTTGTGTAACCAAACGCAGTGACTCACCAGTGACCAATAAGAAGAAGAAGAAGTCGGACATTTTGCTTTGAGGCCTGGACTGGGGCTGACTTTGGACAAACACAAACACGGCGTGGAATGAACAGACAATGTCGCGTCGTGATAGAAGGAGGTTGGCCATGGCTGCGGGCTGCAATAAGCCAACACGCACATACAGAATGAATGGCAACTTTCCTTTGGGCAACTATTTGCTGTGTGTCCTACGCTGCTAGTGACACACACACACACACACACGTGCGTCAGGTGCTGATTTAATAAGCTGCCTGGGGAGTCGCTGAGCTTTATCGGCTGATAACTGTCTTCCCTGCAAGTCCAGAAAAGAGCTGCTGGGTGCAGCACTCTATAAAAACCATTCTCCAAGAGGTGCCATATTTGTATTTATCATCCCTATATTTTTACATACAATGCTCCTGACTAGTCGTGCTGCTCTTTTCATTCGCGTCTGTATACAAAGGATGCCATAAACACGAACAGCGTATCGATCTTATCATTCATTTGTTGCTGCGTACAACACACCTCTGTTTATAATGTATTTATTTATTCACGTACAGCCATCCTTGGTGTAAAAACTGGCGTATTTTCATTTTTGTGACAGAACACGTCCAGTTTGGGAATTTGGCAGACTGCTCTGCACCTCGCAGGTGAAACCAGGTCTAAGTTGTGGCACAGGTGGTTTAACCTTAAGTCTTTATTATTCATTTATTGCTACATACAACGTTTCTGATTATTCTTGCTGCCAATTAAATTTGCTTTTGGAAATATTGTAAAAAAAATAATTAAAAAAAAGTAATTTCCCGGCAGCTAGGGCGCCAGAAAACTAGAGCTATCTTGTAAAAACACATTTTGTCCCCATAATTAACTCATTCACTGCCATTGACGGCTATAGATGTCAAAAATTCATTTTAACCATTTCTATTAGTATAACATTTTTTCCACTGTTTTTTAGCAAGAGTATGAAAACCTAGAAAAAAATGTTTATTGTACATTCAGAACAGATGTAAAATTTGTGATTAATTGTGAGTTAACCATTGAAGTCATGCAATTAATTAGAATAAAAAATGTAATCGCCTGATGCGATTCGAAAAAAAAGAAAAGATTATAAAAAAATTAGGGGCGTCAGTCAATTATATTTTTTAATTGTAATTAATCGCATGACTTCACTAGTTAACTCATGATTAATCACAAATCTCACAAAAACATCTAGGTTTTCATTCTCTCGTTAACAAAAGTGGGAAAAAATGATAAACTAATAGAAATTGTTCAAATGATTTTTTTACATCGATAGCCGTCAATGGCAGTGAATGAGTCAAAGTACAGTTTTTTACTGTAATTTTAACAAGATTGTAATATAACAGTATATGACAAAAAAGTATGTGATTCCTCTTTCAAAACATGGCCAATAGCTGTTGAAAAACTAGATATTTATTGGGTTTAAAATTGCAGCAGTTTACTGTTAGTGTAAATCATTTATAAAGCATTTTTTCACCTTACGAGGCTCTGACTTTAAATTTTGACTCGTCATTCACCTTTTGATGACACAGCATTAGGAGTTCAGCATTTTGCTCAAGGATACTTCACCAAGGGGATCAAACCTACAACCTCAGGGCTAGCAGGCACCCACTCTACCACTGATCCACGCTGCCACTGCTGTTCATAATTTTAGATCTCATGAAATGTATATCTGATACTGCTGATGCCTCAGCAAAGGCAGCATCCGTAAGTCCAATTGTCAGCTTTGCGTATTATTCACCCTCTCACGCTTTCCCCTTTACCTATATCTCATTAGATGTGCTTTCAAAATAAATCTTAATACAATGAATGCTACCATCTTGGGCATTACAGAAATGGTAGTTATTTTCACAGCAAAATAAATGGTTAAATTACAAATTTTTGCTATTCATTTCTTAGTAAATATAAGAGGGTTTTTTTTCTTTGTTTTTTCCTTTTACAGTACTTTTTTTTTTTTACAATGTATTCCATTAAATAACAGAAAAATATTTGTGAAATTACGATACATTTGTGAACGTATTTTAACAATCAATACATGCATTTCTAAAAGAACAAAAATATTGTGTTTTTACAGTTAAACGTGATTTCTTTTTTCTTTTCTTTTTTTTTACATTTAACATGTAAAATCAGAGTTTATTTTTGTAAATTAAATCATATTTTAAATGTTTTTTTAAAATAAAAAGTTATTATTTTTTAGTTATTTTTTTACAGTGTACTTTGTACACTACTTGCTTGATGTGGTAATTAAATATGTACATAATGTAATCAGATAACAATGTCTATAGCTTCTTAAGACTTGGTGAAATAGGATGTGGTTCATTTTTCTGCTCTGCCTTACTGCTGGAATAAAACAAACAGGTGTTCCCGAGCATTTATGACAGTGAAATTGAATATTTTTGCTCTGATCTTGGCAGACAGTTTTGTCTGCGGGTGTCAGACAGGCTCCAGTAGGGACTTCCATCATGCCTGCCAATCCACAAGAAGCTCAGAGGAAGCTGCTAAAATTCTAAAGCGACACTCAAAATACTGATAACATAAAAAGAAATTGCGTTAAAACAGTTACAGATTTTGAATTTATTGACTCGGGTGGAATGTTTCCATATTTCCCTAAAGATTTCTTCCACTGCTCATTTTTTTTCTGTCTTCCATTTGTACCTGTATATAATATATAAAAAGAGCATTCATGTCAGCAACATGTCATCGTTTCATTGAGTTATTGTGGCCGTGAACGCGTTCATCTTAAATTCAATTCAGGAAACTTTATTGGTGTCTGGGGGGTGTTCAAGACGCACCCGTGAGCAGACGCTCGTAAAAAGCATGCAATAAAATTGTGTTTATTTGTGTGCCGTGAGATTTTTCTCATGTAAAATATATGCCTTGGCTAAGTAAAGATTAGGGAACATTGTCATGTTATCAAGTGCAAGTGTCATAAGTGTTTTATTTAAATAAATGTGCATCGCTTTCAAATCTGTATGTGCAACTTCTTCAAAAAAGACGCAAGAAATCTTTATTTTTTTTTCCCCCACCAGATCGTTCTCAAGTATTGTCCTGTAATGTTGCACTTTGTCCCGCCTTCGCCTCTTATTGTGAGGTCACTGATTGCTTTTTTTTGTCTGTGCTGTAAGTTATCACCTAGCAATGCAAACCCCCTTTTCCTTTGACCCGGGGCTGACACCGATGATTGATCCTGCCGCTCGTGTAAATGCCTGCGCGTCGCCACAGCGCACCGGCGCACTGAAACGCAACCAAGCGGAAAATTAGAAATCTCTTCATCCCAGCTCCATTTGAAATCCGATTGCCCCCCCCCCCTCTTTCCGCCCACCTACGCACCTCCTCGTTGCTTGCCGTCTGTAATAAATTGACACATTTGTGTGTATGTACATGAAGGTCGATGGGGGGTGCGCTCCCACCTGAGCCACTGTGTTTTGGACATCAGATGGAGGTGCAGCAGAGCTGCAAACACTGAAAAAAAAAAAAAGGGACCAAGATGAACTACCTCAAATCAAGCCAAAATGGACAGGCAGTTTGTGTGCAATAGTTCTTTACTTGCTTCAAGCATTTTTTCCCCTTAAATACTAACATAATGAGATTTCATTATTACTTACTTGTTTTTCATAAATTTGTCAAATCTCTTGACAAACAATTTTGATTAAAATCATGAATTCATTCTTCCCCCCCCCCCCCCGTGCTTCATTATGGCCATTTTTTTTTCAATGCAGGCATTGCATCAGTCACGCTGTACTTAACTCATTCAAACCCAAAAACGTGTAAATACGTTTTTAATACTTTGTCCTTCACTCCCCAAAACATATTTGTACGTTTTTATATATATATATTTTTTTAGCAAGAGCATACAAAAGGCTTTGATGCAGCTTCTGACATGAAGAGGTGTCTTAAAGCATTGGTAGTTATTACAATGGCCAGCAGATGGCAGAAGAGTAGAAGAGATCAGCCAGGGCAAGCTCTTGTTCCGATTGTTTTCAACAGGTTTGTGAATAATGCTGATTGCTGCAAAACGGAAACAGATACAACTATACTTTTTTATCCTGATGAAAAAAGAGACTCTAATCTTTCTTTTGGTAGGTTCCATGTTTTTAAAGCAATAGAACACAATATTCTGTGGGACTTGCAAAATCAGTCCAAATCCATTAAAACAGTCTGGAGCGAAGGGGGTTGTTTCAGTAAAAATAGCTGGGAATTAATGACTTAAAGGGGAAGTCAACAACAAAAAGAGAAAATTTCTTTACATAATATGTTCTATGCAGCCCCAATAGTCTAAACACGACATTCGGATTAATATTGCGTTTGTGGAATATGAGTTAAGCAGCAAAATCAACCTGTTTTTATCCACCTCATGGGGCGGCCAGTTTGCCATTAGCTCAGAGGTCACGTGACCACCAATCACAGCTCAGCTTGCGGACGTCACATTACCAAACTCAGAAAACAGGTGAGCCATGATTGGTCGTTACCTGAGCCCTGAGTAACTGTGATGTCATTTTCAGTGGACAGCAAATGGCAAAATGGCCGCCCCCTAAGATGGCTAAAAACAGGTGGATTTTGCTGCTTTATTTATTTTCCACAAAGACAATGTGAATCAGAATGAATGTGTTTAGACAAGTGGGGGTGCATACAACAATTTTTAGGTTTGACTTCCCTTTTAATGCAGTTTTTGCGAGTCCTCAAAAAAATCCTTCTTGATGGACTGATGAACTCTTTATATTTGTCTTTTTTACGTTTCGTCATCATCCGCTTATGCCTTATCGTCTTTGTTGTCCAGGAACGTCAGGACAGGGTGGTCCGCTCCTGGCCTCGCTGCCCGTGGCGGGACGGCCGCTGCAGCCCCAGCTGAACCTCAAGCACCTGCTGCCGTTCCGGCTCAACGGCTCCTCGCCGCTCAGCCTCTTCCCCAACTTCAACACGGTGAGCAACTCTTCTTTTTTTTTGCCATTTAGTTTCCTTTCATCCAGGGAAAGGTCCATGTCGGTCTCATGTGTTTGGTGACACAGCCTATTGTCTCATGTTATTTATTGTTTATTTTTGCTTGAAAATGTCTTAAATGTCCACCTGATATGAAAGTCCAGTAGGTTGATAAGCGGCCAGATCGTTTGTTTTAGATGGACGGTGGCTTCCTCTGGTTTTCAGTGTGAAACGTCACTATAAATGACCAGGTCAAAATTCAATGGACGACAAACCCCATCGAGTCATGCGTCAAATGAAAGGGCCTTGTGAGTGCTTTCCAATGTTGTATTTATTATGTCAATATGTCCTTTTGCATGAATGTTTTTGGGGGCTTGACCTCATTTTAGCCAGTAAGCTCCAAGATGGTTCACGCCGACTGAACGATTTCACAGGTGACCAAGCCTTGGTGGAGGTCCGCACTCTCTGAGTGCTCTGGCTATGAATAATTCAGTTTTAAAGTTGGCATAGTGTCCAGGTGTGACCTATGTATGTTTATGTGTGTGCGTGTTCTCCGCCATCACTCTCTGAGCATCCATCTGCAGCTAAATGAAACATAAACCACTTTACACCCTCACAGCAACACAAAAGCAAGGCAGACTTCAGTGTGTGTGCGTGAGTGCGCGCGTGTGTTTGTGGATGAGCCACAGAAATGCGTGCGTGAAAAGTGTCCAGCTTCATTGTTTTGTTGGCCGCCGCCCACGCCTTCCAGAGCTTTTGGCTCCCTGGCGTCGCCCACGTGGCGTTACGGAGAATCGGACGCATCTGGAGAAAGAAAGGCGCCGTGGAAAACACGATGGCCTCGTGTGTTCAACGTCCGAAGCTGAGGTGCTCTGTCTGGAAGAACCAAATGGTCTCAAACGCAAAGTAGTAGGAAAATGTTGTTATAGTCTGGTACGGGAGACAAGCGGTACAGTGTAAGTTGAGTAAAAAACGCACGTTCACCACCATCTGTGCCTTTTTGGATCAATGAACCTGAAGTCGATTGAGTTTGATTTCATCATGAGGAAATGAAATGTCGTGTGTGGTTGAAAGGAGGCGGGTACAGGGAAAAACTCAAGGTTCATTGTGAAAAAACTGCTACCGACCAGGTTAGGTTTATGGACACTGTTACTACGGTAACTGGCCGAGAGCTTAAATGACCTCTTTTTATGAAACAGGCTAGATTGACCTTTTTTTCCTCTGGTTTCAGTTACCTCCCTTTCTGAAACAGAAGTTGCAGAGTTTCCCACATTTCAGGGTTTCTTGACCCAGGGTTCTCACTAAACCTGCTTTGTGAAATAGACCCCTGAAGTATTTGTAATATAGGACATTTGTGTTTTTGTGCATTGCTCATTTAAAGTCAGTGGCCACATTAGTAAATGAGGTACTGTAACTGAGTTATTTGTGTCCATCGTTCCGTCATTCGTGTTTCAATCGTCGAATGTTAGCTACAGAAAGAAGAAACAAAGTGAAGATCTTGAATCTTAGATTACAGTCCTTGGCATGCGGAATGAGTTACCTCCTTCCAATTGTACTTCAAAAATCGACAGTTGTATTCTCCACTTCAATTTGTCTGAACCTGAAATTGTGTTCATCTGTACTTTGTTTTCAATATGCAAATGAAGTGAAGCCCTTGTCTGGAAACATGTCTCCTGTTGACTGAGCTGAAGGGCAACTCCAACTTTATCAAAACCAAATGGTTGAATTGTGCAAATAGCACCAAAGCGGGTGTCGCCCCAGTCCCCGGAGGAGATGATGGATCTCTGTGGTGGCACAGCTGTGACATCAATCACATGCGCCATTCAGCTGCTTTTCTCTTCCGTGATGAGGAACATGTTGTCCTGGAGGTTCGTAACGGGGAGAGAGAGAGAGAGGAACAGCAGGGAGATAGATGCACCTGTCTCTACAGCTAAACACCCTCCCGATCATTCCTCCCTTCTGAGACCTCATCTCGGAGCAGGCTGGGCAGGACGCGGAGGTCTGTCTGTGGTGGGAAGGAGAAGACAAAAGAGGCATTTAGAGCGGAGTAGGCTCAGGATGTCTGCGGACACACAATGGGAACATTCCTAAAACAAATATGGACCCACAAGCTGCCTGAGCTTTTGAAGGTCGGACGTGGAAGAAGAAAGTCACTTTCAAAAGCCACGGAGCCACGTATTCCGATTAGAATGAATCCGAACGGCCAAACGGAATGAAAACGCTCCATGTAAACACCTCAATCGGAATGAAAAGGCTGAATCCGAATGGAATTTCATTCGGAATCACAGGGGTGGTATATTCCTTTCGTCAATCCGAACCAGCGTCATGTATACACTTCAATCAGAATGGCGAGACTGCGTGCGACGTTGTCGTTTCTACCCACTAAAATGGCGGCGTCTCCCTAGAGCTTGTCTGTGAGGGGAGAACTTGTTCTTAAGTACTTTAAACGTGTTTTTATCAAGATGTTGCTTCAATAAAAGTCTTAACACTATCACAACTACTGTGCTAAATGACAAATGAAGTCCATCTTGATCGGCTGCCGTGGAGCTGATCCGATTTAAGTAGGCGAGCATATAAACGGCAGATCAGAATGAATCACGTCACATGTAAACAAGTGACCAGAGATTTTCATTCGGAATGACAAAAAAGTCTCCATGTAAACCCGGCTATTGTGAGGTGACAGTAATGTAAAAAAAAAATGATGTTCCTTCAACCACTTTATTTCTTTACATTCTTATTAATTCTGTTTTTATAGTCATATTTTCAAACACAGTGCAAATTCTGGAGGTTTATTGTGCGATAGCAAAACAGACATATTTGATACACAGTTGTTCCGGCTTGCTAGAGCCAGGGAGGCGGGTTGGGGGAGGGGCACAAAGTAAAGCAAAATTGCCAATTTTGGTGATAGTCAGGCAGTCTAGTCAGGATAGTCAATGTGGTGATATCACCAAATAATAGAAATAAAACCTGGCACTGGTCTTGTAAGATGAAGGTCACTGGTCCAAATCCTGTTTGTGGCATAGGAAACGCAAACCTGAACTAGTTTATGTTGGAATTCAGCCAACAATTTCTGACAGTTCCATCATCAATTCATGCAAGACTTCAACAAATCATTCTGCTAGAAACTGTTGTGTGGTCAACTCAAGATGAACACAACCACATTCTCGCAAAGGATTTTGGAGTTTTCTATCCATGTCAAGATTTTACGCAAGGTCTGTTAACCTGTCCATCAAACAGAAGGTGCGAAGGGTCTGGGCTTTGTAAACCAATATCAAAGTTCTGAACCCTGGTCATGCCAACATATGTGGTTTGGAATTCAACGGAAGATTTATGGCCTTTTCAATCAACCTCATGATTTCACACGAGATTTTAGCAAATCTCACAGTTGGTAATAGATGTCGTGGCCAAGTGGTAAAGTCAACTGAGGATCATGTCAATGTTTTTCATTACCTGAAATTGTGTTGTTTGGAGTCCAACCCTTGACATGATTTCATACGAGACCTCAGCCGATATCTCCTGCAGCTAACAAGAATGTTGTCCAACTTGGGATGTGTCTTGTAAACTGAAGCTCATGGTGATGGGTCCTAATCCACTCTGTGTATTTGGATGAGCAAACCTGAGCTCGTGTCTTTTGGAATTCGACCATTTTTTCTCAATCCATGTTATGATTTGACGTGAGACCTCAGCAAATCTCACCTTTTGCCAGTATGCCCTGTGGATCAGTGGTCAGGCCTTGGTCTTGTAAACCAAAGCTGACAGGTCTGAACACCATCTGCGCCCTCGAAGTTCAAAGTTCACCATGTGTGGTTGGAAAATCAACCTGGCATTTTCATTTCACACAAGACGTCAGCAAACCGGCTAGTGACAGGCGCGTTGTACAAGTGGTGAGGCGGAGGTCTTGTGAACTGTGGATCAGGTGTCCAAACCCTGTCAACTTGTATGGTTTAGAATTTAAATTAACTCATTCATTCTCAGACATTTTCACAGAAGCAATCCCCTTCACTCCCGGCTGTTTTACTGGATTTTTGACAGATTTTGCAAGGCCCACAGAATATTGTGCTATATTGCTATAAAATAAATGACACCTACCAAAAGAAAGATTAAAGTCTCTTCTTTCATCAGAAAAAAGTATATTTCTATCTGTTTGCGTTTTGCTGCAATTAGCATTAAAATATTAGAATTCTGAGTTATTGAGGGTTTTTCAACATGGCCTGGTTCATTTCCTATGCTCTGCTACTACCTGCTGGCCATTTGTCTACCATTTCTTCAACCATTCTTTGCAGTTGAGAGGCTCTAGCATTAAAAACACACACACCCACACACACACACACACACACACACACACATTAAAAACGTGTAAATACGTCTTTGGGATTCCTAACAAAATATTTGAAAATCCTCAGCAACTCTCTCCTGTTACTGACAGGTATGGTGAATGTGGTTTTGTAGCATTTCGACCAAGTTGTCAGGCCTCTCTTATATAGATAGTTGACTAGTTATTCTCTTTCAGATGGACCCCGTGCAGAAGGCGGTGATCAATCACACCTTTGGCGTCCCGCAGCCCCTTAAGAAGAAGCAGATCATCTCCTGCAATATTTGTCACCTGCGCTTTAACTCCACGGTATGGAAACGTTTTATTTTGCTTGCATTTGCACAGCAAGAACAAATCAACATTGAACATGCAATAGCGGAACCTCCTTGCCTCAGGGAAGCACACTTGTTTGTCTTTTTGCTTCCAAAAAGTCCACAACCTGCACTGTGACTTCTTGTATATATAGAAATTCTGTGTGTCTGTGTGTATTATCAGACCTTTGCTTTGTGTGTTGTTTTGGCACGAGGGATTAGACAGCAGGGAGAGCCTCCGTTTATCAGCCACAAGCAGAAACAATCGGCAGGCTCAGCAGGAAGCGTTCACACACACACAAACACACACACAGTGAGTCACATGTCTCAGGTCGTTTCATGCATATGCACATAAACAAACTGGCAGACATCAGTGATAAAATCTTCAGAAGAAGAAGAAGGTGCAGCATTTTCTGCTGGTTCAACTCCCAAATCCCCCACATACCCTTGAAGAAGATAGTTAGCATTTTGAGGCTGTAAGTGTGTTGGACGCTGGTTTCAGGCCTAACAGATGCAATTAGAAAGGAAAACCTCTTCCAATTGGAATATCAGCTACAACATTTAGGCGTATTCACACCAATGGCCAAGTGGTAAGGCGTTTTCATAAACCATGATCTGTTTGTTCCACTCCCTTCGTTGAAGTTACCCTCACTACACCGTGGAGCCAGACTCCATTCATCTTCGAAGTCCAGGAGCCATTTCTCGGTCTTGCCAAATACAATCTGCAACTAAGGATTGCTGTCAGGTGTGGTAAAAAAGAAAGTGGTAAGGCGTTGATTTTTGAACTGAAGATCAAGGTTTCTACTCCGGTCCGTGACTTTGTCTGCACCTCTGTTGATGAACTTAAAGCTAACCTCACCATCACGTGAAACCTTGCACTATTTATTTTCCAGGTCTACTAGTCAGTTATCATTATTGCAACAGTCTGGGACTGAGCAGTCAGTATGGTGGCGCCCAAGTTATCTGTGATGGAGAAGCCCAGGGCGCAAAATAGGTCGAAACCGAGGAGGTTAGAACCCTGGCGAGACACCTGGAAGGTGAATTCTGGGAGGATCGTGGAGCCATAATGCACAACGAAGGTGGCAATGCCCACCATGTCAATCTTAGCGTGGCCGTAGCTGTATAGATCTTCCACCTTGATCGACTTCCGAGGGAAGAGTCGGCGCACTGTGGACTTGTTCAGAATGGATCCGGAAGCCGCCATGTCTGGTAGTAGTGAAAGTTCGACACCGTCTAGTTCCGCCGTGCACCACTTGAATGGCATTGTGCTAGAGCCTACTGAATGGACGGTTGTTGTGGATGAACTAGGCCGGAGGGTTGCAGGGGCCGGCGCAGAACGGCACACCCTGAAAAAGTGGTTCAGCTTACCACAGCGTTGGCACCGCTGCCCCGTGGCCGGGCAGCCAGGTGCTCGTCTGGGGTGAGATGGCGATCCCCAGTTCCCACATTGCTGCCGGGGTGTAGCGTCCCGCGACGTTCACCTCAAACTCGTCGGGGGAGGAAATGGCTCGGAGAGTGGGTCAGTCGGAGCTACTGTCTGTGCCATCGTAGCGGGGCAAGAGGAGGGCGGGCGCGGAGCCGCTTGCTGCGATGTCAATTGAGCAGCCGACTCGAGCTGGAAAGCTAACTCCACTGCCTTCGACAGTGTCGTGTCGTTTGGTGACAAACTGTTTTTCCCGCAGCTGGATGCTGGTCGTGTGCTCTGCCAGTTGATCCTGAATCATTCCCTCCTCCAAAGATCCAAATTTGCACAGGCTAGCCACGCCCCGGAGGTCGGCAACGTAGTGGTAGACAGACTCACCAGGTCGCTGTATGCGTTGGCCAAAGACACTGCGGCGTACTATAACGCTCTGTCGAGCAGCAAAATGTCCGGACAGCAAGTCCACACAGTCATCAAACTTCGGTGCGGGTCCAAGAGTTCGGAAAATCCGTTGTCCCTCGCTGCCCAGGCTGTGGATTAGCATAGCCCTTAGCCGAGCATCGATAGCGTCGGCGGCTAAGCCTATGGCCTCGATAAATGTCGTAAATGACTCGTACCAGCGGGGCCACGGAACCGGCGGTTCGCTAGGTAGAGGAAGAAAGGGAGGCAGGGGTGCCTTCATCCTCGTCGCCAATGTTATGCCCCTATAAACAACGGCTTGTACTCGCTTAACTTTTATTGTGTCTCATACACACTGTGTTGGCCCTGGTCGCCGTGACATCACAACCCTGCGACCCTAAACTGTGACTTAAAGCCATACACCACAATGATGGGAAGAGTCAACTGAAAGATGATGTCCTGGTGCTTTCGCTTTAAGAAACTGCCACCTATGGTCGTAACTGGGAGGCCGCTTCGAGGAAGTTACGGCAAAATTTATGAATGGATTGTGCATGCTTGGGCTTACGTGTCTGCTTGCACTGTTTTTTTTTTTTTATGATTTGAAGATGCCAGCATTTGCACATAATTTTGTGCAAACCCTATCACTACTTGAGGGATTTTTTTGATGACTACTTTTTACTTTTACTTGGGCTCCAGGTGGCGGAGTGGTACCGCCACTTGCCTACGGTGCAGGTTGGCATGGGTTTGTTCCCACCCTGGGAGACCATGTTTGTATGTGTGAGTGTGTGGGGGAAAAAAACGTTTTACTTTTACTATTTTGAAGTAATGCTACTCTTACTCGAGTACAATTTTTGGCTACTCTAGCCACTTCTGGTCTTCGCATAGAATCTGTAAACTTGTAACCTTGCCAGCAAGATGAATTCTCACGGTATTTGTGAGTTCACAAACTCCGGAGAATACATTTTGTACTGCTCCCGCTGATACGTTTGCAGCCGACCTTTTTTTAGGTCGGACCAATCAGGCGTTGTTTAGACAATACGAAACCAACAAGCGCCGATGGCAGGGGCAAACGAACCTAACAGGCGAATGGATGCTGCAATTAATTATGTTCTTGCAGGTTTACTCACCGTTTCCTTGTTGAATTTGAACAGCGAGAGGAGTACTTTGGGTCATCTCACTCAGATAGGAAAGGAAAACAAAAAAAACGAAAATCTACTTTTTTTTTTCTCTAAAATTCTTAATAGACCGATGTTTACAATACATCTCAAATGGATAGGTTGATGTATTTTGTTTATTTAAGGAACTATGATGATATATGACGCGAAGGTGACTTTATAGCTATGATTCTGACGTTGATGTTTTCGTACAACGCATCAGTCCTCCCGGGCTTTTTAACATACATCTACAGTATTTGCATTTCTTTTGTTTTTGCTTCAGGACATAATCAGGCTGTGGTTATTTATAGCAACGAAGAGTGGCCATCAAAATAAAAACGCACGATGCTTGTGAAATCAAGCCAAGTGGCATCACTTTATGTTTTGGCTGGAGACAATCAGTGTCAGTGTTTAGGGAGGAAGTGTCACTGGTTACGTGGAGACTCAGCTGGCGGCAGAATTGCTCGCATCACTGCAATGTTTGAAGCCTTTTCACAGCACATTAGTCACAGCATGCTCGCCCGTGACAGCCACTTTATTTATAGGCCTCTTCATCATGCAAAGCATACGCGTTATTACATCCTACAAGCACTGCTGCTGCTGATGTTGCCGTTGAATTCCAAATTATTCAAATACTCAAATAGGGCTCTAATCCATGATTTTTTACTTATGAGTAGGGGTGCAATGAATACAATTTTTTAGCGGATCACCAATGTTTAAAAAGTCTGACCTGCAGATCAATGTTACATTGAACAATACATGAAGAATAAATAAATAACATAATAATAATAATAATAATAATAATAATAATAATAATAATAATAATAATAATAATAATAATAATAATAATAATAATAATAATAATAGAAAAGCTTATTAGTCATCTCACAGCAGAAGAGAACAGTGGCTGACTTTTTTAGACCTCTGTGGCAGAAGATGATATCGATGGAGAAGATCTGTTTTATTTTCAAGGGTTGGCCAACCACCGATCATCCAAAATTAAGGAAATTGGGGCCGATACAGATCCCGGTTGATTGATCGGTGCACTCCTACTTATGAGATTGATGCTGGTCCACTGGTCCATTGTGCCTCTCAAAAACAGTCAAGAACTGCTGATGTGAACAAAAAGACTCAAAGCAAGCCATTGAATTACAAAATGTTCATAGGGACAAATGGGAAGGTCAAACACATAATCGTCAGTTGACCAAATCATCGCTTTACCACTTCAGCACTGCGCCTGTTGACAACAGGTGAATTTAGATGAAGTCTCGCATGGCCAAATATTGGGGCAAGACTCAATGAAAGCAAACTGAACAACAACCTCCAAGTTATCATACATTATAGGTAGAGATGGGGTTTGAAGCCATTATCTTTGGTTTACAAGAGTGGCACCTTACCACTTGTTACCTGAATGTGAGAGTCACTGAGGTTTCCCGTGACATAACGAACAGCTTGCAAAGCACCAGAAATAGTTGAACTCCAAATTGCTCCAAAGGATGAACCCACAGTCTTCAGTTTACTGGACCCACACATTACTACTTCACCATTGCATCTACCCCAATAAGAGGATTGTGGAACTATGTCAAGACTCAATGAAAGCAAACCAAACAATCTCCAATTCATTACATTTCTGTCAAAGGTACAGACTGTGTCTCAACTCATGATCTTCAATTTACAAGACCGACACCTTTCCACTTGTCCTCTGCAACTGTCAGCAAAGCTCGTATTTTTGCTTAATTTTCATGAGGTCCATGTGATATGCCCACGGTTTTGTCATGTTTGGTTTCTGTTTTTGGTTGGATCATTCTGTCACGGCCGTGGTTCTCCTGCCTCCCTGCATTTGGGTCCTCCACCCCCAGCAGTGACAGAATGATCCAACCAAAAACAGAAACCAAGCATGACAGGTTTTAAAAATGTGTGTGTCTAACCCAAGTGCTTTACTTTACCGGACATAAACAGCACTACTTCTAAACTGCACTCTTTCCAAGACAAGGTTTTTTGTTGAGGTATTCCATAACGACGCTTGGAAACAGAAATCTGCTTTTGGATTTTAAATGGTAAACATGGGTCAAATTCATGTTATTTTTGGGTTTACAAGAACAATGCCTTAGAGACAGCGACGGCCGAGAAGCCCTGGATACAGAGGGCAGTTAGAGGCGTGCTGCCACGCGGAGTGGACTTAAACGTTTGACTCCGCCCACGCGGATTTTATTTAAAAAAAACGACTTTTTTCAACAAAATTTGCAGAATTAATGATGCACCGTCTTATGACGTAAAGTTATTATTTTAAAACACATTATGGAGAATCGAAAAATACAAACACAGCCCTCCGTCAGTCGGGGCAGAGCTAACTAAACCGTTTGACGAAAGAGGCCAAAGTGCAGTAATACATGTCCCCAGCAGATAGCGCATTCCGGGACGGTTGAGGTTATTATTTGAGTTTCGGTCAGTTTTTAATTTGAGTTCAATAAAGTGTTCAAACAATACTGTTAGCCATAAGATGGCACACAATGCCGCCAGGGCGATAGTTTAACAAGAAAGAAAGAACGAAAGAAAGAAGAAGGCGCTTTGAGGTGGAAAATCCATGTTGGTGGAGTCAAACGTTTCAGTTCACGCCTCAAAGTGCCCTCTGCATCCATTTTACTTGTGATGGATAATGATCATTCAAATGAGGGAAAGCTAATTTTTTACACCTCAGACAGATCATCCAATCTTCACGCAGTAGCCGAATGTATGAGCCGGCGCACTGTTTCATAACCCACAGAGACGCTGAGCATCCAATGGGCGGGTAAAAACCCAGCATTTATCCATTGACCGTCCAGTTTTGCGCAGTGGAACAACAACCCATTCTACGAAGCAGCGTCCGACTGTGTCAATAAATAAATGAATATGGATGAATGAGAAGGAAGTAGAGTAATCACCACTGCTTAGAGCATAGGTCTCAAACTCAGGTCCTCGAGGGTCTCAGTTCTACATGTTTTGGAGGTCTCCCTCCTCCAACACACCTGAACCAAACGATCGTTATCAGGTTTCTGCAGAGCTTGCGAATGAGGTGATTCTTTAAATCAGGCGTGTTAGAGAAACCTCTAAAACATGCAGTACAATGGCCCTTGAGGACCAAAGCTTAAGACATACTCCCTAGAACTTGGTGACAGAATCAAAGAAGCTCAAACTTTGTCAACAGAATTGGAAGGTACAGATGGGGTTTGAACCCATGATCTTCGGTTTACGAGACCTTACCACTTGGTCACTGCACCTGCTACATTGGGAAAAGGCTCACTGGGGTTTCCCGTGACATTATGATAAGCTTGGATAGCAAAAACCAGCTAACTTCCAAATTGCTCCAACTTAGTCAATGGGACAGAAAGACAATCAGTTTAGTGGACGGACACATTGCTACGTTACCATTGCACTTGCCCCAATTAGAACATCAATGAACTTTATCAAGACTCAATGCAAACAAACCTAACAGAGTCCAACTCATTACACATCTTTTAAATGTACAGAAGGGTTTTAAACCCATGATATTTGGTTTATAACACTGACAAGTTACCACTTTGCCACTGGACCCTTTTAGGTGAGATTTGCTGAAGTTTCTCGTGACATTATGATCAGTTTGCAAAAGGTTCGCTCCAATACAAGAGGACAGTAAGAGGATATAACCACCATCATCAGTTTACTGGACCCACACATTTCTACGACCCCAAAAAGTACATCAAGGATCTATGTCTAGACTCAATAGAGACAAACATGACAAGCTAAAAGTAATGACACAACATTGCAAGGTACAGATGGGGTTTGAACCCATGATCTTTGGTTTACGAGACCAACGCCTTACCACTTGGCCACTGCACCTGTTAACTAGATGTGAGACTTGCTGAGGTTTTCCAGTACATTATGATCAGCTTGCAAAAGTGTAGTTGAATTCCAAATCACTCTAACGTGACAGAAAGTGGAGGAATCCACTGTCATCAGTTTACTGCAGTGATTCTCAAACCTGGTCCTCAGGGCACACTATGCAGCCTGTTTTCCATGTCTCCCTATTCCCAATGCAGGTGATTGCATTGACAGCTCATCAGAGAGCTCCGAAGAAGTCTGATAAAGATCCTCACCTGTGTTGGAATCAGGAGACATGAAAAAAAAGGCTGGATAATGTACCTCAAGGACCAGGGTTGAGAATCACTGCAGTAAACTGATGACAGTGGATTCCTCCACTTTCTGTCACGTTAGAGTGATTTGGAATTCAACTACACTTTTGCAAGCTGATCATAATGTCACAGAAAACCTCAGCGAGTCTCACATCCAGTTAACAGGTGCAGTGGCCAAGTGGTAAGGCGTTGGTCTCGTAAACCAAAGATCATGGGTTCAAACCCCATCTGTACCTTGTAATGGTGTGTAACTACTTTTAGCTTGTCATGTTTGTCTATATTGAGTCTAGATATAGATCCTTGATGTACTTTTTGGGGCAGCAGAAATGTGTGGTTTACTGGACCCACACATTACTACTTCACCACTGCACTTGCCCCAATCAGAGGATTGAGGAGCTACATTAAGACTCAATTAAAGCAAACCAAACAATATCCAAGTCATTATACATTTTTCGACTTACTCCCTAGAACAGGCATGGCGAGATCCGGTCCTCGAGGGCCGGAGTCCTGCAGGTCTTGGATATTTCCCTTCTTTGACACAGCTAATTCAGGATCAGCTCATCAGCAAGCTATGCATAAGCCTGACAACGATCCTGTTATTTGGAATCAGCTGTAGTTCGAGTAGGGAAACCTCTAAAACCTGCAGGACTTCGGCCTTCGAGGACCGCAGTTCTTGGTGACAGAATCAAAGAATTATGCCAAGAATCTCAGCAAGCAAACCTAACAAGGTCAAACTCTGTCGACACCATCTGAAGGTACAGATGGGGTTTGAACCCATGATCTTCGGTTTAAGAGACTGACGCCTTACTGCTGGGCTTGCAAAGAAGACAGTTTAAGACCTATTCCTTAGAACTTGGTCACAAAATCAAGGAAATGCCAAGACTGAGACAACAAACTTAATTAGCTCAAAATCATTACAGATTATTTAAAGGTACAGATGGGGTTTGAACCCATGATCTTCAGTTTACGAGACTGACGCCTTACCGCTTGGCCACTGTACCTGTTGTGAGCAAGTGAGATTCACTGAGGTTACACTTGATGTTATGATCAGCTTGCACAAAAAGCAGTTGAATTCCAAATTGCTCCAACTAATACAACAGGACAAAAAGAGGATAATAATAAAAATAATAATAATAATAATTTGCAATGCACTTTACATTTCAAAGAAATCTCAAAGTGCTACAGAGCAAGGTTAAAACAACATATACCCACCGTCATCAATTTATTAAACCCATACACTACTACTGCCCCAAATAGTACATCAAGGAACTATGTCGAGACTCAATAAAGTCAAACACAACTAGCCATTACACATAATTAAAACATACAGATGAGTATACTGAAGATAATGGGTTGAACCCATTATCTTCAGTTTACAAGGCCTACGCCTTACTTACATGGCCACTGTACCTGTTACTTATAAGTGGGATTCACTGACGTTTCCCGTGAAATGCTCAACTTACAAAGAAATTGCAAATCCCTCTAACCTATTTAACGTGACAGAAAGAAGATGAAGCCACAGTGATCAGTTTACTGGACCCATACGTTACTACTTCCCCTATGCACTTGTCCCAATAAGTGGATCGAGGAACTATGTCAAGACGCAATGAAAGAAAACTGAGCAATCACACATCACTCAAAGGTAAAGATAGGGTTTGAACCCATGATCTTTGGTTTACAAAACCAGTGCCTTACCGCTTTTCCATTGCACTTGTCAACAGACCTTACAATTTCATGAGGTCTCAGATATCATGAAAGAGGTTTAATGGGGTGGAACCCATGGGCTTCACTTTAGCACCACTTTTCAACTGTGCCTGTTCCAAGCAGTTTTTTTGTTGGTCTTCCAAAACGACGCTTGGAAACAGAAATCAGCTTTTAGATTCAAAATGTAAGGTAAGCATAGGGTCAAATTAATGTTTTTTGTTATTTGCAAAGTAGAAATAGAAAATAAACATCTTTGCATATACAGAACATCAACGTGAATTGTGTGTTGGAATCACATTGTTAACCTATAATTGGGCAAATTGAACGCCTATTCCATTGTAGATCATATCATACAAAGACTGATTTACATGAGGTATTTTGCTCGTTTATGCAATAAATTAACTAAACAGATGTGGTGCTCCTAGATACGACAGAGAGAACTGCAGGAAGTGAGAAGTAAAGAAGGTGAGATTCACTGACTTTTCCTGTGATATGATCAGCTTGCAAGACCCAAAACAGTATTATCATGAATTTCAAATTGCTCCAACTTACTTAATAGGACAGAAAGAGGATGAACCCACAGTCATCAGTTTAGTGCAGTGTTTCTCAACTCTGGTCCTCGAGGCACACTATCTAGCCTGTTTTCTATAGCTATGTTTACACTGCATGTCTTAATTCTCAATTCCGATTTGTTGGTGAAATCCGATTTTTTTTTAGTAAGCGTCCACTTTTGGTTGGACCTTGATGAAATGATGCAGTGAGAGAGTTGTCATTGGTGCAGACTTCAATGGACATGTTGGTGCAGGAAACAGAGGTGATGAGGAGGTAACGGGCAGGTTTGGTATCCAGGAGAGGAACGCAGAAGGACAGATGGTGGTTGAATTTGCAAAAAGAATGGAAATTGTTTTTTCCAGAAGAGGCAGGAACATAGGGTGGAGGTAGGAGTACACAGGTAGACTACATCTTGTGTAGATGGTGTCATCTGAAGGAAATCCGAGACTGCAAAATAGTGGCGGGTAAGAGTGTAGCCAGACAGCATAGGATGGTAGTGTGTAGGATGATTCTACATAAAAGACAGGCAGGACAGTCCTTGGTGTGTCATCTGGAAGGAAAGGAGATAAGGAGACTTTGTGGTGGAATGAGGAGGTGCAGAAGTGGTTCCAGAGAAAGAGGTTAGCTAAGAAGAAATGGTACACTGAGAGGACTGAAGAAAGTAGACAGGAGTACAGGGGAATGCAGCGTAAGGTGAAAGTAGAAGTAGTAGAGGCCAAACAAGGGGCTTACGATGACTTGTATGCTAGGTTGGACAGTAAGGAGGGAGAGACTGATCTATACAAGTTGGCAAGGCAAAGAGACAGAGATGGGAAGGAGGTTAGGGTAATAAAGGATAGGGATGGAAGTAGTGTGATGGGAAGATGGAAAGAGTACTTTGAAGAGTTGATGAATGAGGAAAATGAGAGAGAACGAAGAGTAGAAGAGGTGACTGTTGTGGACCAGGAAGTAGCAAAGATTAGTAAGGATGAAGTGAGAAGGGCATTGAAGAGGATAAAGAGTGGAAAGGCACTCGGTCCTGATGATATACCTGTGGAGATATGGAAGTGTCTAGGAGAGGTAGCAGTAGAATTTCTGACTGGGTTGTTCAACAGGATCTTAGATGGTGTGAAGATGCCCGAGGAATGGAGGAGAAGTGTGCTGGCGCCCATTTTTTAGAACAAGGGAGACGTACAGAGTTGTGGCAACTACGGAGGAATAAAGCTGATGAGCCACACAATGAAGCTATGGGAAAGAGTAGTTGATGCTAGACTGAGGGCAGAGGTGAACATTTGTGAGCAGCAGTATGGTTTCATGCCAAAAAAAAGAGTACCACAGATGCAGTATTTGCTTTGAGGATGTTGATAGAGAAGTAAAGAGAAGGTCAGAAGAAGCTGCATTGTGTCTTTGTAGATCTGGAGAAAGCTTAGGACAGGGTGCCCAGAGAGCAACTGTGGTTTTGTATGAAAAAAAAATACATCAACAAATCCCATATACTGTAACATGTGTACACTACCTTATACTGTAGTGTTTATTCTCACAATGCACCTTGTCCTCACAGTGTCCTCAAGTTGTATTCAGCTTCCACATCGATTTCTTCTGATTGGACTGCTTTGCTTTGCGATGAAGTTGTGAGCAGTCACAGTGTACTTCAGAGTGTGTGTGTGTGTGTGTGTGTGTGTGCATGCGCGGCATCAGCATGTGCGGCGTGTGTATCTGGCATTGAGAGGCGGCCCTCTCACTGTGCACATTGATAGGCTCTAGTTGTGCGCTCTTGTTGCGTATTTCACATGCAATTATACCTCTGGCCTCCCGGCGAGCCGCCGCCGTTATCAGGCGGGAACAGACCGCCGTTCACAATGCTCCATTTTTTTACATGGCCCGCACATCCAGGCCTTTCGCATTTTTCCCCCCGAAAAGATATTACATCGATTAAAATTCTCCCATCTTCGCTAAGCTGTTTTCTCTCTTTCTCTCTCTCTGACTGTGCCACAGAACCAGGCAGAGGCTCACTACAAGGGCCACAAGCACACGCGCAAGATCAAAGCCATCGAGGCGCAGAAGAACAGGCAGCGGCGGGCCGGTGAGGCCTCGTCTAAAAGGAGGGAGCGAGACAGAGAGCGGAACAAAACCAAGACGTCGGAAGTTGTAGTACCGCTCCCTGTCATGGAACCCATCTTAGAGGAGGGAACAAGTACGTATGAAGTGTCTGGAGATGTATATGCATATAGCCTGTTTGAGGAAAAGGTGCCTAACTTGTCCAACATCCAACATATTGACATTTCTCTCACCAAGAGTCACTGGCTAATCGTCATCATTGACTCAAAAATGGTGCTAATCTCAAATCCAAAGCGAGCAATGCCACCATCTACAGGGATGTGTTTACAAGCCTCAGTTTCACAGACAAGCGAGGCGAGACCCTCTTCCACGCCTACATGTGAAAAAACGTTTAGACAAATTTATACGTCGATGGGAGTAAACGGTTGGATTCCTGTTGTTGAATATAAACATCCACAGCAGTGAATTAATCAATAGTTTAAGCTGTCAATACAGTTGACGCCTGCTTACTCGCGGTTCAGCACCCGCATGTTTACTCTTTTTTACTAATTAATTTGAACTCTTTGACCACCAAAAACGTTTAATAACGTTAAGTAAAATCCAAATGAGTGCCGCCAAAGACGTTAAAAGACGTTCACTATGTTTTTTGTTTTTTTGGGGAAAACGGGTGGAGGAAAGCCTTGGCAAGCTGTGCTGAAAGTATCAAGCAGGTCGAGTTAGTATAATGCCTATTTTTGGGCACTAGATGGCAGCGATGACTCTCTTTGGACAAGATCGGGTAGGCGTCAGTAGAAGACGTGAGGCGGAGCTAGAGTGTTGAGGGGAGAATGGCTGAAGAAGCGAAAATGGCGACCGGTTGCAAGCAGCTCACGCTTGAGCATTTTTTTCAAAGACGAAAAGCATCGACCAATGCTAAAGAGCACATTGATGATGATGATGGTGACTCCGAGGTTGACGCCGAAGTTGGAAGCGTTGACGCCGAAGTTGGAAGCGTTGACGCGGCGGCTTCGATCGCGTCGTAAAGCCTCACCGGCTAGCGATGCTAACGGCGGAAAACGAGCACTTCTGCACAGGCGGACGTTCAATCGGACGATGGAGAGTACCCCGAGTGCAATGCATATTCATCGGAGGAGTGGGTCTGATCACGGAGAAGACACTGGTTCTGGACTACGATGCCACCATGAATGGAGTGGATAAGATGGATCAGAACATCTCTTACCACCCGGTATAGGAACTGAAGGACATGAGGAAGCCAGACGTAACACCAGGTCACCGTATCTTGATCCTGAGAGTAGACTTGATGACAACATGGCCAAACACACACTGCAGTATATACCTGCTACTTCCCGGAAAAAAAGGCCGGCAAGAAAGTGCATGCGAAGGGGCAATCGCAGTGAAACTAATCTGTGGTGCAAATCCTGCTGCGTCCCCTTGCACGCAGGGGAGTTTTACACAATATACCTCACAAAAAGAAAAACGGTGTAGTTGAAACATCCACACAATTGTAAATAGTACCACAGTTGCACACATTTGTAAATAGTTTGCCAAATTGTTTTGTCAAATTGATACACTGTTGAATGTAAATAAACGTATTTTGCTATCAAAAAACACTTTTTCATTGTTGGTGGTAGTGTTTTACAGAAGTAAAGCACTGTTTAGATGTTTGTGGCATCATTCATGGAAAAAAAAAGGTGTCAAATTCACTAGAGTGCATGAAATAATATTGTTTCACAAAAAGCTTGATTTCTCCGTATTTTGGTCCAAAACAAGAGCATTTGGATTGAAACTAACCATTTTCTATTGTTGATTACTGAAGAACGGAATAAGGTAGAAACAAACTTTTTTTTTCTGATGAAAGATGAGAGTTCAATCTTTCATTTGGTAGTATAATTTGGTAGTCCAAACACAAAATTTTCTGTGGACCTTGAAAGATCAGTCAAAATGCTTAAATCAGCTGGCACCCACATGTTCTCTTTTCTGAAAATGCTTGGCAGTCAATGAGTTAAAATAGTTTTATGCTTGTTTTCCCACTTATTAACGGGATTTTTTCCCCATTTCCCCGTTGTTAGTGGAAAACGTATATACTGTATATATCAGCGGTTTTTGAAGAATTGTTATTACTTGTAAAAAAAAAAAAAAAAAATCTCCTCCCCAAGGTGCTCATGGGCGTCAATTAAAAATTGGTCGACTGTTTACCACAAATTATTATCCCAAAACACTTTATTATCATTTCAAACTGCTCTTACAACCTTCCCCTTAAAAATTAATGGCTTACATATAGGGTTGTCAGTTTAACACATTAATTAGATCCCACAGCCAAGTCATTTGGCTTTTCTACATAGTAAATACTCAAAGGGGAGCCCAGCGGCTGGATTAGAGTCACCATTTATTTGCAAATGAGGCAATAACTGTCTCCAAGTGTTTTAGTGAGTTTTGGATTAACATCCAAACACACGTCACTTCCTACCTGCGCCACTAGTCAAAAGCGGGGTGACAACAGACATGCGAGTGCGACACAGGAGAAAGAGGCAATCTTACTTGGACCTTTGAACGGAAATTTTATTTATATTAAGAACAAAAATGGGACTATTAACAAGAACGCAGTGATTTGTGCCTTGTGTAAAAAATAATTTTCCGTAATATCCTAGAATTCTAATACAGTACTTTATTTCAGGACCTTTAGCAGATATGACTTTAAAATCGATTAATTTGATTAATTAATTACAAATCATGTTTAAAATTGATTAATTTGATTAATTAATTACAAATCATGTAATTAATTCGATTACTTTTTTAAATCACCTGACAGCACTACTTACATATTATTTTATTTTAATGGATAGGGGCGCAGGGTGCGTTCTGAAATACGCTCTGAAGTCCGTGCACTTCACTGAGAGAGTGTGTATGTTCGGAGAGGCAAAGTGTCCTCCGCTCCCATCAATTTCCAAACGCAACGCACCAATAACACACACTGTTAGCAAGACAACTGCTTATGTTTTGTTTACAATTCATCTCAGTAGTAATCAACTCGCTGGCCTACACAGCTAGCTAATGTCAACGTTAGCCAGCCTAGCAAGAAAAGCCCCAGACCTAGCGCCACTAAACCACAAACTTCCCAAAATTAATTTTGTTTAATTCCCTCAAATTTCATCAAAACATTGTCTGACGTTTTCGTTTTGTTTTTGTTTTTTATAGATAAATAAGGCGCTGGTCTAGGTAGTGTCCGAGTCGTGCCTGAACGATTTGCGCCCTCTGTTGCTCGGTACAAGATATAACTGGTTCTCGCTGATCAAGTGGAAACATCAGAGAGGAAATGATGTGAAGGTAAAAGAGCAGGCAGAAGTCTCCTTGAGGAAGGGCAAGGTGGACAAGATAACACTCTGAAGTTAATATTTGGGGCGCACTGGGAGAAACAAATGTAGGCTGAATTAAAAGATGGAGTGGATGGAGAAGCAAAGCGCCAGAGAGGAAGTTGATAAGCTGGTTGTTATGCTCTTATGACAACGATAATTGCATGATTGGCCCGACGTGAAATTGGAATGCGGCCGCGCGAGCCACTGCCAGCCTGTAATGAACACCAGAAGCTAATAACACACCTGCTCCTCTAAACAGCTCCAACTCACAGACGTCATCGGCCGCCTCATCATCCAAGTGACGTTACCTGCTAACTGCCGACAGACTGAGATTTTTCGCAGTTGGACGCCATGTCCACATAAATCACTTAATTTCTCTTTGTCGTTAAATCCCTAATGTTGGCAGGAAAAAACCTTCTCCTGTGTTGTTGCTTTTCATTTGGCC
Organism: Leptonotus elevatus; assembly: GCF_054856555.1. NCBI lineage: Eukaryota > Metazoa > Chordata > Actinopteri > Syngnathiformes > Syngnathidae > Leptonotus > Leptonotus elevatus. The sequence continues at coordinate 42,457,938 of NC_141239.1, forward strand.
TATCAGCTACTTCAAAGGAAATTAGCTGATGATAGCCCAGAAATTGTCCCAAAACCAGGCATTGCAGAGATTGCACATCTGGCCAAAATTGTTTTGAATAAACACACATTTATATTGTCAAAATGTAATTAAAAGTGAAATAATAATAATAATAATAAAAATATATGATTACATAAAAAAAAATTGGGGGGAAATGTAAAATGAGGAAAAATATGTTTTTAGGTTAGGATGTTAACTTTTTACATTTAGATTGTATTATTAAAATGTAATCTGCAACATTGACCAATAAAATGGCCCGATTCTTCCTAATGGTCATGGGGGCAGAATTGCTATATAGTCGGCTATGTAATACTGTAAAACAAAACAAAAAAAACATCTAATTGTCAATCTCAATCAATGCAAGTATTGGTCTCAATCTACCGGTCAAAGTCTCAGTCTTGACTCGGTCTGGGTCCGGACTCAATGTTGCTAGTCACAGGTCGAATGAAGCCGTCATCAATGTTTAAAATCTATAGATGGAGACTGACATGCGTTCAAATGATTCAAGTCTTCATGTCACCATTTAAGAGGAGCCATCAAAAACGACAAAGTGTTGGCAGGCGAGTGAGTGACGACGGGGGAGGGCAGGACGGAGGCGTTCCCCCCGGAGACGGCGAACCCGCGTTGATGATGACAAGCATCAATCACAGTCGTCTTTGATTGACTCATGGCAGGAAGTCCGCTAATGATGATTTCATCGTAAGCTTCTTGTTTTCACTGTAAAACAGTGTGCCTATTAATTGAACTGTTCAAGCATGGATTCATTTTTTTGAGAAAAAAAAGGAAAAACAACATTGATCCGAAGATCCATGAACGCGCGGCGAGTGGTTGCACTCCTGCGAGGCCCCGCGGGCGCTTGCCAATCGTCTGCTATTCACGCTGACAGTTAGCCAATCTGGCCGGTGTGTCTGCGACCCATCGCCAAGCGCTAGGACGCGCTGGCACTCATAAAAGATTCTGTTTATTTAGCAGCACCAACACTTCCCACGGATTTTTCGCTTGCGGCTGAGCATTTCTTTCACCATCGATTGATACGAAACAGTCAGTTACGAGACTAAGAAGTAACTTCCACAATGGAGAGTCAAACAGTGTTCTGCATCCTTAAGGAGACTTAAGATTTGAGTTGAAAAGACATCTTCCGTAACACAGAATCAGCGTACATGATGCCGCTATTAACACTTGGCAAGACTGCACGAAAAGGCTTTTGTTGGCAAACCACACCTTCATCTGATGAAGTACTTAAGATCAGTCTTTTGGGGCAATAAGTCCCAATCAGGGTGCCATTAAAACAGATAATCAGGGCTGTCATGAAAAAGTATCTAGTAGTTAACTGTATACAGCAATGCATTATGGGTGAGACAAAGTGCATTATGGGTAAAAACGAAGTACAGTAATTTGCTGTATATTTTACAGCAACTATGTTCTGGCATGTATATATGTGGATTACACGTAAATACTGTAAAGATTTTGGCGGGTATTTCTATAAGAGAAGAAGCAAATAGCGGACCCTGTATTGTCACCGGAGCAAGGACGAGAACAATATTTTAGCACGAGGGCAGTCTGCATTGTCTTCACATCGCATTCCTTCGATGAACAGGCAACATTACAGCTAACATTCATTTATGCACTCGGTTGCAGAACGACAATTGATTTTACAACAAGGGCGGGCACAGTGGCTGACTGGTTAGCACACCCGCCTCCCAGTGCTGAGGGCGTGAGATCAAGATCAGGCTTCGGCCTTCCTGGGCGTGGTTTGCATGTTCTCCCCGTGCCTGTGTGGGTTTTCTCCGGGTGCTAACGTCTCCTCACACATTACAAAGACATACATTAATTGAGCACTCTAAATTGTCCCTAGGTGTGATCGTGAGTGTGGATGGTTGTTTGTCTCTGTGTGCCCTGCAATTGGATGGCAGCCCATTCAGGGTGTAACCCGCCGACCCTTTTGAGGAATAAACGGTTAAGAAAATGGATGGATGGATTTTACAACGACATACTGTATTATGTATTTAAATAAACTAAATATATATAATCAGGGTTGAGAGGGTTACTTTTAAAATGTAATCCATTACAGTTACCTGCTAAAAAATGTAGTTAGCAACATAATATTAAAGTAATGTAACTGGATTACTTTTGGATGACTCCAATATTGAGTATGCTCATGAAGACAAAATAAAAATAAATATCACCACAATATATATTCTATACAATGTGCCCCTGCTATTCGTGGGTGATAGGGACCCGGGCAGCCTACAAATAGCAAAAATCCTTGTGTAATTAAAGAGCATGTAGGCTAATGATTGATTGATTGATTGATTGGTTGATTGATTGATTGATTGGTTGATTGATTGATTGATTGGTTGATTGATTGATTGATTGATTGAATGATTGATTGATTGATTGATTGATTGATTGATTGATTGATTGATTGATTGATTGATTGATTGATTGATTGATTGATTGATTGATTGATTGATTGATTGATTGATTGATTGACGTCTCATTCTTGACTTGGTTTCGGATCATGTGTACTAAGTGCTACAGTTCCCCTCCCAATTTATTTGAGCTGACAATGTGAAAAATTGTGAATGATGATAAAGTAACTAATCCAGAGGCTACCACTTTTTGGCACAGCACATTAAGATGACAAGGATAATGCTTGTGCATTAGCCATTCGAGGAAATGCAGTCAAACGTCCCTCTCTATTCCAGACTTGTTTCAAATGTTCTCTAAAGCCCTTCTGTAGGCCTTGGGGGAAGTTTGCAGCTTGGTTTTAGTACGATTGTCTGGGGATTTGTACAACTCAGAAGTGTCTTTTCACTTTTATCCAACACCTGAAAATGAGCAGTTTATCTTCAAAATGGAGTTCTTTAAGCACTCAAGAGACCCGCTTGCTTAATCCATGAATCGCTATTACTACTGCTCAGGAGGCTTCTCTAGTTGCAATCCCATAGAGAAGCTTCAGTCCTCCCGGGGATGGACAACGCTCATTACACTGTAATCTCGCTCCTCTATAGGTTCATTTTCTGTGGCAGTTATACTGCTTATCTCCAGTGATGAATTTACTCGGGGTTAGAGAAGGAAAAATCAATGGTGAGCAAGGAGGAAGAGCGACAAATGAAATAGAGGTATTCAACAGACTCACGTCCTGGGTGAAGTGTGCCCCTGGGGTTTATAGGAGATATGTGTAATGGAAATCCAGTGACACATCAGCCAGGTTTGCAGCTAATATGTTTGTTTATACGGACACAGCTTGGACTACAAGATTATAGACATTATGGGACTCTCGAACATTTGGCCCCTGGAGCCAGTTTCGTGAAGCAATCTGAACTTTGGTAGGCATATCAATCCCGAGTTAAGCTACTAAAAAGTCTCAAGAGGCCATGCTCAAAAACATACAGGAAGTCTTCCATTTTAGTTGGCCATTTTAGAATCCTGTTGCCCATTTTCATTTCCTTCAAAAGCAAGCTTGTCTAGAGGTGCTTTCCAATTCTCAAATTTGAAAAACTTGTACTGAACGGAATGCTCAATTGTGATTGCCCCACCCCCTGTTACATCATAGCGCCAAGCTTGATGACTCCCACAAACAGGAAACTCAAATTGAGTTTAAATATTCAGCACCAAGGCCAGTTTGACTTAGCAACTTGGAATTTGCCATTTTTTGCAACTTAGCAATTTGGTAGGCATGCTTATCATGAATAAACCAGTAAAAAAAAAGTCTCAAGGAGCCATGCCTGAAAAGACACTTGAAGTCTGACACTTTTGGTTCAAGTAGTCATTTTAGGTCGTTTTGCCTTTTCCAGTGGTACTTCAAAGATGAATTTGACCTAGAGATTTTTTTTTTCTAGTTGGCACTAAATATTAAGGATGCTAAAGCGCAAGTGATTAGATTTATTCATCATTTCGTGTAGAAGTCTTGGTCTTTACCTGGTCTGAACTTGTCGAAGTCTCAGTCTTGACTCTCTCAAACTATTTCGATTCAGTCTCAACACACCAAAATATTGGTCTCCACCCATCCAAGTTTTGGTCTTCATTCAGCATCAACCTATCCAAATGTTGGCCATGACTCTGTCTTAAGACATCCAAGTCTTGTTCTTGACTTGCTCTCCACTCATCCAAGTCTTGACTTGGTCTTAACCCATCAAAATCTCGGCCTTGACTCAATTTATGCTTGTCAAAGTCTAAACTCTTTTAAGTCTTGTGTTAAGTCAGTACGAATGTTCCGCTTCTTTGTATGATCCTACAGGTATTCAATCGGACCTAGAAGCATCCTCCCTGGACGTCAAAATGGACGAGAGTCCCAGGAGCTCAGCCATGCTGACGCCAGTGTCGGACGTGTCGGCCGGTGAGCTGGCGGCGCTCTCCCCTGTGCAGATCTCGCCATCCTCACGGCTGTCCGAGACAGCTTCTGACTCCGGTGGCCCGGATGCAATGGATGCCACCGAAGCTGTGGAGGCCGGGGGCTTGAGCGGTACGGCGGACACGTCCGGCGCCGACGGAGAGGCACAGGTGGATGAGAATGGCAAGAAGAGCAAAGCACACCTCCACTGTCCCGTCTGCAAAGTGACGATGAACTCCACCTCCCAACTGGAAGCCCACAATAGCGGTATGGACTTGAAATGATGATAATGAACTTTGCTTTACCATGAATGCCACTCAAGCTGTCTGGTGTCCTTTGATTGTGACTCTCTTGTTTGTGTCCATCTCATCTGGATGCGTCCATCTGATTGTGTATATTATATTATGCCCATCAGGTACGAAGCACAAGCTGATGCTGGAGGGTCAAAGCGTGATGCCGCGCCGCCGCGGCAAGATGGCGGCGGCTCGCGCCAACTATAAAAGCAAGAGGCTGGCTAGCAAAGGTAGCGTGGGCGTGTCCAACAAGAGCTTCCAGTGCGAAGTGTGCGAGATTTTTGTCAACTCAGAGACGCAACTTAGCCAGGTGAGACATAAATGTACTCGTCTGGTTTAGATTAATGTAGCGCAGTGTGAAAATGTCCAACATGAGTGTTTTCAAAGCGGGATGTTGATAGTTGTCATCACTTCGCCACATACTGGAAGCTAAAAAAAAATACATTGAGTTGCTGTACTACTACGGAATCCCAACATCTAAAGTACATTTTGACTAAATGGGACCAGCCGGCATCTTCATTTAAGCTACGGCACTGCCGTTGCGTGCACAAATGATGCGAGCACGGAGCGTGTGAGCATCATTCCGCCACACTCGCGCCTTCTCATTTAATGCAAGCATGCTGGAAATGTCGCTTCTTCAATTCTTATGCCAACACAGTCAGTGAGTTGCGCTTGAAAGGGAGGATGTGTTTAATACAACGTAGTACATTGAAAATATACTCAACAAAACACTTTTTTTGCTCCCATTTTTTATGAGATGAACTCAAAGATCTAAAACTTCTTCCACAATATCACCATTTCTGTCAAATATTGCTCACAAACCAGTCTAAATCTGCGATAGTGAGTACTTCTCCTTTGCCGCTCTGAAAGGTGCAGTTTGGTGGGGGGGTGACTGGGGACTGGGGATATTTGAGAGAAATGGTGAGACTGGAAGAAATTTTAAATCTTTGCATTCATCTCATAAAAGATGGGGGCAAAAACAAAAGTGTTGCATTTATATTTTTGTTAAGTGTATTACCACTAAAAAGTCCTAAAAATGTCAATAGAGTACTGTATACTGCTATGCTATATTGGCAAATAATATTGAGTAGAATGACACAGGCCACAAACACTTTTGAAAGAATCTCAGGATGTTTCTTGTTTCCAGTCCTGTCACCCTTAATTGAAACACTAATTCAAAACCCTAACTATAGTTGGAAGCTGTATTTTGAAACCCTAACTTCTGCTTGAAACCTATTCAAAACCCTAAACCAGGCTTGAAACCCTAATTTGAAAACCCTGCCTAGAAACATTAACTCTTACTTGAAGTCCTACTATGAAAGCCTAACCCTGGTTTGAAACCAAAATTTGAACTCCTAAATTGTCTTGAACCGTAATTTGAGAGGCCCGAGCCCAGGTTTGAAGTCCTACTCCTAACTTCAAAGCCTAGCAATTGCTTGAAACCCAAATCCTGTCTTATTAGACATAATGACCCGCAATGGTTGTGTTTAACACGTGGGAAATATTTTATTTTAAAATGGCTTGGTCAGAACCATCAAAAAGCCCAAAACGGGTCACAATACCGCCTCGGGGTGAACAGGAGGTATTACATTTGATGATAGTACAATATTCTTAGAAATTCTTACATTTGGCTTCCTGAAGCCTTAAACTGTATTTTTTCCTAGAATGACATACTGTATATGTATTTATATATTCCTCCTTCATCTCCACAGATATGATGATGTACTGTAGATGTTTTCTTAGAATATAGAATTGCTGAGTCACAGTTTGGTTATTGTGATTATAGTCTCACATTTCCACCGCGATTAACCAGACGCGTTCGTCCCTGGAGAGGAGGGAAAGTTAGTCAGGTAGAAAGTGAAGTGATTTGTATACGCTTCAGTTGACGCTCTGCATTGTTTGTACACAAGATGATGATGCTGAAGATGACTCTGTTCAGGGAACAGATGCTGATGATGCTTATGGTGTTTTTTTTTCCTTTTCTTTCAGCACATGAACAGCAGACGGCACAAGGATCGAATGGCTGGAAAACCTCCCAAGCCCAAATTTACCCCACACAGCAAGAGTCAGCAAACCAGCTTAGCGGTGAGCACCACAGACTCTGTGTGAGGGTGTGTGTGTATGTGTGCGTGCATGCAAGTGTGCGCGCGTGTCACAAAAGTAGGTATGCACTTTTTAAATGAAATTTTTTCGGGAAGGAAGCAATGGAGGAAAGGCAGTATTAAGGAAGGATTGAAGTGTAGGAAAGGAAAGTTGTTATAATATGAAGGATATGGAATAAAGTAAATACAAATGTATTAAAAAAAAAAAGGAAGGATGCAAGGATGTATGAAAGGAAGGAAGGATACAAGGAAACAAAGATGGCGTGAAAAGAAAGAAGGAAGAAACGGCTGGAAAAAAGAAAAAAAGCAATGATGTATAAAAGAGCTGAACAGAAATGACAAAAGATACAAGGTAGGAATAGCAGAATATATGGACGGATGGAAGGCAAAAAGTAAAGGAGGAAGGGTAGGAAGGAATGCAGGTAATAAGAATGAGAGGAAGGGAGCAGGGGGTAATGGTATGAAACACTGCAAAAAGGACTGTAGAAATTTTAAGAAAAAAATATAGTAAAATAAGAAAATTATTACTTCAAATAAGCAAGATTATCTGCCAACAGAACAAGAAAATTGTACTTAAATTTACCTGTAAGATTTGACAAAAATAAGAAGGAAGGAAGGAATGTCTGAAAGGAAGAAGGCGAAGAAGGAATAGAGGTAAGGAATGATGAAAGACAGGAGGTAGAGCGGACGGATTCATGGGAGAAGGGGAGGAAGGCAAATGGAAAGGAAGGACGGAAAGCAAAAATGAAGGAAAGAAATAAGGATGTTTGAAAGGAGCAAGGAAAGAAAATGGAATTGAGGAGGGGGGGGTGAAAAGAAGGATGGTCTGAAAGGAAGAACAGGGAGGAAGGACAGCTGGAATGTAGGATGTATCTGTGTATGGAAAGAAGGAAGGATGAGAGGGATGGAAGCAAAGCAGGAAACAAGGAAGGTTTGAAATGAATAAACAAGGAGGGAATGTTTCATGTAAAGAATGGTCTGAATGGAGGAATGAATAAAGGGAGGGGGAGGAAGTACGTATGAAATGAAGGAAGGAAGAACGTGTTCAATGTGTTGAATCAATGTAATTAGGTAAGCGTATCAGTAGTCAAAAGAGAAGCAACGGTAGGTGGTTTAGTCCCAGGCTGTGGTTGTATAGCAAGTAATACAAGCCCATGTACTTACTCGAGTGCCCCCACAGAGCATGCGATGGAGCAGCTGTGCAGGCGCGGCTATGTCGGCCATGAAGAAAGCTTTGGGCCAGTACAGCCTCACCTCGCTCTCCTCGCAGGTCAGTGGGCCGGGGAGCTCCCTTGGGATCTGTTCAGGATAAGAACACGCTCACTCTGCTTTGTGATGCATGGGCGACAAATTTGATACAGTTTTTACATGCAAAATGCAAGGAACTAGAAAATTATCTGGCAGGCAACGGGCAGATTTGCTATTAAACTTAAGCACATTTCATAAATGTGCTGTTAAACTATGTGTCTTTTTGTTTTGTTTTTTATTGTGAACCGTTTTCTGTTTTCTTGAAAAAAGGTTACCAGCTGGTTCAAGCTGTTTATTGTCATTCCCAGTTGAAGTTAATTGTAAAGCTCAACACAAAACCAAGACACGTCACGTCACGTCACATATTTAACCAAACTATGAAAGCATGCTAGCATAATGCTAACAGGCAAAACGCCTAAGACGGGCTAACGAAATTACCATCGCTAACACAGTAGTTGTAAACCTTTAAATGACTACTATGTTGTATGTTTATGCTCTGTGGAAAAAAAGTATTAATATTACTGCAGCTTACAGTAAATGCAACCTCTTCTCTGTTTTGTGTTTTATCATCAAATCCACATGGACACATGTATTGTATGTATGAACGGACTTTACTGCCCCCTGGTGGTCAAGAAGAAGTAGCTTATTGTCCACCTAATTAAAGTAAAACATTTTGCAAAAACCGTTTAATTGTTTACATTTTATTTTATTATGTTATTACTTTATGTTTTTACTCAATACTTTCCATGTTATTTTTCATTACATTTCACTTCTTCTTTTTTTTTTTGCTGTTTTTGGTTGGGAAAGGGGATGCAGCAAGTGTCGTTGTTAAAATGTGCTAAATAAATGTTATTTAAAATTTTGGGAACAAAAATCATTTCAAAACATTCAAAAATAAAATATATATTGTTTTAAGTTTGAAATCCATACAGGATGCAGCATGCAAGATTTTGGACATTCCTGCTTTGAGGCCCACTCATCTGAAGCGTCACAAGATTATCTGAAATTTCACGTGACTTTGCACACGACGGCTGCATTTGTTTTGAATAATGTACAAAACAATACAAGTCTATAATAGAGATGTGAGATCAGGATGAACTTATGAAACATTTTAACATTTGGACATTTATCTATGCCAAGTGCAAAGGTGAGACGTGTTGTTTTGATTGTTTGCTATTACCTTGGCAGGCTTTGAAATGCTGTCGTCATAGAAACAACCAACCAAAATGACTCAGTTTTTATCCATTTGGAGCTAAAAACGATGTCATGGAAACAAACCATGTGATCCATTAAATTACACCTTTGTGCCTTCAACAATGACAGCATTGACTTGAAGAGGCCATTCATGTTTTTTACAGAATGAGAACATACATACGATATGTGAGTGTATGTTTCACCGTTAAGTTTCTCTGATGATGAAAGTCAATGCATTGAGTGCTCAGATGATGTTTCTTGATGCATTGCATTAACACACATCTTTGTCTGGTCAGCACTAAGGAGTATTAGGGACACAAAAAAGAACACAACAATCATAATTGCACAAGCAAAATGAAAAAGTCAAAGTGGTATCGGCAAAATATGCAACTTTATACCTCAACATTAAATATGAAACATTTTTTAATTGCCTCTGCTTTTTCCATCAAAAATATTATATGAAAAAATATACATGCACTATTTTTTTCTCTTGAATTTTTAATATATATATATTAGAGCTGTCAAGCAATTTAATGTTTTAATCAGAATTTCACATCTTAGAATAATTAAAAATGCTTTTTTAATCAAAAATATTTTTGCCCGCCAAATATGTAGAGCTCCTGTTACATGTTAATTCTTTCAACATTTAATGTTATGAGGATGTAACATTTTTTAATCCACTGCACACGCTTATCCTCCTCTTTTTCGAATCAGTTAATTACATGCATAATTGAAAAATTAGGGTAGTTACGGCTAGTTTTTATTTCTGTTTTAAAATTCCATTATAATTACACTATAATTTATATCTATATTGTTGCAATAGTTAAAGGACCCCCAAAAAATTTACAGATAATTTTTTTTTAATTAATCAGCCAAATCCGCATCTGCCTCAAAAAAATCCATATTGGTCAGGCCCTAATATAGCTATATATTTGACTTTAATTTCATAGTGCAATGATTTGTTTTCGTGTGTCCCTAGTGCTAGTTGGTTGGTGATCGGTTGAGTGGGGGCCACATGTTTACCGAGTAAAACATGTGTGTTGCTCTTGTGTCTTCTCCAGACCAAACTGGCCTTGCAGAAGCAGCTGACCAAGCGCTTGACGGCGGGCTTCCTGCCCAGCCCCCTCACGCCGCCCACCCTGTGCACGGTTGCCGCCAACCCGCTGGCACTGCGCCACCCGATGGCCGCCGCCTCCGCCGCCGCCTTCATACAGACGCCCTTCCTGGGGCCGGCGCTTTTCCGGCCCGCGCCAGGCCCTCTGCGGCCCGCGCACGCGCCCATCATCTTCTCCCCCTACTAATGCTCCCCTTGGTGTCCCCGTTGGTGTCCCCCCTCTCTGTGTGACCAAACTATGCAGTCAGCCTGTCTTAGGGAGAGTGCCCCTTCCCCATCCCCCTCCTCAACCCCATCATGCCTTCTTCCTGTTCCGGTGGTCACCAGTGAGGGAGCAGGGACCGCATAGATAGCCATTAAATGGGGTGAGGGAGATAGGGGGGCTTTATGGCTGTTACCGTGTCGTTTATTAGACAAGTCTAGTTGTACGTTTAAGATAAGCTCCCTTTACCTGAGTGCTTTTCAAAGTGTGAGACAGAGAACCTCAGCATCTTGACAAATACAAATAAAATGTAGATTCAATATGGACAAAAAGTATTTGAAAGGTGAGGTAACGCAGCTTGAGAAAAATAAAGACCTAAAATGTGTTGGGGGGGTTTTGTGCTAAGCTAACTTCAGCTACACCATAAACACTGTGAGTCACAAGAATTCAAAGTAGGTGGAGCTTGGAAAGAATGAAAACATGTTTTCTTTTTTAAGTGTGCTAAGCTAGCATTAGCTAAAACTATTTCATAAAATCTTTTTCATATGCAGTGAATTCTGTAGTTTGAACTACACAGATAAAAGTATCGAAGGCAGAGGACTTCAGCAATAGCATTGATGTCTTTCAAATGTGCTAAGCTAACTTCAGTGTAGCTAACTTCAGCCACAAATACATGGGAAATCGTATCTGTGAGGGAGGTGTGACAGCTTGAGAATAATTTATGAAAAATACTTTTTTTATGTGATGCACTAGCTTCATCTAAAGCTACTAAAGGTCTTATCAAAGAGAACATAAAGTGGCTTGAAAAAAACAGGAAAAATAACTAAAATCAGCTATAACTTGTTGACAAAAGTATTTGTGCAGTTAAGCAGCCCGAGTAAAATAAAGAAATAAGGTGGATTTATTTTAAATGTGCTAAGATAACTTCAGCTAAGCTAATTTTAACTACAACTATAAAGTAATCCCCTGCTATTAGTCAGGGCGCTATCCTGTCTAACAGGATCGAGTTATTTGGCTCCAAGGCAGTGCCAAAACACTACTTTTATGTGAGACTGGTAGCGCAACGAGAGCAAAATGGTGCGTATTGCAGTTTTGTACATGGAATTGACCTGGTCATTTTTTTTACACAACCTAAAGTAATGGTTTGTTGAAAAAAAAATACAAACATAGACCATCATAAGTCAAACATAAACGTGCTTAATACAACACACATTCAGCTACTGATAACTCAAACACATATGACATGGATTAACATCCAATTACTTCATTAACTGCACCACACAATGCATTCTGGGAACAACATACATATGCAAAACAGATAGATACAACACGCCCGGAACTCATACGGGCAAAGGGTTGCCGTGTTCCATTTGCATTTGTGTTATTTTTTGGAACAATATATTAACAGTTGAGCCATGCTATTTAGGGCTGGCCTGCAAATAGCGAAAATCTGTGTATAACTGACGCCAATGGCTTTTAAGTTATAAACCATGATTTTACCGGTCTGGCCCACTTGGTAATATATTTTTCTCCATGTGGCCCCTGAGCTAATATGAATTAAAGGTTAGCCACAGGTGCTTCTACTCAACCAGCAGCTAAATATGCTCTCTAGGAGCGGGTTGAGTAGAAGCACCTGTGGCTAAAGCCAAACTGTGGTAGGGACTTTACTTTCTGGAACGCCGATTTGCAAAATAAGAATTTGTTTACACAAAAGTATTTGTGAGCCAGGATTTCAAAGGAGGAGTTGTGGGAACTTGGAAAACAATAAGTCAAAACCATTCCTTTTTTAATGCTAAGCTTACTTGAGCTACAGTTACATCAGCAAAACATATTTGTGAGGCAAAGCACTTTTTTGTGCTAAGCTCGCTCCGCTACTTTGGCAAAATAGCTTGATTTTTAGCTCTGAAGTCAGCCGGTGTTTTTTTCCCCCGTGGGAGGCTCACTTTCCCACACTTTGAAAAGCCCTGCTTCACCTGATGCCCTTTAAAAAAAACAAAAAAAAAAACGTCTTACCAATACATTCATGGGTCCACATGGTGATCCCCTCGTGCCCACTTGGGCATCACCCGAAACGCCGGAACACTTACGCTGACAAACAGACCACCGACGACGAGGAGGAGGAGGGGGAGGAATTGATCGACAGCCGCTGCATGGCGTGCAGGAGGGAACAAAAAAAAGCACACTTTAACCATGGCAACCACATAAAAAGCACCTTAAAACTGCTTCGTAACCCCCCCCCCCAAAAAAAAGGTTGACATTCAAAAGCAATAGCGAGCATTTTCCTCATGCCATGCACGACTGTCCATCAATCACGAGGCAGCGGCGACTCCTCTCGGTGATGGACTGGAGCACATCCTATGCATTTTTCTCTCATTGTGCAATATGTATAGTTGTGTGTGTGTGTGTGTGCGCGTGTTTGTGTGTGTGCAAATGCGTGTGTGTGTCATCTGTCGTGACAAAGCCAGTCTCTGCCATCTCCCACCTCTCCGTAACAAAAGCAGCCGGCCTCACTCTGTCTTGTGGAGGTTCCGTGTAGAAACAAACCCCATAGAGGACGTATAGAGCTTTTATCAGAGTTAATATTGTTATGTGTACCATAGAAGAACTAGATCATGTTATTGTTTATTATTGACTTTTTTTTTTAAGTACAGTACAAGGCCTTTTTTAAAGGGGGGAAAAAATATCCAAAAGTGTCCAAGGCCTTCTCAGGGGTGACTGGGTTGCGACCAATCCATCCACGTTCAGGGTATCGCTTGGCCCGTCGTCACGGCGACGACAAGCGGGACACGACACGAAGAGAGCTTGTACCTGATGGATTTTTGGAAAATAAAAAACGATTTTAGAAATTCTTAAATGCTTCTCATGGTTGTGTGTGTGTTTGGGGGGGGGGGGGGTGCGCGTGTGTGTGTGTTTACTTGTACATACTACATTGTGAGGACCAAAATACGTCTTTAACCAACAGATGGAGGAGATTTTTGTGAAGTGAGGACATTTTGGCCGGTCCTCACAACTCAAGACCTCTTTTTGAGGGTCAGGACTTGGTTTTAGAGTTTAGGTTTGAATTGGGTTATGGTTGAGGTTAGGGTAAGAAATAGGGGTAGGCAATCATTTTTGATGGTTGGGGTTAGGGGGAGGGGCTAGGAAATGCATTATGTCTATGGATGTCCTCACAATTATATAAGTACACGCGCGTGTGTGTGTGTGTGTGTGTGTGTGTGTGTGTGTGTGTGTGTGTGTGTGTGGGTGTGTGTGTGTGTGTGTGTGTGGGGGTGTGTGTGTGTGTGTGTGTGTGTGTGTGTGTGTGTTAGTTGGTGAGTGGGTTTGTTGCGTGCGTGCGTGTGTGCGTGCGTGCGTGCGTGCGTTGAAGCCTTCCAGCAAGGACCAACACTGAGGACATCTTGATGCCCTTACCAGGCTGTGCATGTGGATCAATCATGTTATCTTCTTCCTTATCTTCACCGCTTCTAATCATCAGGCACACATAGAACACAGCAAAAGGAGGCTTTTGCCCACATCTCACATTCTCCATCTGTTACGGATCTAATACAAGCACTTTATTATATTCACAAACGTGGATTTCACACAACACACAGCGAAGCTATCAGATAATTAGGTGACGTCGGCAATGTATAATAATTTAACTGATATGAGTTGCGGCGATGTTATCCACCTTTTGTCGGGTAAAAAATGTAAAAGCATGTAAAAAGTGGACAATGATACATAGATTGATAGATAGAAGCTTTATTGTCATTGTTACGATAACAACAGTTATGTAAACTGCAAAATTCATACATGCAGAATATGTTCTATTTCAGTCGGGGCGTTTTTTTCAATGAAGGCACATCTTTGACTTATTTTTACATTTAACAGACATGAAGTCATGCTTTTACTATCTTAAAAAAAAAAACAATGTGAATGAAGTGTGTACTGAGTTTTTTCTTAAAGTTCAACTGGAATGCTTTGAAAGTGGGAAATGTCCTACTTTCCAGGATGACTTGAACACACACACCTATTTGATGTATACTGTCAAACTACACCTAAAACAAAGACAATTACACTTGGTGACTTGAAAACAACCAAATAACTTTGCCGTAAAGCTAGACTATGTAACCGTCGTCGCCAGGTTGGAATTTCCCATTACAATAACAGATGTACATGGTTCGATATGACGTATGCTGTGGCTGGACCCCTGCCTCCCGACCCCTCCGTCAACATGTCATTCTACAAAATTCGTATTCTGTTTTGAAGGACATGCAGTCGGTAGGGAAAAAAAGGATTCTTCGCAAGATTATTTGCTGCTGCAAAAACAAACAATAATTTAACTGTAACTCGGCCAGTTGCTAGGTAAAATGCAGTGTTTTCGGTACATACATTTTCTATGCCCTAGCAAGTGAGGAACACGGGAATGTCCCCTGTCAACATGAACTATAAAGGTCAAATATTGAAAAATACAGCAAGACATTTGGGGACCTGATGGTCTTAATCAGCATTGTGTCACTTCCTCTAGTTCTGGCTTACATGAAAATTGCTTAATTAGCTAGTTTAATTAGTATCAATAGTGGTATATCCTTTTAGGCATGGATATTTGACCATAAATGTAGACAGACAATAATCACAGGTATGTTCTTCATCCTCAGTGAAAAACGACTAATATTGCAGATTACTGAGTCACAAGATGTGACTCTTCGTTATCCGTGGCCAAGGAACACCAGAAGGAGCAACACAATGTCCATTCATTATTATCCATCCATGCATTTTCTTAACTGCGGGCGCGGGGGCGCTGGAGCCTATCCCAGCTGGCGGGGTGCACGCCAATCGCAGAGCACACAGAGACAAACAACCAACCACGCTCACAATCACACCTGGCTAGGGACAATTCAGAACGCTCAATTAACCTGCCATGCATGTCTTTGGAAGGTGGGAGGAGACCAGATTAGCCAGAGAAAACACACGCAGGCACGGGGGAGAACATGCACCACTCCACTCCACCCAGGAAGCCCGAACCCCGGACTCGATCTCACGTTCTCAGCACTGGGAGGGGAACGTGCTAAGCAGTCACCTACTCTGTGCATGAAGAAAAAAAAGTGGCAAAATCTGTCTAAATTTGATTTAATTATAGGCCTATCACTTGGTTTTAATCAACTTGATTGAATAAAGTACAATTTTATAGAGCTCTATTTTCTTACTTTAAAAAACAAAACAAAAAACGTATAGGTTTTTTGGCCGGGAGGCTCGAACGGAGTAATGGGATTTCCATTCATATATAGTGTGAAAGAGGATTTGAGGTAGGCTACTGAATATTGTTTTAAATTGCAAGTTACAAAGGATTTAAACTCGTATCTCATGTCACCACTGTATTTTCTCTTCATCTCTTTTCACAACATTTGCTTTAAAAACAGCAATATTGAAGGGAGAAAAAATGATAAACGTGATGTCATTCACATGAAGCTCGATGTGTGAAATGACCTCCATTTGGAATGGGACATATGAGATGAAATCACTCTCTTGGGGTGGATGGGGAACTGCGCATCGTGTAATAATATAACGCTTCATAAATGTTCCACTTGAGGTTTTCTCCTCATCTGGCATTATTAACCTTTGCGGGCGAGTGCGACTGCGGAACGAGAGCGTAATTTTTCACTGCGTTAACATCTGTGACCTTGTGTAAATGCTCTCCTCGTCCCCGCAGGCCCTAAACCGCCTACCGGACGCCATCATTCATACTGTATTTGCTTTTGACGGATGTTTTCAAATTGTTTGTATTCGTCAATCAATCAAATTTTTTTGAATGCTCTATAAAATCCTCACCTCAAGTCGAGGTTGTGGTTGTGATATTTGCCCTGTGAAATTGAGCCATTTTTTTTATACTTAAAATTCCGAAATGCAAATAAAGTAGTTAGGACGCTGTACCATATGTATTGTACTATCTCTCATATTGGAGCGCCCTCTGGTGTCCAAATTAAACAACAACACGTTGATGAGCCTCTTGGTGGAGCTGCTCTGGTGTTGACTTCAACACTGTCGGAAATCTGTTACGCACAAAACAGTTCAGACCTCACGCCCTTATATTTAATTATTGCTTATGAAATTAATTCATAGGCATTTGCATATACGTCAACTAATCGACACAGTCAAAAATCATAGTTGTCTTTAATTAATTTGGTTGCTCCCTTCATGTACAGTCTGAAATAAAATACTTGTATTACTTTGCAACAACCAAACAACCATTACAAAACATAAGTACTGTATAGCATATTTAACAATCCCTAGGTGCTGCGTTAATGGCAGTCCAAAATCACTGCATTCATCAAACAACAATAAATACTGTGAAATAAAGTGTTTCTGTTTCTTTCAATGACACCGTTGCTTTCTTCACAAAACAAGAGGTTTTCAAACAATTGCTCCATTATTAATGGGAAACTAACTACAATTGCATTCTGTCCCTGAAGGCAACAGCTATATTATGAAAATGATTAAGTGTGAAAAAACTGTTTTCAAAGAGAAAAGTGGCTGGTGACTGTTTGTTAAAGAAAAAAATACAAAAATCTATCCAAGATGTCAAGTGTTGTCTTAAGGAATAGTCTGAAATCATATTAACTTTGCTCTATATATGCGAACAATATGACATACTTTAGGCACAAATACTTCATTATTTTATTGAACATCCAAACAAATGCATTTTAAAAGGATAATAATGCACTCAATTTTAAAGTCATGACTATTTAAAACAAAAAACACATTTTAAACATAAACAATTGGTCCCTGAAAAAAGTTGCAAAATTGAGCGGATAACGACATACATACATACATGGTTGTAATGCCAGTGATATTATATATGGCCTCCATATTTAACATTGAAACTCCTCAGATGTTCATAATAATTGACTCGTCTAACAACAAAGCAGTGTAACAAATTTCCCCGATGACAGCTGATGCATTTACTGTACACCATCAACAGCTTATGTGCTGATGGCTCCGAAATGTAGGATGGCCGTTAAAGTGACATGATTGACAGTCTAAATGCTAACACAAACACAGTGACGTGAGAAACTATTGCTTGATTTCTTTCTCTCTTTTTTTGGTGCATATTTACCACACTTAAATGTGATAACATCATCAATATCACATCATAATAACAGTAAAGAAATCATCAATAATACACAAATATGAAAGAAAACTGCCAGCATGCAAATGTGACATGGCAGTACAAGAGGCTGAAATTTGATTGGACAGAATATCCATCCATAACATGCAAATACATATTCGTGAAGCAGTGCAGCCAAAAGAAACACTGCGAAATGAAGATAACAGATTAATAGAAAGAAATCAATACGGTAATAAAGTGCCAGCAAGGCCTATCACATCCTGATCGACCACCAATGGTACTTCCTTGAAAGCTTCATTATCTGAAACATTCACTGTACGAGTAAAAAATATGCATACAAAAAAAAAAAAGAGAGAAAGGGGGCAAATCTGTTTCCCCCGACTTTGTATGCTGGGTTGCAACCAGTTTTGCACATCCCTCCTTCAGCCGTCCGTGGGCCCGCTACCCTTGTTCTTGTTCCGGCTGAGCTGGAAGGTGGACTTGCTCTGCGGCTGCGTCATTTTACTGGCCAGGTACACGAATGGTTCGATGAGCGTGCGGCGGTCGGCCACCGACAGCTCCCACAGCCGCACCTTTTCGTTCTTGGCCCAGTTCTGCGCCATGTTGGCGTCCACACGCCGCTCCTCCTGCTTGTCCAGCTTGTTGCCCAGGACCACAATAGTCACCTGCACAGCGTCACAGTATTTTTAAGCCTACATTGTGTACTTTATGTCTGAAATACACTATCAATAATTACGCTACGCTTCATGGTTCATAGAGGATGACTAGACAAACACATATGGTGATGCAAAATGTGAAAATTAATTCCTGTATCCATATTTGTATTCAAATTTACCAAAAAGAAAATGTACCTCCTTCTTATCTCTGTGTCGGTCGATGTCCTTTTTGAGGACCTCCATGCGCTTGAAGGACTCCTTGCTGTCGATGCTGTACACCAGCACGAAGCCGTCAGCAAAGCTGTAGTAGTGGCGAGGGAACTCCATGCCGTCGCGGAGCCCCCGGGTATCATAGAAGCGCACCTGCTCGCGGGTGCCTCGGTCGGTCTCGATGGAGCCAATATAGATGTCTTCCAGCGTTTCCATGGGCTCGGAACCTGACGGAAGACGGGTGAGACCACGCAGGCACGGTGTGGGAAGACCCATTTTCATCTGGAAATCTGTACTTTACCATCATTGTGTTTTAGCTCAACCAAAGTTACCTTATTTAGTTTTTGGACTACTTTGGAAAGGAACAGTTGAATGCTTAAGTATGATCTGCTCATATAATTTTGTTTATTTCTGAACAATATCCACACTTCTGAAATGATGGCAACGCCACTGGCTGTGGAACATACGTTGCCCACCCCTGGTAAATACACACACAAAAAGGCCCAGTATTGAGCTCCCGATTGAAAAGTGATTGATCAAGTACCGAGGAATCAATGGGTCTAAGTTTGTCAAAAAAAAGTGATGAGTAAATACCTGCGACATGATTAGCATACAGTAGTTGCTCCAACACTGCTGTTTTACCAACTGCAGCCTGGCCGCACACCACCACTTTGCAGCTTTTGCCCATGACGACGTTCCAATCTCTGTTTCCGGATGGGGGAGAAACAGATTGATAAACATTCCACGACGGAATTTGGTGTTTGCTCCCTCGATAGACTGTTCTGTGCTACAACAAGCTAAATTAACATTAGCTTCCCGCAGAGCTATAAACCTCAAGTAGCACAGATATTCGCGAATGAAGCGAAATCAAACACTCATTATAAAACGTGTCTTTAAAACCAAACACGGCAATGTGCACTTGTTGTGGTCGAGCATATAACATTTGATATTAAATATTTGGACGCGCAGTAATGTGTGTTTACGCTTACCTCGGAATCCGGAAGTGAGAGTCGTAGTGACGTAATTTTGCGATGCGCGTGCAAGCCGTATGTATGAATGAAATCGTAGACACTCGAAGAAATTAACATTTAAACAAATTAATAACATCAAAAATTCTTGTAAAAGGATACAAAAATAAACGATGTCGCCCACAAAAAAATACATGACAGTTTTGAAATTGAACTTGACAAGAGGAACGACTTCCTGTTTACGATGACGTCACGTCGACTGCAGCATTTTATCCCGCCCCCTCCACTTTCACGTCAAAATGGCGGCGGAGAGGTGCGATGCTGTGAACATGGACCCCGACATCGAACTCCTCAGCGACGACGAACTGGAACGGTAGGACGCGCTGACAGCGACCGTAACGGAATCCTGGCGGCACTTTCTAATTCTATTTAAATCCCGAACGCCTCTGAGTTATGAAATCGTGTCACGAAGCCAGCAAAACTAGGCGCTATTTGGCTACATGGAGGCGTCATGTTATTGTCCTCCACCTACTCGCCGGACAGTCTCCATGCAGTTAATAGTAGCGTGCTGAAGTTGTCATTTGCTTTCCCCGCTTTTTGTCTGCTTTGTGAGAAGGTCATTCTGGAAAATTCTGAGTGATCGTGACGTTCAAACAATCAATGACAGGCTTTCCCAAAAAAAAGCCATGGCAGTCGGCCACAGTGTGAGTGAGCGGCGTGCTTAGTGTCATGTGTTCCTTGGCTACTTTCTATGTTTAGCCAACGAGTGGGCTCAGACTAGGAACCTTATGCTCCCCTGTCACAGCCTTACACTTTTAAGTTTCATTTTCCAGTGCAATTGACAGCTGACTTTCACTTTGCATTCAATTGGTTGATTGAACTGTAGCAGTTCCTGTAGTGTAGACTCAACTCAGCCAAATGTGTGATTCAGCATTCGAAAATGTTTCCAATTCATTATTTAGTTTTTTATTTAATTCCCTGAGAAACTCACCTACATGTGTATTTGGCATTTGGCGTCATCTTGATGCCAACCCCTTATGTTGAACAGAGTAGGAGCGTCACCTGAAAATAATGGTGTGCATCCAGATAAAATGATTTAAGAAGAAAGTTTTACATTGAAGTCAGCTTGCATTGAGGCCATGTGGTGACAGTGACTCACCTGATCCTGAATGCAAGGTTGCCGTGTGTGACAGGTCTTGCCAGTCACCACTTAAATGACTTAAGTTGTGAAGTTGAACAAACATGTTAAAGAATAAAGATCTTTCGGCCTTGATACAGGTGAACTATTATTTTCAGTTTTTCCTTTTACAATCCACTTTGACCGGGGCTAAGTCGAGTAGTGACCCACCAGATTCTGAGTTTAAAGCTTGCTGAGTGATGTAGGCATTACAGCCGCCTACAGGACTGGAGTCCGGCAGACATGATTTGCAGTCTCCTCTATATTTAGTGCTATACAGTGTTTATTGAAGACTGGAGTAGAGATAGACTGTGTTTTTTTTTTCAGGGCCGATACGATACCAATTAGTGGTCAGGATGCCAATAACAGATATTTGGGGCCAATATTCATTGTGAAAGGGAAAACATTGTTGTAAAAAATGATAATAATATTAACTCCAACACTTAACTTTAATTATATGACTTTAAGCATGTTTGTTAAACATCTTTTACAGACTTTCAAAATGTGAAGTTTTTTTTAAACCCTACAGACGTCTTTGTTTTAGAATACTAACAATTGCCACCTCGCATTCAAGATATTGGTTTTATAAAAAGTCAAAACAGAACTAGATAAGCATAGTTGTTAAAAATACTGAACTAAATAGAGAGCAGACTGCAAATCATGTCTGCCGGACTCCAGTCCTGTAGGCCCTTGGGATAAAAAAAAAAGGCCATGCCGGTATGTGTGAGAATGCTAGATATCGAACACAATTAGGTATGTCCCTATTGTACAGTTAATAACTTGAGTATTGAAATGTAAATGTGTTTGCCTTGTAATTTTACCTTTATTTCTAAATAAAATGTAATTGTGTCCACTGTAGGGAAGCAGATGGCTACAAAGAGCAAGGGAACGCTTTCTACATCCAGAAGAATTATGCAGAAGCCTTCAATTATTACACCAAGGCCATCGGTACTTGATATTAATCGTCTTTCTCATTTTTCTTGTGGAGGATGGAGGTCATTTTGTTTCTGCATGTTTTTTTTCTTGTTTTTTTGCATGCAGACATGTGTCCAAAGAACGCCAGTTACTATGGCAACAGAGCGGCCACGCTGATGATGCTGTGTCGGTACCGCGAGGCTTTAGAGGATTCCCAGCAAGCAGTGAGGCTGGATAACTCCTTCATGAAGGTGTGTTGAGGAAATGTAATGCAGTCCCCCATGTGTTGATTTGTCATATGAATAATGTTGTGTGGCTCTTAGGGACACCTGCGAGAGGGGAAGTGCCACCTTTCGCTCGGCAATGCCATGGCGGCCTCGCGCTGCTTCCAGAAGGTTCTGGAGCTAGAGGCTGACAACAGCCAAGTCCAACAGGAGGTAAGTGTGTTCTGGTTTTTGATTGCATGGAATCGAGTGAAGTTTTACAGTTGTCATCAAGTCCAGTTGAGGCAGGGCAAACCTAACCAAGCAGACAATGGAAAGAACCAATCGCATTTGTACCTTTTGAAATGTACATGTAGCGCTTCTCCCAATCTTATCGGTAGCATAGAGACAGAAAATAACATGAAAACGTCGTGGAGAAATCAATGTATTCAGGTTGTGAGTGGCAACGTAAGAGGGCTGCCAGTGGCTTCGCGTCACGTGACAGTGGTAAGCGCCATCGTTATGCTGCATTAGAGGATGGACGGAAGTAGGACTATTGTAAGGTGGAAAAGCGCTGCATAAATTAAGTGCCATTTACTATTTTCCGACTTTAAACTAGGAAGTGTGTACGGGAACGCCCCCTTAAACTCGGAAATCCCACTTGCGATGTCAAAAAAAAAAAAATAACAATACCCTGACTTCACCGACTATAATGTGACGTCACTCTACAATGGCGACCCCTTTGGAAACACAGACCGTTAATGGTAAAACACAATTTACTCGAGTATAAAACTAGATGGCTTTCGTCATTCATAAATATTCAACATAACTTCACGTTGGGCTAGGTGATATGGCCCAAAAATAAAATCTCAATTTTTTTTTTTACAGACATTCAGGACAATTACGATTTTAATCTAATAAACCCAACAAACGTTTATTTAAAGGTTTCATTTATTCAAAAGTTATTCCTGTGCAAAATGTACACTGTATAAATGTATACTATTTCTAAATTAGTTTGAACACAAACTTAACATTCATAGATTTTTCTTAAATGCCACAATGAAGTAATTGGTAGCTATTGTATGGGGTATATGCCACGGAGGAGGCGGGACTTCCGGCACTTACTCTATTTTCAGTTACTGTTTGCAACATATAGGCCGCGTCTCAATACTTGCACTTCCACCCTTGTGCCCCTCAATTGAGGAGCACAAGGTCAATTGAGGAGCACAAGGGTGGAAGCGCAAGTATTGGGACGCAGCCTATATTTCGCAACAGTAACCGGCAACGGCGTAGGTGTGTGACTTACGGAAGTTGGAAGCCCGTGGCATCTACCTCATAGAAATTGCTGTTTAGTCTTACAGAAATTAAGTAGGTTTAGGCTAAAATCTGAAAGGTATCATACCTTCCTTTTGAATTTCAAAATAAGGCACTTTCCTGAAATGACCTTTTCAGTTCAAGAGCGCCGAGTCCATCCTGGAGTACGAGCGGATGGCAGAGATCGGCTTCGATAAGAGAGACTACCGCATGGTAAGTTTTAAGACCCTTGGCGAGATTTCGAGACATTATGTCATCGTTTGGGTTTCCAGGTGGTCTTCTGCATGGACCGAGCCTTGGAGTCGGCCTCGGCCTGCCATCGCTTCAAGATACTGAAAGCTGAGTGCTTGGCCCTGCTGGGACGTTATCCGGAAGCTCAGTCCGTGGCCAGGTCTGTAACTAATGTACATTACCGTATTATTATATATGCAGCACACTTTATATGTATGGATACCTAAAATGTATCAAGCAATAGGATTGAATGAGATACCCAGTGGGATCTTCCATTCTACCGCTTATACCTTGAAATAGTCGGGTTCAACCCTGTTTAGCCACTTTTCCATTACAATTTTTCGGCTCCCTGCGGTTACAGTGCAACTGTTCCTCAGAACCTCTTCCAACCTGGTTCTAAAACGTAGAATTGTCTAACGGATGAAGGCATTTTTATGCGATGCGGCAAGGAGCTCCTCTGGGATTACATCATGGAATTTGAAGCCCTTCCACAGTTTGCTATGGGCATATCATAATTAAATCTTACCTTTGATACCATGGCGATGTAATTAAAAAAAAAATTGTTATTTTGCTGGCTATTTTTCTAATGCGGAAGAAAAACGCCCAGTTCAGTAAAGCCCCGCCTCTCCCTGTGTGGTTGCTGCGCCCCTCTCGTCCGAGATGGCTGCTGCCAAAGTGCTCCATGTGGCCACGCAAGACCGGCCAGCCATTTTAGTACAACCATGTCTTCTTTACCTGTGGAAATTGGATGGATGTTCAATTCTTCAATAAACATTTGAAACAGAACGGCTCCTTGCCGCAAGAAATCGTAGTGGAAGAGGATGGGAGAATAGGGAAGAAAGAAGGGGAGAAAGAAAGATGACCCTGAGTGGGTCGTGAACCGGAGCCTGCTGCTTACAGGGCGAGCGCGCTAACTACTACACCATTTGTTCAGTTTGGTTCAAGTGCCCGAGGATAATTGGTTGCTTTGAATTACTTTGGACAGAATGTTTACTGATAAAGGCTACTTTTGCCACTAACCCATGGCGGTTTCATAGAAAGTGGGTGTGCGTTTGGGCCGCACCCGATGATGTCAAAAAGTTCCAACAGCTCCTTTTCTTGGGTTGGGAGGGGCTGGTACTTGGAGGGCAGAATGACCTAGAATTTCTCCTAGAGGTGCGAATGGAGGAAAACGCCACTTCGGTGATGTTTTTGGTGAGGAATTAGCATTTGAACATTGCTAAAAGCTCCAAAAAGTGGATTTTTCACGTTGCTGTCCCTTTAAACGAGCAAGACAGAACCGCCAAGTTATACAATTACATTATATACAGTACACATTGTGGTTTACAACAATACTTAACCATATTTGCAATTTCATATATACCAATGGATGAAATAGTGACGCTTGTGGTAAAGATTTTAGCAAGCGGCACGCAACCTATCCGCCGCAAATACATGTAGCGCGGGTCGACTACATGTTGCAACCATTGACAAGCATGCATGCTGTTTTCACACTCTTAGTGACATTTTAAGAATGGACTCCACCAACGCAGATGCACTGTACGTGCGCGGCCTTTGTCTGTACTACGAGGACTGCATCGACAAGGCGGTCCAGTTCTTTGTGCAGGCCCTTCGCATGGCTCCGGACCACGAGAAAGCGCGCCTCGCCTGTAGAGTCAGTATTCGACAGCTTTCTCATAGAGGCTTCCATACCTGTCGTGTAGCTTCTTTTTTTTTTTTTTTTTACACATATCGTGTTATGTTCAGAACGCCAAGGCATTGAAGGCCAAGAAGGAGGAGGGCAACAAGGCGTTCAAGGAGGGCAGCTTTGACGCCGCCTATGTCCTCTACTCTGAGGCGCTGACAATAGACCCCAACAACATTAAGACCAACGCCAAGTTGTACTGTAACAGAGCCACCGTTGGCTCCAAGGTGGGTACGCTGCTGGTTGTCATGATGCATCCGAGGTTTTTCATGTTTTGCGCATAATGACATCTATTTCACAATTCCAGTAGAAGCAATTTTCTTAAGAGGAGAACATATCAGATGAAGGCAGTCAGGCCAGTACGTCTCTGTTTCTTGTCTTTCAGCTGAAGAAAGTAGAACAGGCCATTGAAGACTGCACCAAAGCCATTAAGCTGGATGAGACCTACATCAAGGCCTATTTGCGGCGAGCACAATGGTACCAAACTGCTTCACTCTCTCCACATGTACCTTTATTTCACTGCTGCTATCTTGCTACATCCTGCCCGTTTGTGACCTTGCAGCTACATGGACACGGAGCAGTACGAAGAGGCGGTGCGCGACTATGAGAAGGTCTACCAGACAGAGAAGACCAAAGGTAAGATGTAGCTTTTGCCGTGCTGTAAAGACACTGAGACTGGGTTCTGAATCATTCGCTCATTCCTTATACTTCCTAATCACTAGATAAGGATTCTATATATAGCTATTGGCGTGCGATAGGCACAGAACCCTGCTTGCAAAGATTGAAAGTTGTGAGTAGTTGAGACCCTCACAAAAGGGTTCATACTTGCTAAACAAGATGGCGGCTAAGCACTTTAAACAGACGAAAGCATGAAATATCGATGCGATGCGTCTGCACTGTGAACGCTCATCCGCATCCGATTCATACGTCATCAAAAGCCTGATATGCGCTCTGCGCTGGCGGGAGAGAGTGCTTGCAAGGGAGACTACTGACACTGATACTGTGAATATACAAAGCTGTTTGAGTAACAGTGTTAACTTTTTATTTGTCTTTAATTTAATCACACATGAAGCATAAAGTTGACATGTGTGGCGATAGAAATTCAGCCCTGCAGACGGTTCATCACACACGTCAATGATGCAACATCATCTTCAATGAAATGAAGATGTCGAGGAGTCTCCCCTCATTTCACAAAAATATTTCTATCTCTTCCAACCTTGGCGTTATGAGATGGGGAAAAGAAGCGTGTTTGACGTGTTTCTGCTCTGATTGTAAACACTGACGCTAGAGGAAGCCGAGGACAGCAGCCAAACATGAGCAAGCGTGAAAACAGTCCACCAAACGGCAGCAGGCGTTCGCACGGCTAAATTTGCATAATTTATGCAAGCAAAGCACATGAATCCAACTCCTAACACTGCCGCGAAAGGAGTCCACCAGCCCACCAATCAGTAGCGCGCGTTGACTCAGCTAAATTTGCATATGGCACTGATAAAGGTCGCTTGCCTCGGAGGCTTGGCTGGAGGGAAAACGTTGCGTCGAGTCGGGCCATATTTATTTACGTGTGCTCTTTGCGCATGCGAGTCACATCACGGGCGCGTTGCGTTCACATTGAAATTGTATTTGTTTTTGTAATGTGAACAGTCCATAAAAAGAAAAAATCCAAATTGGGCATCACGCCCTGCAGTGTGATCGCTTATGACCCTCCATCACTAAGAAGTTGAGAAGTATATTCTCTAAAAATGCATTACAAATTGCAGCAGCTGATTAGTTGATTTTCTGACTTTTGTCTTGGAGATGTCAATGCACCATCTTAAGAAAAGCATTTTTTTTTCAAGGTTTAAGGTAAGAAATTAAGATAATTCCCAACTGGGAAGTGATCACAATTTATTTTTCTGGTTTTTAAATCACAAATATGTAAATTGGTCATATGCACCTAGTCAACACAAGCACAGCTGTGCGACTTCTGACCCATTTTGTGCTGCAGGGGTCATATATTGCTTTTTTTTGTTAAGTTGGTTGCGCACTACTTTTCATGATGCACGTCGAGGGCATGCAAAAAATGTAATACTCGCAAATATATGGTACTAGGGGTGTTAGAAAAAATCGATTCGGCACTATATCGCAATATTACAGCACGCAATTCTCGAATTGATTCAATATGCGGCCGAATGGATTTTTAAACATAAATTTTTTTATGGAAATATTCAACAAAACGTCTTACTTAGGGTTAGGATTCACACATTAAACATGAAAGAATGTTATATTAATGGAACATTAAGCCTTAATATCTTATTTCAGTGCTGTTCAAACATAAAACAGACTGCAACCTGTTTGTTAAATGCAGTGGCTTATAAGCCTGAAGTTTCAGATAAATAAATACGTTTTCATACAAATCTTACAGTGTACATGTACAAGTTTACTGATTTGTATTTTATAAATTTAGAGTTTTTTTAAAAATCGCAATAATTAATTTATAGATTCGTATCGCGATTAATCTGTATCGAATGGTGACCTATGAATCGTGATACGAATCGAATCGCCTGGTACTAGGCAATTCACACCGCTATATGGTACAATATAGTGATTTCACACAGCCTAAGACGCTTTCCTTTTTTCCCGTGTGTGTTATAGAGCACAAGCAGCTGCTAAAACACGCGCAGCTGGAGCTGAAGAAAAGCAAACGAAAAGACTACTACAAGGTGCTCGGCGTGGATAAGAACGCCACCGAAGATGAGATCAAGAAGGCATATCGCAAACGAGCGCTCTTACATCACCCAGGTGGCGTCACTCAAATCATATCCCCCCCCCCCCCCCAACCTCTTTTTTAGTTCTCCCTTGATGACCGCCACTTCTGTTTCAGATCGCCATAGCAGTGCTAGTGCGGAGGTGCAAAAGGAAGAGGAGAAGAAGTTCAAGGAGGTGGGTGAAGCCTTCAGCGTGTTGTCAGACCCCAAGAAGAAGTCGCGCTACGACAGCGGACAAGACCTGGAGGACGAAGGCATGAACATGGGTGGTAAGCACGGCCCTGGGGCGCTCCCGTCATCGCGGCAGCCCTTATTGGGGAAACTCATGTTTTGTCTCCCACCAGATTTTGACGCCAACAACATTTTCAAGGCGTTCTTTGGCGGTCCTGGAGGTTTTAGTTTTGAAGGTAAGCACATGATGTTATAGATGTATCAGGTCACATTTTCAAGTCTCACACCCACCTCTATCCTATTCTTGTTAAAATGTTATATACAAGTTTATAAAGATGTGTAAAAGCTAACTAAAGTTTTTTTTTTTTGTCTGCCAATACATAACTTTCATCAACCTGAAGGAAATATAAATCTAGACATCATGCAGCTTCAGTTTATACTAATTGGACATTGAAGTAGGTTTGCATTAATAACCCAGAATGGGGTTGAATAAATAAAAATAAAAAAAATCACAGGTTGAAGTGCAGTTTTAAGCATTTTCATCTTGAGTTGAAAAAATGCTGTTTGCTTTTTACATATATGCTTTTTAAATCACAATCAATTATCTGCGGCGGTTTAAAATGGTAACAAAGCTATTCTGACATTGGTCGTAATAGGAGGTACAAATATGCCTGTCGATTCAAGTACAGTAACTGAATTGTGTCTACCACAAGCAGGCCGTCGCTACTTTGACTATGTGTTTACCTTTCAGCCTCTGGACCAGGAAATTTCTTCTTCCAGTTCGGTTAAGTGATCTGCTTTCCCGCCGGTCCAGCACTTCATCGGGACTTGTCGACGCACCCCCCCCCCCCCCATGACCCCGTCTGTATCCTTGAGCAGATACAGATCCTTGTCATCTCCGCTATTGACTCAGCGCAACCACACATACTGACGCGCAGCAACCAAACACAAACTAGCCGTACATGGAAGACATTTGAAGTGAACTTCGTGCAGCTACTCTTTTCCTTTTTTTTTTTTTAAGAGGGTCCACCCGGGAAGTAAAGACTGATTCCCGCTCTGCATGAAACCGCAACCGCTATGTTCATATTTGAAATATGTGATCGGGACAGCCGCTAAACGGCATCCTCGCCAGCGGGAGAGTTCACGTGTGTACGAAATCACACGTTTTATGTTGCCATATACAGATCGCTGCGTTGCACCTGTGACTGGAATGTTTCATTTTTATTTGTGATTTTTTTTTTCTTATCCTATTATCCTTTGATATTTATTGTAGAATTTTGTTAGTTTTTTTTGTTTGTTTTTGCTGCTGCACCAGTCACAGCATCTTACCCAAGCAACGAAACACCATGGAAGATATAATTTTCTGACCAATAAAATGCACCACAATGAAAGGATGGAAGCATATTAAGAATGTTGTCTATGGGAAATGGAAAAATTGGGTCCAGAGATACTTCCTGTTGACGTTAAGATGGGGAAAATCGGGCGTCCTCGAGTTAACTGTCATTGTCATTTTGGTGAAACCTTCCTGTTTTTATCAACCGTGTCAATAAAGTCGAGGTATCACCTGTCTTTCTGTACATATTACTACAACCTAATAGGAAAAAACAATATGCTGTATCAAAGAGATCATGCTAAATTTGATTGTATTTTTAAAATCAATATGTGAATTGTTGAGGGGTTTAGTGTTAGACTGTGCTGCATCATACAAAAAGGTATAGATGATAGTTTGCATTTCCTAACTACTAATGCTTAAAAGAATAAGGAAATAAATGTTAAAAATCATTTTAAAAAATTAAAATAAGACAATAATACGTGATAATGTGATGATGAACTTTTTTAATGGTGTGGCTGCAATACATTTCCACAGGTAGTCATGATTATTGTACCTGAAAAGCAATTATACGTATTATTTCCCACACCTTCATTGAAAGCGTACCTAATGTTCTGTCAGGTGAGAAATTCAGCAATTCCACCCATTTTACAGCCGGGGGCGCTGTTAGCCTTGTTAGCTCAGTTGCCAGGTTACCGATCAAGAGAGGCGTCTCTTCGGGTGCGTTTGTGTTTGTGTGCCGCTTATTAGGCTAAATTCGTTCAGAAAAAATGTCCGAAACAGAGTCCGAGTGCAAAAGTCCAAAGACAAAGGGTGTTTTCTCCACTTTAATGGCGGATGGTGACTGGTTGCTGCTCAAGGGGGAATGCGAGAAGGCGGTGGAGAGATACAGCACGGTGAGTGCTCACGACCTACAACTTTTCAGAGTTCAAAAAAAAAATGGCGCTGGCATGAATAGAAGCCAGACAGATTTAAACAAACGTTTTCCATGTTCATAGTGAAAATTACTTCTCTTTTAATGACCATTTTCAGTTTATATAGGTTGCATATAAGTCATCCAACTTGACTTGGAAATGCATATTGTTTCTTAATTTACCTTAGAAAAAATGTATATATATAAAAGCTAAGAAAAATTTGTTACACCCCATCTTACCACTAATATAACATGAGAATTATCTTCCTTGAGAAATAGCTGTAAAATGGATTTAAAGAATTCATTTTTGGGGCTGCTTATATGGTCTGATTTACAGCTGTGAGCATGGGCGTGTAGATTTGAGAGGAAAAAATGGAAATAGGCTTCTTTCTGGGGGCTAGAGCTGTACAAATACTTGAGATTTTGGTATTGATCGATACCAACTCAATACTGGTGCCAGTATCGCCGATACCACGTACTTTAAAGTTCATCAAATATTATGGTATTTTAAGCCATTTGTCCTATTTAATAACATGTTTTTGTTGGTTTGTTTTTTCAAATGAAACTTTCTTTTTGGGTTCTGAAACAGCAACAGAAACATTTCTATACTGTTGTTTAAAGTTGCAATGTAATAAATTAATAATCTTCATAATTTCCGTCCCTGTCGCTCTTCTGCACTCAAAGAAACGTCAGGTTTCTTTGAGTGCAGAAGAGCGACAGGGACCGGAATTCCTAGACCAGATACGTACTTACATTTTTTTACATTGCAACTTCCTACTCAACTAGTTAGAAATGCTTTCTGTTGCTGTTAGACCCAAAGAAAGTCTTCACTTTGAAAAAAAAAAAAACAAAAACATGTTATTAAATAGGACAAATGGCTTAAAATACCATAATATTTGATGCACTACAAAGGGATTGTGCTCGGGACACCATGAGAAATCTAAATAAATAAATGTAAAGGATCGATACGATATTGATACGATACCGACACTCACTTTAGTATCGATTCTATCGATACTTGGATGGATCTGCACAGCCCACGCATTTTAAACATTGCAGCGGACTGAACCTAAACCAGTTCCAAATGACCAACGAAATGGTTCCGGTTTATCATTTGCGACTTCACTGTTTCACAGATTTTTTTTTATGAGTGCAATTTTGCATGGTTTTTTTTCACTAGTGTACTTTTTTGTAGTCTATGAAAGTTTGAAAATTGAGAGTGTTTAAACGAGAGAAATGTGAGGAAAATGTTAATGCCTGTCTAAGAAAAGTGTATAAAGTGTGTGGTGACAGGTGTTAAAGCCTTAAAACATATATAATACATTTTAAAAGTAAAGATGACAATACTTTTTTAAAAATATATTGTTTTAAATGTAACTCCAGCAATAAACGTGGGAAAACTATATCATATAACAGGCTTTGACACTAAAACCCAAGGACAAGTACTGCTTCGTGGGCCGCTCCAAATGCTACCTAAAAATGGGTCAGTACGAAAAAGCCCTGAGGGATGCCGAAGCTTCACTTCAAGAAGACCAGTCCTTTTTTGAGGTATGTGTTTTCAACATCACAGCAAACCATTGTATGGAATAAATTATCAATACCATTTTATTTTTTTTACATAAGGGGTTGTACCAGAAGGCCGAGGCTTTGTACTGCTTGGGGGAATTTGAATTTGCGCTAGTGTTTTACCACCAAGGGCTGAAGCTGCGTCCACAAGTCCACGAGTTCCAGCAGGGCATCCACAAAGCGCAGGAGGCCATTGAGAACGCCGTCACCGGTACGTCAACGAAAAGCTAAGAGCTCCTGATGGTTTGATTGATTAAGAGGGCTGTCTAAATACTTTTTTTTCCCCTTTCATTATCCATGCGTGTCCCCACAAAGTCTCTGCTGCCGTCAAACAGAACTTAAAAGGAGGCATACTGCAAAAAGATGCAAAGGTAGTCACACATCAGTTAATCTCTCTACATATTGCTATGATTAACACAAACAATCTAACCGAGGAGATGACAACAGCCAAGAAGCCACACGTGTCCAAGACGGAGAAGAAGTCAAAAAAATACCTGGGGGAGTTTTACGAGGACAGGAGATATCTGGAGAACCTGTTAAAGGATGAAGGTATGTTGCACATAAACGTTAGCATTGTTTTCATCATAATTGTAATAAATGGGTTGTGTGTTTAAAGTTTCGATATCTAACTATTTATCATTTCCTTGGCAGCCATGTAGTCAGACAAAATAAATATTTAAAAATTTGCATATCTTGAAATGCAAATTTGAATCTTACTCTTTTCCCATTGTGCCATCTGCCCCTAATGCATATGTCCTTGTTTACTGCAAACTAATCATCTAATCATGTTTGGATGAATGCTGCCATGCAGCCTTGGTGAAAGGCAAGACGAGGAACGGCGAGCAACTGCAGGACGTCATCCAGGGCTGCCTGACATACTTGGACGACTGCGCTGACTTCTGGAACCAGCAGAAGCCCCCACGTCCTCAACCCAAAGACTCTCAAAGGCAACAAAGCAAGCGGGGCAAAACGCCAGCCCGTTCCTCTTCGGAACCTGCACACGTTTTACTAAAGAGCCAGTAGGACACCACAACAGTGGTGTCCAAACTTGGGCCTTGAGGGCCAGAGTCCTACAGGTTTTAGATGTTTCTTTTCTTCGACACACCTGAAGCTCATCAGCAAGCTCTGCATAAGCCTGATAACAATCCTGTTCATTGGAACAGGTGCGTTGGAGCAGGTTAACGTCCAAAACCTGCAGGACTCCGGCCTTCGAGGACCGAGTTTGGACACCACTGCACTGCAGACTTCTTCCCTTGAACCCACGTTTGAGCTTAAATATCCCACCTCTTACCCTTTGCTATTTATTTTTTGGTCTTCATCTTCAAGGCATAACAACGACACTCATAACAAACAGACGTCTGCAAACTTGAAAAGCATGCTGCGAAGAGCGTGGCATCACCATCGCTTCATTATTATTATTATGATGATGATGATGATTATTCTTATTATTATTATTAACATGTTAACATTGTCATTATTTTTATTGAATTGCATCAGTAAAAACAAAAACTTGGGATGAAAATATCGCACGAGGTTTCAGTTCCTCGCAGTTTCATTTTACCCCCACTTCCGGTTGATGAAGGGCGTGCCCCTGGTCCCTGCCCAACGTGCGCGTCCCCGCTGCCGTGCGGGCGCGCACTGTGGCTTGAAGAAGAGAGGCGGCGCGCGTGCGAGGGCGTGCCAGGTTAGCTTTTCATTCTACGCCGAGGAACGCGTGGTACACCGAATGCTGGTAAGTTGGAACTCCGAAAGACAAAAACCTCTCGTACGTCTGTTTTTTTATGGCGTTTTATTAATTATATTTTTTTTGTTTACGGTGTAGAGGAAACTGAACCATTCAAGTCGGCTCTGTACTCTACACAAAGGCGAGAATGATAGCTTGTTGTAATCCGCTTGTTTGACTGGCATGTTAATCGTCTGTATGCCATGTTAGTCTTAGTTCACCCTCTTTCTCTTGCATTTGAAAATATACGTAAGTTTGCTTTTTATTTTTTATTTTTAAAAAAAAATCAGTTTCAGCACAACGTTTATCCACTGCGTCACCCACACAACAGCTGTTGGCATCGGTATGGTAACTAAAAAGGAAATTGTTCGTTTTAGTTTCGTTATTGGTGAGTCATTTTCGTGATTATTAAATCTAAGTATTAAGTGTTTTCTGTTTTTTTCCGGCGTAAATGTGGTTTTGGGGAAGCATTTCCGTCTCGTGACACGACACGTTCACACATCTGGTAAACTAAGCACACATTTTGGTAAAGAATCAAAATGGTTGCCACGCGTTCGGTAGATGGCGCTGTTTAGTCTGACGCCAGGTGCCACCCATTATCATTAGAAAAAGGAATTACAGTAACTGCCTTTTGTCTCTTCGGCCTTTGTGTTTCTACTTTGCATCGTTGTAGCAATGTTGGGGGACATTTTGTGTCTGCCCCCTGATACCATGATTTAAAATATTGCAACTATCAGAAACAGTTGCCCAGCCTACAAAAAAACGAGTGTGAAAAAAAAAAGTCCTTGGTGAATAGTCTCATTGCCCCAATGCCAGAGTTTTGGATGTATGCGTTTAAGGCAGTGATTCCAACCCCCAGACTCACTAACTCACTCAAACAATTCCGTTTACATCGAATTCTCGGGCATTGTTGTCTTTACTGAGCTTTTTAAAAAATAAATAAATAAATATTTTGCACATACTCATAATGTTTGCCACAAAAACTGGAGCTCCTTTTAAATAAGACTCCCTTACATGGGCATTGTCAGAGGCAAAACAAGAATTATCACCAGACCCACAGTGTAGCAGTTTTATTTTATTCCCCATCAGTTATCTGCGCTTTAATAAAACTTGAGTTGACATGCAGCTCTTGTGATTTAGGAGTGGCTGTGCCACAGGTTATTGAACTGGGAAATAGATTATATGTGTACCCCTGGTTGGGAATCACAGGTTTAGGGGAATAAAGTTACTTTAGTTTACCTCCATGATAAACATATGCAATTAAAAATAGTAAATTATCAAAAGGCCCAGAGTTCTTGCGGGTAAAAGAAAAAAGTTTTTATTGGTTTTTCAGTTGTTGTTTTTTTACATTCCCAATTTGTATCAATTTATTTATTTATTTTTTAAGTTTATTATAATTGTATTTAAATTTATTTATTTATTAAGTTTATTATAATTGTATTTAAATTTGCTGGTGTTTATAAAAAAAATCCAATTAAATTACATTTTACACATTCAATTGTATTTTATACACATTTAAAGGTGCATGAGAGCTTCAAAATATCGAACAGCAGTCTACATATCCCCTGACATTGTTAATCCAAAGTGATTCTAAAAATACCATACCACTAAAAATGTCTTTAGGTGTGATTTAAACACTTGCTGCCCTTTTACAAACCCGGTCTCCGTGAAACTTCAGTGTGGATTTCGGGATGACCAGGAGAAGGGGATTGGAGAACCTTCAAGTTCAAGTTTAAAAACATGTTGTTGTTTTTTTATAGATGTACTGGATCTCATAACAGTTTGCAAATGTACGTAATGTTGTGACTGGTGTATGTCAGGTTGCTCATATTGCTGGTTAAAAGGATAAAACTACAAAAATAAAATGGCTGACTATGGATCAGCCTAACATGTTTTCCTTTGTGTGCTGCATTTAAGGTATATGTTAATGTGAAGTGCTGACCTTCTTGAGCCAAAAATGGACCCTGAAAACAACGGTGAGGTTTCTGACATGTCGGAGAGTCCACAACAGGAGGTGTCACCACCAGTGATGCAGCTGGAGGTGTCCGCAGAGTCTGAGAAGCCAGCAGCTGCAGAAGGGGAGGGGGAGCAGCCGCCGGTAGTGAACGGCGGTGGCAACGCGGCCGGAAACGACACCGCACCTGTCCAAGATGACTTGCCTCGCGAAAGCCCTGAAGCTGAGCCATCCGTGCCTGTTGCTGTGCCAGAAGAGCCAAAGCCAGCACCCGAGCCCGTTCCAGAAGCCGAGCTAACAGTGCCGCCAATTCAGGAAGAGGCCGTGCCACAACAGCCAGAGGGACCACAACCTCCCAGCCCAGCGCAGGTTCAGGAGGAAGTAGAGGCTGTAGTTGAGGCACAAGAAGTTGTCAAGGAGGCTCTGTCTCAAAATGGTGGTGAGAAAATTGAAGCGTCTGCGGAGAAGCCAGCTGAAGCATCTGTGCATGAGAAGGTGAAAGCGTCTGATGCTGAAGCAATGCCCTCTGCAGAGCCTGAGAAAGAAGGCAAGCAAGAAGTAAGTGTCAAGTCGCAAGATCCAACAGCAGCAGAGTCGAGTGATGCCGTGCCCGACATGGAGGCGACGGTTCCCTCTGCCGAGTCCCTGTCATTCCCCATCCTGACGCACGAGAAGACCAAAGATGCAATGCGCAGCTCTCGCACCTTGGTGGTCATCAGAGGCCTTCCGGGGAGCGGGAAGACCTTCTTGTCCCGCGCCCTGGCCGATGCCTACAAGGACCACTGCTCAGTCTTCTGCGCCAACGACTACGCAGATAAGCCAGAACCTGGCGCAGACGCGCACAAGGCCCTGGATGAGGCAGTAGCAGCCTGCTGTGCCGACGCCCCTTCAGTGCTGGTGGTGGTGGATGATACTAACCACTCCCAGGAGCGGCTGGCCCGTCTGGGCGAGCTGGCCCGTGAGCACCGGCTGGTTGCGGTCTTCCTTGAGCCGCGCACGGAATGGAGCGTGAACGTGCCGCAGCTCGCCAAGCTGACCGGACGCAAGCCGGCCGCCATCACTACCATGAAGCGCCAACTGGATGAGTTGCGCCTGCCGTTTTTCTTTGGCTGGTTCCTGCTGTCGCCCGTGCAGGATCAGCTCGGGTCCATGGGCAGCGACTTCCTGACAGCACTGGATGGCTTCAAGAAGAACGCTGTTGGCTGTGAGTGAAACTGCTTGCGCACTAGTCTTGAATTTTTGCTGCCACTGGGTGGGGGCCACTATGAATGTTCCTGCGAGTGCCCGACATATGATTCACATCCTAACTCATGCCCTGTTTTATAATAATTCATTTCACTTAGAAGCACCTTTCAAGACCCTCAAGGATGCTGTACAACTGTTAAAAACTCAATTTAAAACAAAAAATTCTACAGATTAGATAGAATAATAATTTAAAAAAAGATAAAAATAAAGAAGCAGTGTAGTTTAAAGTGTGTTGGCAATCTTGAAGAGGCGGGTTTTTAGTTTGGATTTGAAAATGGTCAAGGAGGGTGAATTGCGGAGATCAGGCTTCCAAAGCTTTCCGTGGATGCAGTGATTGCTTGTTTATCAAATTAGAGGCACAAGATTGGGCCAGAGATTTACTTTAGACTGGTTAAAGTAAAAGTACTAATTCAACTAGTCATTTGACTTGAGTAAAATGATGCAGACTCTGAAATGTGCACAAATAAATAACCTGGCAGTTGGTGCCTTATAAATATCCTGATAGTAGTTTTCCTTCAAATTACATTAAATGTTCATTATTTATTTATAAAACTGGTTTTATATAGAAAACAATGCAGTGGACATCTACCATACTACAAAACTATCTGGTAGTACAAACCAGTTTTCAAATTATGCAATAACGTGCAAAATGAATCCAAACAAAGTATGGTGATTGCTAGCCTGGCACAAGACAACCCATTCACCACAAATCCTGCTGACGACAAAATCTCTTGGTTTGACTAGCTCAATTGTGTTTTGTTTTTCCTCCTTTTTGGTCATATTGCCATCTGTGGAGGTTGAAAGCGCGCAAGTCATTTGCTCCCAAAAACGTATAAATACATTCTACTTTAAATATTACCAGTGTCCCAAAGACATACTTATATGTTTTAATGTTTTTTATGCTAGAGCATACAGCCTCTGAACTGCAGAGAATGGGTGAATCAATGGTGGTTATTACAAAATAGTGGCAGCAGAGTATGAGCTCAACCAGGGCCATGTTGCAAACACGCCGTTTTCTCAAACTTTAAAACTGATTTGTGAATGTTGATGAAACGTGGCTATATTCTAATGCTAATTGCTACAAAACGGAAACAGATAGAAATATACTTTTTTTTTTCCTGAAGAAAGAGGACTCAATTTTTTCTTTTGGTAGGTTCCATGCTTTTATAGCAATAGATCACAATATTAAAAAATAGCAATAGAGCACAATATTTAAAAAATATGTAATTAATGTAATGTAATGTAATTAATTAAACAAAACCAAAAAAAGCAATAAAACACAATATTCTGTGGGCCATGCAAAATCAGTTAAAATTCAGCAAAGGGGGTTGCTTCAGTGAAAATGGCTGCGAGTGAATGAGTTAAACAAGCTTGTTTTGACTAATTAGTATAAAGTATAGATCTCTTCAGATGCAGGGAGAAAAGAAATCAAAGTCCTAAAAAAAAAGTAGATTGAGTTATCTGTACTTAAGTACCCACCAATGCCCCTGACTCATCTTTCCTCGTCTTTGCAGCGTCCATGAACGAAGGACAGGAAGTGCCTCTGGAACAGTACTTCAAAGGCAAAGGAAGCCTCCACTGCACCACCAAATTCTGTGACTATGGGAAGGCAGCGGGGGCCAAAGAATATGCAGAGATACCAGTAAGTCGCCCTTGTCTTTATGGCTTAAAAGTTATTGTTTTTTTCCATACAAATATATTCCCTGTGATTTATGATTTTACTACAGCAGTAGTGTAGGCAAGTGAAAGACTGACACATACTAACGTACCTATCCATTCAAAGCATTTAACTCCCCTGCTAAAATTCAGTTTTGAGTCTAAACAAATAGTCTGTGAAAGAAACTAGCAGTCCTGAGCCAGTTGTAGGGAAGTAATGGTATGCCAAAAAAAAAAAAATGTTTGGCACGTACCTTAGTTTTAAGGTTGCAGTTGGGTTCACATCGGTACAGAAAAAAAAAGCTAAGCAAATGGTTTTCCATTTTTTTTGTTAAGTGGATGAAATTTAAACGACTACTAGAATTATATTTTCCCAGTAGCTGCAAGGTTCTAAAATGTGTACAATAACATTACAAATATTTTTGTAATGTTGGGTTATAATTAGAGTAAGCCTGTTTTTAAAGGGATAGTTGAATCATTGAGATCTTCAACAGTATAAAGTTCATATTTTGTACAGAATGAATTTGATAACTATTATTTTCCATGTACAATTGATACCTTCAAAAACTCATTTTGCCACTTGATGTTGACCAAAGATGACATCACCTGTGCTGAGGAAACGGGTAACGACCAATCACGGCTCACCTGTTTTCTGGGTTTGGTCAGCAAACTGAGCCATGATTGGTCGTTACCCGTTTCCTCAGCACAGGTGATGTCATCTTCGGTCGACATAAAGTGGCTAAAATGAATTTTTAAAGGTGTTAATTGTTCATGGAAAATAATGAAGATATCACATTATAGACAAAATATTATCTTACTGCTGAAAAAGGCTCAATGAGTCAAGTATCCCTTTGA
This sequence comes from Leptonotus elevatus, assembly GCF_054856555.1. Taxonomy (NCBI): domain Eukaryota; kingdom Metazoa; phylum Chordata; class Actinopteri; order Syngnathiformes; family Syngnathidae; genus Leptonotus; species Leptonotus elevatus. Next base: position 42,497,086 of record NC_141239.1, read on the forward strand.
AGAAAAAGGATATCTGAAATGCTTCAGTGCAGCAGGACCTGGCCAGTTACAAAGGTTCATTTTGATATTTATTTGATAGCAATACAAGTTGGATTACCAACTTGAACAATGTGCTTTGGTAATTCAAGCAGCAAGAGGTTATTTGGAGTTTTGAAAAAGTAATTTTTGGAGATGCGAGAATTACGACCCGACGGCATCTAAGTTCCAACTTGAATAATATGTTGTCATTTTAGGAACTAAATATTTCAAAGGAATGTTGCAATGTAACAGTTTAAACGGGGTCTGAATTGGAAGAATTAGGAAAAAAGCAATAATGTAGTGCTTTGCCATGATTTCTGTGAACAAGACCCCCAATCTTGGTCCTGCAGGTTTTCGATGTTTGTCCTCCAACACCGCTGATTCTAAAGATGAGGATCATTGTCAGGCTCCTGCTGAGCTGATGATATGAATCTGGTGTGTTGGAGGACTGAAAGATCTAAAACCTGCAGGACTCCAGCCCTTGAGGACCAAGATTGGGGAAACCTGGTTTACGGCGAAGCCGTTACACTTGTCAGCTATGTGGAAACCCGATACGATCAAGAGAAAAATGAACATGAAATATTACATTTACTGTTGAACCGCTACTTTATTTTATGTATCAGATCTTGCCACTGATGTATTTGGTTCCTTTTTTTTCAGGCGGTCTCAGAGCTGTACGGCACTGTGTTTGATCTGACTGTGAGCGCTCTCTTTGTCACGCCTCGCACCTTCGGCGCCCGTGTCAGCCTCACCGAGGAGCAGCTCGTGCTGTGGCCAGCCGACGCAGAAAAGGAAGCGGAGTCCTCCGTCCCTGGCGCGGCCTCCTTGCCGATGGGTAGCCGTGCCCACATCACCCTGGGCTGCGCGGAGGGCGTGGAGGCGGTTCAAACTGGTCTGGACCTGCTGGAGATCCTGGTGTTGCAGCAGACGGAAACCGTCACCGACTTGGAGCTCGGCTCGCTGCGCTTCTACGGCGAAGGGAGGTGGATGCTGGAGCTCAAAGAGCCCATGTGCGCGGCGGCGTGCTTCTCCAGCTTCTACAAGCGCAGGGGCCCATCCCACGAGCAGGGCAAAAAGGAAGCCAAGAAGAAGAAGAGCTGCGCCATCCTGTGAAAACATGGTGTGGGATGGGATGGCTGATCAATTCCCAAATAGGAGAGTTTAAGGGCTTCATATGTAGCTAGCCAGAATCTTCGTGTGCCTTTTTTTTTTCTTCTTCTTTTTGCACTAGCCAAAATGCCTACAGTCACATTCATATAGCTCAACAGGCTGTCAATCTCGTTCATGTAGTTCACTCAAGCTGCTCACACATCAGTGGCAGACTTAGGGACATTTTTAGACTTGCATCCTATAGTTCCCCTGTGCAAGAGTAGAAATCATGTACTTAACGCGTATTCCAGACCCAGACTTTCATTGTGGTACACAATTTCAAATTGCTTTAACGCTGCCTTGTTGTCTTAGCCAAATGGACTTGCTAGTCATTGAGAAAGTGATTGTAACGCTAGCAAACCGGTGTATTAGAGTGATGTATGCAATAGCGATGCCGCCTTGCGCGTTTGCACTATGCGTTGTTTTGAAAGGGACACCTAAGAATTTGGCATTTTCCCCCTCCCCAGCTGCTTGCACTTAAAAAAACGCTGTGAATCCAAATCTGTCACTCTTTTTGTAGCCACTTTGAACAATGCATTTACATTTCAATGTAACATTTGAATTATTTTGGTTTTGAAGTTCAACTTTGTGTAGCTCTCATGAAGCACTATTTTTGCACTTGTTTTGTACACGTAATAAAAACCAAGGTCATGTGTTGCTCCAGCAATACTGCGCTCTTGTCTGTTTTTGTACCGACGGCATCAAAGTATCTCTTCTCAGTGTGTACATTCATGACCAGCAGATGTCACTACTGAGTGCCGTTACAAATTGTGAAAGCACTTTAATACTGGTACGTACACTTTAAAAAAAACGTGAGTGCTTCACTAACGTAACCAACAATTCATATAGATGCAGATTACAGTATATATATATATGTAGCATTTGGAACCAAACCTCCCCCACGCCAAGGACAGTTAACGATTAATATAAATTTGTACTGAAGATTTGCTCACAAATGTTAATTTTTATAAACACAAGTATTTAATTATTCTTCCTGTCACCGCACGTCGCTGACACTTCGTATTATTATTTTTTTGTTACGATTAAATTAGATTTGATCACGTCGCTAATGTACAGCCTTCTGGTTGGGTTCAATCAGTACAACTGTCCACCCAGGCCACGGGAAGGTAGTGATAAGTCTTCTGAGCCGCGCAATCCTAACAGATATGGGTAAAAAATGTGTACTGGGTCCTATGAACAAAACTATTGCTTGGGTACGGCGTGTAGATAAGCTTATCAACCAATCATTGTCTACTGTTCCTTAATGTTGAGTGGCGTGTTGAGCCATGGCAAAAAAAAAACTTGTGAAACATTTAATAATTGCTGAATTTCTAAATGTTCTTAACCACGAAGCTCCCACAAACGCAATTATATTATGAAATCATCTTCCTCTGGATGCAATATGATTTATAATGTTCTATATGTATTCAATTTGTTTTAAATATTAAATGCGGCAATTTTTGTGTGTGCTCAAAATTCAATTTCACGAGCGATATTTTTTACCCAACAGTCAGTGAATGCATCAATACAGCACGGCACGAGGCGAGCCAATCAGAGGCCAGGGACTATCAGCCGGCTCCCTCGGCAGATCCGAGGCGGAAGACAAAACTCAGCACAAGCTTCTTCTTTCTCTCCGGTACCACTTGCTTGGTTCCGAATCGAGGCGAAAGCGAAGCCACTGAAATATTGACCCACTCTCCGTTGAAACCTCGCTAGAATAGAACCCCCTTGTAGGACTACATTTTAACACAAGGTTTGTACCTTTTTAGTACTTTACGCGAGGTATTTTCTTCTACTTTGATCGAAGATGAAATGATAGAAAACAAGTGACAACTATGACGTCAGAAGCCGTCGTCGAATATGAAATTAGGAAATTTCAGGCATAATTTTTCTTCAATTGTCTAACGAATTTGACCAGTTGCTTAAACCAGTTTAAAAATGAATGGAATCAGGAGTATTCTTGCTAAGTCCCAAATTTGTGTTAAATGTGATTGTCATTATTATTGTTATTATTTTATTTTCTAAGATAAATTACTGTTTCATTTAGTCTACTCGTGTTTCTCTATCTGTGTTGAATGGATTATCTGGTCATCCATCATACTGTTTCTAAACAATGATCATGATCACACATTTATCACCACCAGTCAAAATGTGCAACTTTCTAATCAAAGTGAATGATGTATTGAACGACTGGGATGGCTGCTCTTCCAGGACAAACTGTTTCCATCCATCCCGGTGTTATTGGCGCAGTGGTGACTCCAGTCGAGCGATAATCAATAGTGCACATTAGTTCTAATAATCCCCATTAAGAAATAGTGGGCCTTTTAGTGGAATAGAGGAGATTGGAGCAGATGCTCAAAGGTGCAGCGTTTTAGAAAGAAATGATCAGTGGTTGTAAAATTAGGTTTGTAAAACGGTGCCATTTCCAAATAAATAAGCATCTTTCAATAAAGAGGCTTAAAAAATATATAGACTTAACTAAGCAATGTAAGTGTAAAGGTCACCCTTAGTTATAAAATACAGTATACAGCCTCAATTAATCACAATGGAGTCCTTGTGCTTGTACGATATCTCATTGATACTGTACAGTGGACTCTTACAATGTGAATGTTGTGAATGCTTTATGATTTGAACAATATTGGTCAAAATTCGCACATAAGCTTGGCATAATCATAATGGGTGAGTTAAGATCAATGAGTTTCGACAGGATTTGTGTGTTTTGCTTTTTATTTTGCTCTTATTTTGGAGGCTACAGAAGGGTGTATACATATATATATATATATATATATATATATATATATATATATATATATAAGCAAAACACACAAATCCTGGTCTGTTAAAAAAACACTTTGTTCACTTAATTTTTTAGAGCAGCGTAAATATATCCAGTAATGCAGTAATGTATCATCAAAGGGAAATGTAACACTCTATTAACAATCACTGACTTTTATTTTTATTTTCTTCTTTTTAAACACATTTGACAGTTGAGAATGTAATTGCATGCATGACATTGGATGTACAGTGGAATTTTTTTTATGGCTGTAGTTTAAAAACAAACAAACCATAAATGGTTAAAAAAAAAAAAGTTAGAAAGAGGCAGAGTGACCGCCTTTTAATAGGGATGAGGCATTTTTATTATTTTTATTTTATTTGTAGTATTTTATTTCATGGGAGAGAATGCCTTTATTTGTGCACATGTACTTTGAGAATACTATTTTACTTGTTTTTTTTTACACTAATAATACAATAATATATTACCAACTAATATTTTAAACTGTAATATGTGTGCTTTATTTATTTTGATATCTATTATTTTCTACGGGGAAAATTGAAAACAAACAAAATGGAGGTTCATCAGTGTACCTTGGAGCTTCCAGTATACTTGCTACTCTGCTTGTGTCCTACTCCTGTTAGAGGACAATAACCTGAGTGGTAAATAATTGCCTCTTTTGTTATTAGTGCAGATAATCTGCAGCTGATTACATTTAGTCTGCTTTCCTCACCAAACCTGCTTTGTATTCATCCATCTCATCGCTCCCTGTCCCATGTAGCAGCCGTCCGTCATGTCCGCCAAAGCCATCTCGGAGCAGACGGGCAAGGAGTTCCTCTACAAACATATCAGCACCTCGGCAACGGTCCAGAACCGCTTCCGCTATGCTAACGTCACCCCTGAGACCGACCTGGACCGCCTGGCGCTGGAGCACCCCTGGCTGCTCACGGAGGTTTGGATGATTGGTTGACTTAATAAGTGCGAGAAAAAAATTAAAACATGGCAAAGACTTTCTTGGCAGAGAGGTTGTTAGTTGCCGTCATGGACTGTAGGGTGTGCTCCATCCATCTATCCTACTATCATGGTACCCATATGTGGTGGCAGCAAGAGTTTGGCAGATTGTAAACTATTCTTCCAAAAAGGTCGCTGTCAAAGTAAACATACAACATAAGAGAATTTCACGTTTGTACAGTCAACCCCTGCATACTCACTGTTTCGCACCTGCGGAATCACATATTTTTTCCCCCAGTATTTTTTGCGTCATTTTTGTTTTTCCTTGGATTTTTGTGGCATAGCATCATAGCATTCCTAGCAGGAGTTACAATGGCTTTAATGGAACATCAATTGAATTAGACTTCAGGTATGATCTTGATGCAGAGGGCAGATATGAGAGCGAGAGATGTGCTGCGCTAGCATTGATTAGGAAATTGCATTAACGTTCACCATCTGTCGTGTCTTACCTTCCTCCTTCTCCTCCTCTTCTTCCTCACTGGCGAGGGCCCAGATAGTAATGGCCGCACTGTCATAAGTCATTTACTGGCTAGTGGGAGGAAGAGCAGCTCCTTCTCCTTTTTTTGTGGGGGATGGCAGAATCCTGCTTTAAGTGAGTGAGGAGCATGATTGTTTGGGGTTAGGAACATAATGTAGTTGGGTATGATTTAGTGATTTTGTTGGAAAATATTTTGTCGCTCATCGAGAATTTGAGTTTATGTTGTGTGTATCTTGAATAGGGCTGAACGACTTTTTTTTTTAACGCAATATTGCAATTTAACATGCAATTATTTTTTCAAGGTCTTCTTGCCCAGTATTTTTTAACAAACACAAGCACGTAATACAAAATACATTAATCGGGTATCACACAATAAACAATATCAGATTTATTATTCATAAATGTTTTGGTCTTTTAGGTTAGGTTATGCTAAAATAAAGGCAAATGATAACAGTCAACTAGTGCATCTTTTTTTATTTTATTAAATGTTGATTTACAAAAACTACTGAGTCATTTTTCTGTTTATTTTCTAATTTATGCTTTTTGAAGTGACAGCCATCCAGAAAATGACACTTTTCTAGATTGTGTAATGTCCTACTTTATATTTGCAAAAACACCAGACCATCTGGATATTTGCAGGGCGTTGTTCATATTTGCACACTTGGTGTTTATTATGTCTTATTACTCACCCGTGCATGGTATTCACTATTGTAAATGGCAACGCCCAACCAAAGTACCCATGCAAATTTACAACTCATTTAAAAAATGTAATTGAGGTCATCTCACCAGAAAATAAGAACTACTGGGTATTTCCTCACATAATGACTCGCAGCGCTTATTTACTTATCTGTTGAGTGCTTACTAGAGGTGAGACGTTTATTGGAGACCACAGAAGTCCTACAGTAACGGCATTATAGACTTTTAATTATTTGTTCCCATGCACAGAATTATGCGCATGAGACACTTAGTAGATAATGAGGCATTTGTATTGTTTTTCAGTTCATCTAATTTGGTAGGAGTCACATAATAGCTTATAAAAGTAAATAAATAACATGTTAAGAAACAGACAGCGAGTACCAGGCATTTACTAGAGATGACGAGGCATTATTACTTATATTAATACTGGTAGTAATAGTAATATTTTATTGTAATCATTTTGTTCATCACATGGAAGGTTTAGTTTTCTTACATTCCTTTTGAGAATAATATTTGTCAATATTATATATTTGAATTTTATTTCCACAAATAAAGCTATGTAATTGGAATAATATATTTCCAATTAACTCATTCACTCCCAGCCATTTTCACTGAAGCAACCCCCTTCGCTCCTGGCTGTTTTACTGGATTTTGACTGATTTTGCAAGTCCCACAGAAAAATGTGTTCTATTGTTATAAAAACATGGAACCTACCAAAAGAAAGATTAGAGACGCTTCTTTCATAAGGAAAAAATATATATTTGTATCTGTTTCAGTTTTACAGTAATTAGCATTGAATATAGCTAAGTTTCATCATTATTCACAAATTTGTTTAAAACGGTGGGGAAAAGAGCCTTTTGCAACATGGCCCTGGTTGATCTCTTATATTCTGCTGCCACCTGCTGGCCGTATTTGGAATAACTACAATTTCTTCAACTGTTCTCTGCAGTTGAGAGGCTGCATCAAAGACTTCTGTATGCTCTAGCATACATTTTTATTTTTTTTTAAACATTAAAAGAACAACATATAAATACATCTTTAGGACACTGCTAATATTTAAAATAGAACGTATTTACACGTTTTTGGGAGCAAATGAGTTAACTAATATTTATATATATATATATTATATATATATATATATATATATATATATATATATATATATATATATATATATATATATATATATATATATTTAAACTAATTAACTTAATATTAAAAATATTCATATGTATTTTCTTATTGATTATTATTATATCATAGATATTTAAAAACAAAAAATATATAAAATAAGGTATTTAAGGTAAGGCGTTTATTTGATCAGGTGCATCACACCTAAATAATAATAAATAATAAATCGACATCTCAACTTTGAGACGATAAACGGCATTCGCCTTCTGCAGAGGTTGGTGGTGAAGCCGGACCAGCTGATCAAGAGGCGGGGCAAACTGGGCCTGGTTGGCGTCAACCTGGACCTGAACGGCGTCAGAGAGTGGCTGAGGACACGCCTCATGAAGCAGACGACGGTATGTCATCCACAGAGTGCACTTAAGCCAATGACTCTCGTCGCTATCATTTCGCTGCCCTCTCCTTCACCCTCCTTTCTCCGATTTGTGCATTTTTTATCTAACTGCTGCGTTCGGTGTGAACAACATGCATGCTGCTTCCACCCAGTAGTCCATCAGCCCAGTCAACATAGCATACAACTCACAGCATCCATCATTCTGATGCTGTCTCGCCTCATAATTCAAGAAGATGCTTCTTCAAGCTCCCATGCACCATAAACCAGACAAGAAGACTCTCTGTGTGTGTATTTCATCACTTAGGACAAGACAAGTGTGTAGCTGTAAAGCAAGATAAATAAAGGCGCCATGTTGCAGCTTATAAAAAAAAAGTAAACATATTGCAGTAGATTCGGGTACCGGTAATTTCACCGGAGCTATTAAAATTAGTGGACAATTTTGCGAACCAGTCACAACAAAGATAACTAGATTATCACAGCAGAAAATGGTGCGTTCACACCGACACAATGGTGTTGATTGGTTTATTCTATTGGTGTCAGGCGATTAAATTTTTTAATCTTAATTAATCGCATGACTTCAATAGTTAACTAATGATTAATCGCAAATTTTATATCTGTTCTAAATGTACAATAAAATGTACCCCAAAAAATTCTTCTAAGTTTTCATACTCTTGCTAACATAAAAGTGGGAACAAATTGTTAAACTAATAGAAATATGGCTGCATATTTTAGTCATTGTTACAATTGATAAAATTAAGTTAAAATTAAAAAGATGTACTGTACTGCAAAAAAGGAGTGTGATATTGATTTGTGTTGAGGTAATTTTTCTGCCACTAGATGGCATAATTGCATTTGTAAGACATTTGTGACTGCTCAGTGCATTTTTCTTTTCATATTAAGCTATCTAATCGTTAACATGAAGTAACTTGTGAAATTCTGCACATTTTTAAAATTGTAAAATACAATTGGACTCAAATATATGCATTATTATTCAATTATATATATATAATATATATATATATATATATATTGGCATTTAAACAGGGGGTGTGTAGACTTTTTATATCAATCTTCTATTATCTCCCATTGGCGGAGCTAAAAATTTTGAGGTTTTATTGACACTGTCAGTTATTTAATACAGTTCATTATCACATCTGGAGTTTGTTGTGCTGTAGATTTGCATAAACAGATCAATTTAGGCAAGCAAAATTCCCACCTGTATTCCCAACCTTCCTTTATTTTGCACTTCTCAAAATGGCAGCCCCCTCTTATTGTTATATTTTCTCTCCGGCTGGCTGCTCTCTCCGCCAGTCCCTTTTCATAAACGCTGCCTGTTGGCCTTTCAACGCAAACGCGGTGACAGCCCTGCCAAATGAGCTGCCTTCGCTCGGCTTGCGCCTGCAGCGAGAGACGACGACGACTTCCTCCCAGGAATCTGGAGCGCTACTCTTCTGTAATGTCGTGTTTCCCTCGCCTTTTGTTCCTTCGTGAGCAGAAATATGCTGAGAATGCAAGAATGTGGAAGGAGTAACTCAATTAAACACTGGTACAATCCAAATGATATGCAACTATTATGTTGTTAACACAACAAGACGTGACTTCCTCTGACTACTCGCAGAGTAATGCATGAATGATTCAAATTACATAAAGGATGCAGGTGGCTGGGTATCTAGGAAAGTGTGCAATTGAGTGCCACAAAAATTTCTTGAATAACCTGTAAAAAGTGTGTAAGCTTGCACCTGCTTGCACTAGACATGTTAAGCATCCTGCATTGTTGTTGATTGTGTGTATAACTGGTTTCCGGTTCATGCTCAGGTGGGAAAAGCCAAAGGTGTGCTCAAGAACTTCCTCATCGAACCCTTTGTCCCTCACAAACAGGTAAATCAGTCATTGTACCAACTGACTTTATTTCATTATTTGGAGTGTAACGATCTGTCAAGATGATTTAGTGCCTATGATGAAATTATATTAAAGTCAGGAGGTGAGGTAGCAATGGCCTAATTGATTAATCTTCCGGCCGATTTAATTTGATATTTGCTTTTTACTTTTAGTTTTGTTTTTTAAGCATTGTTGAGCTAGCATTAGTGTTAGCCACACTTTTGCCTATTCAGGTCAGGTGAGCGGCCCCAGAAGTAAATGGTATTTTATTTATATAGCGCTTTCCCAACTTTATAAGGCCTTCAAAGTGCTTTACATTTGACTACTCATTCACCTTCTGATGACGCAGCATCAGGAGCAACTGAAGTTTCAGTATCTTGCTCAAGGATACTTTGACATGGTTACAATGGCATGAGATCAAACCCACAACCTTTGTGTTGGGAGACGAACACTCTACCACTGAGCCACACCGCCCGGAAGTAGTAGTTACAAGACACTTGGATGAGGCTTGTTGAACAGATGTATCTTTAACTTATTTGCTCCCAAAAACGTATAAATATATTCTATTTTAAATGTTGTGCGCCAAAGGCGTATTTATACATTTAGACATTTTACAACTTGCCTTAAATACATGTATAAATTATATGCTTAATGTTTACAGGAGGAAACTTTTTTTATATTAAAGAATTATAACTGTAATTCAACGAAAGATACATCTGTCAAATTAAAGGAATAAGGGTGTGATCAAAGCAGCACATAATTCCACTTAATTATTATTATTTTTTACTTGTTAAAATATAATGACTACCCCACCACACACACCCCGCCCCCCGGCCCTATACTAAGAGACTTTGAGCTGTATATGTCCAGTCGTCTGCTCGTGAGATAGGAAGAGTTAGATGGCCGCCCTGAGGCTTCAAAGGCTTGTACGGGCGATCGGCTATCCAGTAATATATTCAGATCAGTGGTTTGAGTAGTCTAAGGGACATCGGTTCAATTCATTATTAAATCAATAATTGTTAATTATTAAATGAATACACAATTGACTCATTAATTGAAGGAGACTTAAACTTAATATTTAAATTAATTTTGAGCAGCCGGCGGAGCACCACATCTATTTTTGATGTTTTATCAGGATAACAGATGAGAGAACCTTGTTGAATCAGTCATAAAATGAAGGTTTGTACCCTTTAACAATTTTGTGAGTTCTTTGTTCAGCTTAGAGCTTAATATAAATTGATAAAACACACATACAGTACACAATCAGGTTTTGATTTTGTGCACGTTTATTTTCTTAGTTATTTGAGAAAATCTACTTGGAATTTAAAAGAAGCCAAACTCTACTGTGATAGGAACTAGAAACAAGAACTAAAATAATAAAATAACCAAAGAAAAAAACTTAAACGAGGTGATGGATTCCCAGTGAGGCGAATATGAGACCCAAAATTTTAAGCGAATTGCTTGACCCATTTGGAGGCACCAATTTGTACAATCTGGTTAATTGTTGCAAAGTTGCACTTACGGATGGTCTCATGTTGGCCCGAGACGCGGGAGAGCTGTTGTCTTGGATTGGAGGTTCACCACGCCGTTGAAGAACAGATGAAGAAGGTTCGGGATAGAGAGAGATGAGCCAGATGGGAAGTAGCAGGAGCCTCACGGCCAAGGGACTGCTGAGGCAGTCCCTCGGGAGTTGACCTCCCGGCTGGAGAGGGCTTGTTCTGTTTCGGTTTCAGAGAGCCTGTCTCGGCAAAGCCCTGCAATCCGTTGCGCCTGGCAGGGACAAAAGCAGTTTCGCTGGGCCTGTCGCAGAGCGATGGCTACCGAGAATTACACGCGTGTATTGACCTTCTGCTAGCAAGTAGAATAGCCAGGAGAGCCAGAAGAGGGGGCCAGCAGCCGAGTCCAAAGGGAAGAAAAGAGGAAGTAGCATGGAAATTTACCAGGTTGAATTTGGATTTTTGTCAAGAATCATCAGGTTGCATTTGGATCCCATGTTAGCCGAGATTCTAAGGTCAAATTTCAATCAATGCAAACACGTATAGTTGAACACATCAAAATACATGTTACCTAGCTTACAACTGTTAAAACCTGCACACAAATGAAAGTTAAGTGGAGAATATGGCGCTCAAATGAAACATCTTCACGTCAAACACATAACATTTCATAATTCATTGTTCTGTTGCAAAATAAGACACTCAGTCAGGTTTCTGAGAAGGTAATTTTTGTGTGTGTGTCAGTCAGTGTTCTCATTCCAGTCTGGGTGGGGCTGGAGGTCTGTGGGGGATGCTCTTTGCCCCACTGTGGCATATCCAGGACAAAGAAATGAAATTCCTTTGTCTGTGATGATCATCGTTACAGTAGACTTGTGGCTAGCTTGTGTGAAGCAGTTAGATTTCCGGTACTTTAATTGTACTCTATATGTAGAATCTTATTACATGACACAATACAAATAGATTTGCCATTATAACTCTGTTCATTATTATTATTAATTATTATGCTTACCATTTTTATTATTTATCTAATGATACTGAAACTCCCAAATCAACTGCATCCAGGAGGAGGAGTTCTACGTGTGCATCTACGCCACCCGCGAGGGTGACCACATATTGTTCCACCACGAGGGCGGCGTGGACGTGGGCGACGTGGACGCCAAGGCCAAGAAGCTGCTGGTCGGCGTGGACGAGAAGATCAGCGAGGGCTTGGTGAGCAAGCAGCTGCTTGCCCACGTCCCCAACGACAAGAGGCTGTGAGTGATTGAGCCTTTTCTTAAAAATGGCCACTCAATTGAAGCCAGTACAGTAGCAGTACACTGCAAGGATTACTTGTGACACTTTTAGTCACTGTAGGAATCTTTGGGCAGAAAATGTGGGCAATAAGTGCCTTGCGCAAGGACAAAACTTTGTGTACCTTCGTGGCTGACCGTTTCCATCCGCACCAAATTATTACTCCCATCTAACCTATTTTCACTTGTTATTGTCTGAAAAATAGGGCTTGGTATCAATTGTCATTTCCTCAGTCGATACAATTTCAATTCATAACCGTTCAGTTTGAGTCAATTTAGATTTTTCCCGATTCCATTCAATTCACTCTAGTTCAATCCGATAATGATTAATTATGAAACATCAATTCTTCTTAAATATCAAGGACATGATAAAAACTCCACAAACATTAAATTCCAAATTAAATTTTGCAAAGGCGCAGTAACTGGTTAAATGATTTAGTTTATTAATGAAAGTAACACGTGCTAAAATCACTTAAGTGTTACACAAACATTGACATCAGCAAGGATGACATGAAATTATTTAAAATTCTAATTCAATAGTTGTATAAATTAAATAGATTCTGGATTGTCCTAAAGTGCAATAAGTCAGGACTTTTATAAATGTAAGAAAATATTTGTAAATTCATGTGAACACAAGATTTCAAGAAAACATTAAGATGCAAAACAAATGGCCTTTATAATTTAATTTTCTTATGAATTCATGGGAAAAGAGATGTTAAAATAATCGATTCATGATTTTATGAATCGATATCAGGTTCAACAAGGAAAATTGATTTGATAAAGATTATTCAAAAAAATTTTTAAACCCAGCCCTACTAAAGTAACAAGATGTTTGATCTTGAGACTTGAGTTGACATAAAACTACACGGTTTTCACAGAGTGAGGCAAGAGGCGGAGCTTCATGACAATTCAAGTGTTCAAGAGAATGAATAGATTTGTTCTCAAGCTATTTTCAACTTTAAATTTGTTAATGCTAAAAAAAATAATAACATGGAGACAGACTAATAGTAAGTAGTATTGTGAAATATGAAATTGACCATATTTGGACAAAAGGGTTTCTGTCATTTTTACGGGTGACTGGCTGACAAGGGTAAATATAAACAAACAGGAACATGATCAAATGAAGAAATAGTGCAATAAAGATACTGTAAATTGTGTAAAATATGGAGTGCAATTTTGAGTAAAGGACCTTTGGTGTAATACCGACATTGATTTTCCATTCCACTTAATTGCACGTCTCCCCAGGGCGTAATGCGGTCATTATGACTGATTCCACAACAGTTGGTGGCAATATATTCTATCCAATTTCAATTCTGTCACACCGTATAGTATACACTTGAGACAAATGTGAATTCCAGGTGCAGGTTTATGTGTATTTTTGCTAATAATACAGCATTCAATTGCGTTATGGTGCAAATACTGACAAACACAAACTAGATGTTACTAGATATTCTGCAGTTTTAGTAATACAGTACTCCAGTATGGAAGGCTTCCGCTGGCTCATTATAGAAGAAGTACTGTGACGTTGTAAGTGAGCATGGAATGGTGGGGGTGGGGGCGCAAGTGCTTTCCATTAGCCAAATGACAAACTCTCTCCTTTGCTTTTTATTCCCCATCTGACTCCACCCCCAGCCTTCCTTCAAGGCCGCCGTGTATTCACAGCACGTCCATTTATTTTGATGGCTGTGATACAGCGAGTCACCCCACCACCACCACCATCACTTCTTGTCTATCTGTCCTGCAGCATTCTGATTATGGCAACGATTCACTGTCTTGGCTGACATTGACGGGACACACACACACACACACACACGAAACCCCACCGCAACCTCTTTTCACTCACATTTTCTTTTTCCATTCTAAGCACACTTGGGAAGCTGAGTCACTCTGCCTCGCACCCCGTGCGTCAGACAAGGTTCTGACAACGGGCCGACATAGTTACTCCCCTTAACAGGAGAAACAAACATTACGCACGCACGTTCAACTCTGCTCGTTTTTGACAGCTGAAGCAAGCAAATTAAATTTCCGCCTCCTGCAGCAGGGAAGCTAATTTCGTGCAGGTACACTTGACATGGTTGTTTCTCTACTCTTATTGAGATCTCGTGCGCTTTTTCATTGTCAAGTGGAAATCTGGAGAACTGCTAGCAGTATTTAATGTTTCATTTTAAATATCATTAAATAGGATCCCATTTACACTTTTGGGGGGGGGGGGGGGCTTTTTGATCCCTCGCTGTACCAAATATGAACCAACCAAGATGAAAATGTGTGTATAAACAAATAATTTATTTTTAGTGTTGTTTAATTTGATTTTTAATTGTTCCTTCCATGTTTGAATTACCTTTTTATAAACAGATTCATGATGATAAATGGCGCAAATTCAAATGAACTGAAGAGTGACTTTTGAAAAGGAAAATATGACTTGACTTCCTGATATATAAGAAAGTGATTCTAGATATTGTTTGTCATGCTGTATTGATTTATGTGAATTGTACTATTATGTTGTCAGGGTCCTGGCCCAATTCATTGTCGGGCTTTTCAACCTGTATGAGGAACTTTTCTTCACATACCTGGAAATCAACCCACTAGGTAGGTTTTCCATCCATCCATCCATCCATCATCTACCGCTTATCCGGGGTCGGGTCGCGGGGGTAGGTAGGTTTTATATTGTTAAATTAACTCTTCATTACTTCATTACCCTTTGAAAGGACATGCTTCTTCATGTTAAGACCTCCAAAAAACTGGTGCCAATCAGTTTCATGATGTTTGAAAAACAAGCATAAATATGTTAAGTAATGAAAGAAGGCAACATTGTGACATTAGATTCAACCATCACAAGCTGATTCTGCCACATTTCAAACCCAAAGGAAGGAACGTAGTAAATATTTGATGCGTTTGCTGTTTGATGTTGGTAATTGGCTACAAAGAACATGCTCTTCCTACTTTGAAGTCCTACACAAGCAATATGCCTCTTGTAAATCAGTAGGTGGGTGGGTCACCTTTTCTGTTCTCCCTCTCCCTGCAGTGGTCACAAAAGATGGCGTCTACGTGCTGGATATGGCTGCGAAGATAGACGCGACGGCAGACTATATCTGTAAGGCCAAGTGGGGGGATGTGGAGTTCCCGCCGCCTTTTGGCAGGGAGGCCTACCCGGAGGTAATTTCAATTTGTATAGATTTTTTAAATTACATATAGCTTGTTATATTTTCATTTTATAAAAAAAATATATACAGTATAAATATATTTGTTATTGTAAGACGCACATTTGTATATTGATTTTTTGGACAGGATTTTGCATTTTTTTTTCGATAATATATAAATGAACTTACAGATCTTTTTTATTGTAGCGTTTATTTTCATAAAAATATGGTATAAATAACTATATTTCTTCTCATATAAATAAATATATAGATTGTTTTATTACATGATTTTGGTTTTTAATATTTAAAAATTATTTACAGATTTTTCCCTAGGATTTTTTTATTTTCTCGAAATTATATTATAATTAAACGTATGCATTTTGACATTTACATAGTTTTAAAAAAATTAAAATAAATTATATTGTTATTCTTTCATTTGTTTTTGTTTTTTAATATAACTTAAAAATATCCCCAAAACATTTATGGATATATAAATTAGTATTTAAAAAAAAAAAAAAAGGAATAAAATATGGTAATAAAATATAATACTGTATATAAAAGCTATAATTATATAACTTAGTAATTTTATTTTAACAAAATTATAAATACACTGTATAAATAAACCTGTAATCATTCTAAATTAATTATAGCAATATTGCAAACATAATCTATTGTCTTTATTTAAGCAAATATACGTAGATATGGACAGATAATTATACACCAAACTTTAATAATGATAGTACATATGTTACTCTTCGCACTCGCAGCTCTTATGTAAATAGTCTGTTGTGGCATGTTGGGCTCGTCTCAGACAGACCCACCCAGCAGCAGCAGCAGACGGATGCTTTAATTGGCTCGAGGGGGGCTAAGGGGGACAGCGGGCACTTTTACATTGGAAGTGTTTTCCACCCAGGCACCAGATGTGTGTGCGTCTGTGTGGTTGAGCGTCTGCCTGTCAAAATCAAGCACGAATGCTCCACAAATACACAATCAGCCCATAACATGGCCACTTCATAGGGCACACTTGCACAATCCAATAATCCTCATTTTGCCGACCTGTGTCGCAGGAGGCCTACATCGCTGACCTGGATGCCAAGAGTGGCGCCAGCCTCAAATTGACCCTGCTCAACCCACAGGGGCGAATCTGGACAATGGTGGCGGGCGGTGGAGCGTCTGTCGTGTACAGGTAGTCCATCAAATGCCTTTACTAAAGCCATCAAGGGTTTGTTGTTTTGGCAGTCTACGATAACCATTTTCATTTTACATGCGTACAACCTGAAAACACATAATTCATTCATTCAAGGAAATGTGCCTGGTGGGAATCATTGTGGTCTTCTACAGCCCTGTATGTCTAAGTATAGAATCTTAAAATGTGTTGGTAAAAGTTGTAAAATAGTTTACTTTAGTGAAAAGCATCAATTCATTCTCATTAATTTATGTAATTATTTATTAATGTAATTAGAATTAATTAACCAATTATTGAATACAAAATATGAGGATAAGCGGTTCAGATAATGGATGGATGAAGGATTAATTTACCAGTAATTTATAACCAATTATTTCAACCAATAAAATGAATGGTAAATAATTTTTTATTTTATTAAAATTGTGAGGAATAAGCGGTTCAGGAAATGGATAGATGGATGTTTATTTTATTGTTTACAATCAGTTAACAAATTATTTAATTAAATAAATGAATAAAATATTATAGTAATAAAATAATTAATGCTTATTGTATTTCCATTTATAATTAATTTTAATTAATAAAATAACTTTAATAAAGTATTCAATTCAATTCGAATCCTTTTTTTTTTATTTCATGAAAGGGGGACAGAAAAAAGTAAAACAATACAAAAAATGATCAAGACAAATAAAATATAGCAAGCAGTCAAGACGCTTTCAACGTAACAATTAAACAAAATAACTCAACGGCATGACCTTGTGCTATATATATTTTCCCAAAATATTTGTGCTTTTACACATAAAAACAAACAAACAAATAGACTGAGATGATTTAGTTTTATAATCCAGATTGTTACACAAACTGACACCTTGAGTTGAAATACATCACTCTATTTGTTTTGTTCTGTATTTAGGTTTGGAAAAAATATCTGTCCCTTTTAATTTGTACTCACTTTCTCTCTCTTTTTAAAATATATATTTGATTTGCATGTTAATTGGTAAAATTTCATGATGGCCTTTGTACCTTATTTTAAGGCAGTTTAATTCCATTAATTCATAAAATTTTAACGTTTTTAGTTGTATAAATATTGGATTAGTGTGATCTCTGTAACCACAACCGCAAACAACACGAATAGCACGTTTCTGTAAAAGAAAGATGGATTCAGTGTAGGTTTTGCCAGCACACCCCCACACTTCAATGCAATAGGTCAGGTATGGAACAATCAATGAATTAGATAACTAACAAAGCATTCTTGTTCATGATTCTTTAACTTTGTGTAAAACGGCTACGGTTTGGGATACCTTAGATTTGACATGTTCTATGTGCGCTTTCCATGTTAATTGTTTATCAATAATAATACCTTGAAACTTTATTTTATTAGTCCTTTCTATTTCTATACCTTGCACAGTCAGTGTTGCTTCAACATCTATATTTCTACTTCTAAAAGTCATAAATCAGTTTTTACTAATATTTATAGACAGTCTGTTGGCGTTGAGCCATTTCATAATAATCTTAAACTCTTTCTCTGTTACTTGTAATACTTTATATATAATTTTCTCGGCTTAAAATAGAGTGTTGTCGTCTGCAAACAAAATTTTAATAATTTCGAAATAGTTGTAATATCATTCACATAAAGGAGAAAAAGTACTGCCCCAGAATTAATAATAATAATGCATCAGATTTATATAGCGCTTTTCTAGACACTCAAAGACGCTTTACAATGGAACATTTCTAACTCTATCATTCCTAAATGGTTGTTTTAGTATCTTAAAATGATTGCCGTGGAAAAGAGATGAATTTTCATGAATCTGCAGGTAATTAAAATAAAGATACTAGTAGTAATAAAGCTCTTTCTGCTGCCATTTTGAAGAGTTTGCATGAATGAGCACGTCTTCTCTCCTCCATCTGTTTGGGGATGTAAGATGTCCCACGCAGACTCCTCAACCACAACTAATGAATCCCTCTGTGCAGCTTATATTTTGATCTGCTCTCCCTATTTTACGGGGCACTATCAATGAAGATTTTTTGTTCCCTTACAATGATGTGCCTCCGATCTCATAGCGACACCATCTGTGACCTGGGCGGCGTGGACGAGCTCGCCAACTACGGCGAGTACTCGGGGGCGCCGAGCGAGCAGCAGACGTACGACTACGCCAAGACCATCCTCTCGCTCATGACCAGGGAGAAGCACCCCGATGGTAACATCCAACACCTGGCCGTCTTTTTTTCTTTCTCCTGAAAGTAACAGCTTGACCATTTTGATGTTTTCGCAGGCAAAGTCTTGATCATCGGAGGGAGCATTGCCAACTTTACGAACGTGGCTGCGACGTTCAAGGTAATAACGCAGCTGACTCATGCATGATGTCCTGCTAATAGCATTCTGCTAACATCCACCTTGCCTCTCTGTTAGGGAATTGTTCGAGCAATCCGAGACTACCAGGTGCCTCTCAAGGAGCACGAAGTGGCCATTTTTGTCAGGCGCGGGGGTCCAAACTACCAGGAAGGCCTCCGGGTGATGGGAGAAGTTGGTAAGTTGATATAGTGCCCAAAATGTTTTTACAGGTGATCAGGATCATGCCAAATCAGCGCGGTGGCCGCCCAATCTGAAAGCCATTTTTGGCCATTCCGATGCATGAATTATGTCGTTTGAGAAAAGAAAACGTTGACTGGACTGGAGTTCATCCCAAGTATTAAACTTAAATAAAACATTATCACTATAACAAGACCTAGAGGGGAAATATCATTTACATGAATTACTTAATATACAGTAAATCGATTAATTATTAATTTGTAAGAATATATATACAGTGGTACCTCGGAGTTTGAACATAATTCGTTCCTGCGTAGTGTTCAAAGTCTGAATTGTTCAACCTCTAAAACATTTTTTCCCATAGGAAATAATGTAAATGCAATTAATTGGTTCCCAAGCTCCAAAAACAGAAAATTCCTATTTTAATTTCTATTTATGTTTTTTACATGTACTCCCTGTACAGTATTTAAACAATAAATATACCTTACCTTTTTTGTTGTGGTGTCATGGCATCAGTGGATGATAAATGCTATGTTAATGCTTGTTCAGTGCTGAGTTTGTGTATTTTACATTGGGCATATTGTTAGACTACTAAGCGGTCCTTGCGTGCGTTGTTTAACGTCAGGCACGTTGTTGAACAGCTAAGGGGGGTCCTCGTGCCAGTATTTACAGACGTAGTCATGGTAGTGACAACGGCGCGATAATCTCCTTCCTCATTCCACTGTGGTTCGTAGCACTGTATGTTTTTCTTTGCTGCCACTGGCACTCTTGTCTTTCTTTGGGCCCATGGCGAAGAAAATTGTTGTGGAAAAATCAAAATGCACTCGCGAGTATAGAGCACCTCCGGGAGTATTAAAAATCGGACTTGAAATGAGCAGTGCATCTCTCAACTACCGCAATGTGAGCATTCGGCATTGCTCGGCTTCACTCGGCTACCCGTTTTCAAGGTACGTTCGCCTTAGCTTGCTTTGCTTGGGTGTTCAAACTCCGAAAATGTGTTCAAACTCCGAGGCATTTCTGTACTCCGATTTTTTAGTACATTTTCATAGTCCGATTTGTACAAGTTCCGAGACGTTCAAACTCCGAGGTTACACTGTAGTTAAAAATGATTTATGTTCATTGACACTGTGATTTCATGACCAGAATTAACCAGAAGCAGTTAAAATAAACTACAAAAATGTTAGGGCTGGGGGAGTACTTTTAAGTGTCAGTATGACACCGATACCCAGCCTTGTTTCAAGGTATCAGCCTCCCTCTTATGGCCCTTTTACCATATACATAATAATAATAATAATAATAATATACCAATAAAACAAAAACATTGTTTTTATCTACACTGCATCAAATGCTAAAAATGTATTTTTCCTTAAGTGGAAGATTAAGACAGAAACACAATAAACTCTATTATTAATACAATTTAAAAATACATACATATACATAAATACATATACAGTAGTACAATACATTAATTTGTATGCATTAGTTAGTTTCTTTCTGTATATGTTTATATATTTTATTATATAAATAAAACATATTTTCATGATGGATTTTTTAAATTAAACTTTTTAGCATATCATTTTAATTTCCTAAAATGTGTAATTTGTCAAATTCACACATTAAAAGTATTTGTATTTTAATAAGATTTGAATAGAAGAGCACCAAAAATCCAATAGATTTTGATTCTCAGTCAATCCCCTCCCCCTCTCACAGGCAAGACCACCGGTATCCCCATCCACGTCTTTGGCACGGAGACCCACATGACCGCCATCGTGGGCATGGCACTGGGTCACCGGCCCATCCCCAACCAGCCTCCCGTCGCCGCCCACACTGCCAATTTCCTGCTCAACTCCAGTGGCAGCACGTCGGTATGACGCTTCATTCACCATGTCGTGTCGTGCGGTTGTTTACGACATAGCGCTTTGTCCTCCTTTTAGAGCCCCCGTGGCTCTTTTGTCTGAGAGCTTTTCACAGTGATGTCATCTGACTCAAATTGTTGTGGCCACTCTCACGAAGGCTCCCTGCTTGCCCGGAAGCTTCCATTAGGTCTGTGTGTGCAAAAGTATTGAGAAATGTGAAAATTAAAGAAAGAAAGATGATAGTGCACACACACACATGACGCAGAAAGCAATGAAACACATGGACAAAGGTGTTTGGATATGTGGCCACACCAACAGCAGTGGTTCTAAAAATTTTGACACCAAGTACCAACTCAAAAAATACTTTCTCTAATACCAACATTATAATCAACAATAACATACGGTGTAACTGTTTATCAAAAACAAGGCGGAGGTTTATTCCCAAAAATTATAATTATTATTCTTGTAAATCAATTTAACATTAGGCATAGGTTGAACATAAATACAGTAGTTAAATTTAAAAAAAAATACTGTACTTAAATCCATCAATCCATTTTGTGTACTGCTTATCGTCAATGGGGTCACGGCTGAGCAGGAGCCTATCCCAGCTGACTTTGGACGAGGGGTGGGGTACACCCTGAACTGGGCGCCAGCCAATCGCAGGGCACGTGTAAACAAACAACTATTCACATGCACCTGTTTTTTTTTTAAATAATTCAATTAAAATGGTATTCCGCATAAAAATTAAATAAAGATTGTACATAAATAAATGTTTTAAAACCATGCATTCTAAATGATTAAATGCAAACATGTATTTTACTTAAAAGTTAAATACAACTGAGCTATACGTAACAAATGTACTGCACTGGATTACAAAAAAAAAAAGTTGAAGCCACTTTCATTTAATTCAGTGATTTATTTATTTTTTTAGTGGTGCCACACTTTGACTTACAGGAGGTGAAAATGGAAGAAAATGTTGTTAAAGGTGAAGGTATTTACTAGTGCTTTCAAAGTTAAAGCGTTAACTGATTAATTAATCAGAAAAAAAATCGCATTAATCATGAATTAACGCAGATTAATCGCACTATTAATTTTGACCATCCTTTAGCGTGACAGCGGATGGCTACGTTTAAGGTAGCACATGTTGTTTGAGCAATAAACATAATTTCATGCTTTATATAAAGCATTTAAAAAAAAAATGCGTATGAAATTTTGAATATTTGTTCATGTCAAAATATTGGGGTCTTTTTTCCCCATTTTAAATGATGCAGGTAATTCAATGATTAAAAAAAGAGGAGGATGAGTGTGTACAATGGATCAAAAAATGTTGAAGACGTCCTCTTAACATTAAATGTCAAAAATAATTAACACATAACCGGTGCTCTTCAAATTTGGCGGGAAAAAAACATTTATAAAAAAGCCTTTTTTATTAAGTGATTAATCGTGATTTATCAAAATTCTAAGATGTGATTAATCTGATTTAAAAATGTAATCGTTTGACAGCTCTATACTCACATTCAGTACTGCTTGTATTATCCAAACTAAATAAATTTGAAGCACAAAAGATCACGTATGCCAACACCGACCTCATTCGTGCACATTTTTAAAATGCTTGTGGCTTCGACGCGAACAAAAGTGCCATTAATGCCTAATTTCCCACTTTCAGACCCCGGCATCCACTCGCACAGCCTCCTTCTCCGAGAACAAAGGTCAAGCTGAAGGCTCGCAGGCAACGAAAACCAAAAGTGCAGCAGCTACTGCTGGTGAGAAAATACACTCATACTGCATCATATATGGTATTGTACACAAAAAGGCACATGTGCATGTTAGTGGGCACAATAGGGATTTAGCTCCCTCTTCAGACACTTAAACCACTCTGCAGTCCTCACTAACACTGGAACATGACAATCCATTCGTGCATTGCCTTCATTTGGGTCACAGGTAAGCGAGAGAATATTCCAGCTGATTTGGGGCGAGACTGGCTAATCAGTCACGTACAGACTAACAAACATTTACACTCAGATTCGCCCAGATGCACAATTTAGTCTTACATGTAGCAATCAACGATTCAAACCCAGAACTGATAAGCTGTGAGGCACATAACCACTAGTGCACCATTCTGCCACTATTATATACAGTATTTATAATAAGAGTATTAGATAAGTATGGCACTAAATCACTACATAATAATAATAATAGTAATGATAATAATGATATAAATATAATGCACTAATTAGCATGCATATTAGTGTGAGAAATACATAGTAAAAATAGAGCCTAAAAAAGCATTCCAAAAAATGTTTACGTTCACCTTAAAAATTATAGTAGCAGTTTGAAATGAGTCTTAGAATAGCATGAAATTACAATATTATATATTAATGATAATAATAATAATTATTATTATTATTAGTGTTGAAGAGTTATCACATAATATATATGGATGTGGACTAGCAAGCCATTTTCTTCCATCACAGTGATGATGATGTCACTGATGTAAAATGTCTGCCTTGCAGTCAAGGCGACCACGCTGTTCAGCAAGCAGACCAAGTCCATCGTATGGGGCATGCAGACGCGGGCCGTGCAGGGCATGCTGGACTTTGACTATGTCTGCTCCAGAGATGAGCCCTCCGTGGCGGCCATGGTCTACCCCTTCACGTAAGCATACTACAGTTCATTCTTAATAATCAATTTGATTATATTATTATGGTTTTATAAAGCGCAAAAACGCATTATAAACATTTTTGTTGGGCTTTTCAAGGAAGGCTGGAACAAATTAATGGCATTTCCATTCATTTCATTGGGGAAAGCTGATTTGAGATAAGAGTGTTTTCAGTTCTGAGTGTGGTCACAAAACAAACAAAACAGACTTTTGTGAACCTGACTGCTTTACTTCCAGTGGAGACCACAAGCAGAAGTTCTACTGGGGCCACAAAGAGATCCTCCTCCCAGTGTACAAGAACATGGGCGACGCCATGAAGAAGCACCCGGATGTGGACGTGCTCATCAGCTTCGCGTCCTTGCGCTCGGCCTTCGACAGCACTATGGAGACCATGCAGTACCCGCAAGTACGCATTTATTCCCCCTCAACTTACAAAAAATTAATTAATGTCACTCACGCGGTTTTGCAATCAAATTGTTCAGATTCACACGATCGCCATCATTGCGGAGGGAATCCCCGAAGCGCACACCAGGAAAATCATTAAGACAGCCGATGAGAAGGGCATCACCATCATCGGACCAGCAACTGTGAGTCCCAATGTCTTCTTTTTTTTAAGGATGTGACTTTAATATCACTTTTCTACAACCCAAGAGGTTGATTAATTGCAATGCAGATGCTAGCCTGGTCATCTTAACTAGTCTCTTTTTTTTCAATTTTAATATGAATATCCAATAAGAATCATCTGGCCAAAATACGCATGGATGTGTAAAATTTAATATACTAGTAATTTAAAAATGATTGTGGTTTACAGACAATTCTCTTTTTAGGTAACAGCACCAGTATGTTCTTACATTTCATTATTATAATTTTTTTTCAAATATTGTAATAATTATTGAATTTTTACTGAATGACCTTACAGTACATTCCATTTTTCAAAAAAAAAGTTCAATTTATAATTTTGTACTTAAATAATATTTCAATAAATATGGTAAATAATGTACCACAAATATGTATACATTAAAAAGATAATTTAGTTTACAAAATGTATCATGTGAAAATGTACTATAAAATAGCAAAGAAAATGTAAAAATAAATAAATAAATAAAAGTAGAAAATGGCATAAGCAGTATTACACTATAAAATGTAAATTAAGAAAGAAACTAAATAATGATTAATAATAAAGGATATGACAAGATAAATACAGGGTTCCCTCGCAATAACGTGGTTCACTTTTCGTAGCCTCGCTGTTTCGAGGATTTTTTGGCTGCAATTTTGCATGCATTTTTTTTTACAGTAATGCACCTATTTTATAAAATATGATGAAGGTTTGAACATTGAGAATGTTTAAAGAAGAGAGAAATGTGAGAAAATGTAAATGCCTCGATGAGAAAGGTGTAGAAAAAACTGTGCGGTGAGGGGTTTTAAAGCCTTAAAAGATTTCTAATAAATGTAAAACATAAAGCTAACTACTTTGCGGATTTCATTTATTGCGGGTATTTTTTGGAACCTAACCCTAGCAGAAAACGAGGGAACACTTTAGTGCAAATTGCAGTGCGGTGCAAATTTATGTTGCCGTTGTCCTTCCACAGGTGGGTGGTATCAAGCCGGGCTGCTTCAAGATCGGCAACACGGGCGGCATGCTGGACAACATCCTGGCCTCCAAGCTGTACCGGCCGGGCAGTGTGGCGTACGTGTCGCGCTCAGGCGGCATGTCCAACGAACTCAACAACATCATTTCGCGCACCACTGACGGCGTGTTTGAAGGCGTGGCCATTGGTGGGGACAGGTAGGTAAAAGCGTTTCTATAAAGTAAGGTATCGAATATATTGATAATCGAGTATCCTATTGAAAATTGTATTGAATAATTGAGTATTAATTTCCAATATAGTTTTGCTTGATTAAAGCGCAATTCTGAATAGTAAATGTGCTGAATGTGGACTGCGCCGCAGGTACCCAGGCTCCGTGTTCACCGACCACGTACTGCGCTACCAGGACAGCCCAGGAGTGAAGATGATCGTCGTGCTGGGCGAGGTGAGAGGAATGGCTGGACTCTCTGTAAATGTCATCCAAGCGGCGTCCTGATTGGCTGCTGTGCTGTAGATTGGCGGCACGGAGGAGTACAAGATCTGCCAGGCCATCAAGGAAGGCAGGATCACAAAACCCGTGGTGTGCTGGTGCATCGGAACTTGCGCTACCATGTTTGCCTCAGAGGTAAAAGCTACACGGACAGCATGTCGGGCATCAGGAAAGATTTTAATTTGTGTTGTGTTTTTATGCCTCAGGTCCAGTTCGGCCACGCGGGAGCTTGTGCTAACCAGGCTTCAGAGACGGCGGTGGCCAAGAACAAAGCTCTGAAGGAAGCCGGTGCTTTTGTGCCAAAGAGTTTTGATGAGCTGGGAGACATCATTAAGTCAGTAGAAGTTACCATGGAGGTCAATTTTTGATATTGTGTGTTGGCTATGTGAGCTACTGTAACTACAGCCCTAATATGAACCGAGTTTACTTGTGTAATTTCACACTTGATGCTTGAGCAAGCACTGCAGAGACTCAATTGTTTGAATATGAACATTTCAAAGTCAATCTTCCATCCATGTAGGTCTGTATATGATGACCTGGTGGGCAAAGGAGTCATCCAACCAGCACCGGAGCTGCCCCCTCCCACCGTTCCGATGGATTACTCCTGGGCACGAGTCAGTATTGTTGTAATCCATTTTCAATGACGTTATAAATATATTCTCTTTTATTACATCATTATTCTCCATGGTGCGTTTTCTCTACAGGAGCTGGGTCTAATCCGCAAACCGGCGTCCTTCATGACCAGCATCTGCGACGAGAGGGGGCAGGAGCTTATCTACGCCGGCATGCCCATCACGGAGGTCTTCAAGTCGGAAATTGGCCTGGGGGGCACTCTGGGGCTTCTGTGGTTCCAGAGGAGGTCCGTTTCTCATCCAACTATTGCAACGAACTCCCGAGACAAGAATGATACCATCCAGTATGTTTTCTCCCAGGTTGCCCAGATATGCCTGCCAATTCATCGAGATGTGTCTCATGGTGACAGCTGATCACGGTCCGGCAGTATCCGGCGCCCACAACACCATCGTGTGCGCCCGAGCCGGCAAAGATCTCATCTCCAGTCTCACATCTGGCCTGCTCACCATTGTAAGACACGCTCTGTAATGTTACGCTAACTGATGGGATTTGCTAAATAACAAATTTGACCTAAATCCATTCAACAAATAAAAACCTTTTGTCTTGTTTCTTTCTCAGGGTGACCGCTTCGGAGGCGCCTTGGATGCCGCAGCCAAGCAGTTCAGCAAAGCCTTCGACAGCGGCACGCTGCCCATGGAGTTCGTCAACAAGATGAAGAAAGACGGCAAGCTCATCATGGGCATCGGCCACAGGGTCAAGTCTGTGAGTGAAACGTCACGCCTCGGACCACCGCAGCTTCCACTGCTTCATTTGTCATGTTTTTGTGGTTGTTTTTCCTCTTTTGTCTTTTCCGTCTCAGATTAACAATCCTGATATGCGAGTCCAGATCTTGAAGGACTTTGTGAAGCAGAACTTCCCCTCCACACAGCTGCTGGATTACGCTCTGGATGTGGAGAAGATCACCACCTCAAAAGTAACAAGCTCTTTCCTTCTTCATTGTCTCATAGCCAAGGTTGGGGAATCCTGTTGAGTAAAGCCAAACTGTTTCAGGGTTTTTACTTTCTGAACCTGGATTCCACAATCCTGCTTATATCCCATCATAACACACTTTCTATTTACATTCCTTTTCCTCTTCTGTGTTTGTGTTAGAAACCCAACTTGATCCTGAATGTGGACGGTTTCATCGGTGTGGCCTTTGTGGACCTGCTCAGAACCTGTGATGGATTTACAAGGTAGTCAGTTACTTCCAAGGGGGGCCCAAACAATTTGGATCAGCAACATGAAATTGTTACCTTTTCATATCACCCACCTCATGTATATATTCCTGAATGTTGTTCCGTCTATAAATAAAATAAACATATACATTAAATACATTTAATTTAAGTAATACAACAATTAAAATAAATAAACAATTAAATGAATAAATAAATACATATTGTTTTTTTGCATTGTTAGCATTAAGCTAAACACACGTCAACAATAAAAAATAAAGACATAAAAAACAAATTTATGGATAGTTAAAAAAATAATAATTTACATTGAAAAAATAAATCTGCACTAAGCAATTGTTTGTGATTTTTTTTTTTACATGGATTAAAAAGAATACTCCACACAACAAATATAAAAGTGTAATTATTCTCACAAATAAATGGTTTCTTTTTGCAGGGATGAAGCAGATGAGTTTGTGGAAATTGGCGCTCTGAATGGCATCTTCGTCCTGGGACGCAGCATGGGGTTTATCGGTGCGTGAAGTCACATAGAAAATAAAAGTTGTAACAAATATTAATAATAACAAAAGCATCTTTTCAGGACACTACCTGGATCAGAAAAGGCTAAAGCAGGGTCTGTATCGTCACCCTTGGGACGACATCTCCTACGTGCTCCCGGAACACATGTCCATGTAGGACCCGATCGTCTCGCTTCACCCTGAAGGCTGAAGATTAAGCATATTTCATCAATATGTTAACTGTTCAAACCACATACATTGCTTGAAAATATTTTGAGATTTAAAGTGTCGGTATTGGACACTCGTGAAAACATGCAACACTGTGAAGATCCTCTCAGATATGGCCATCCTGACACATGACAAAAGTTTAAATCGTCTATCATGTTCTCGCATCTTTGTGCAGCTCTATTCAGTGTGCCATTTTATTGTCATCTTGAGCTTATTAGATTAGGGTGACCGACTGACCGTGTAGTGCAATAATGTGACAACACACTGTAGATAATAGCTTTATTCATGTTTACTGTAAGTTTATTTTTAATTGTCCATAATGTATTGTCTGTTTGCTGCAAAAGGGACCATTTATTGGCGTATGTCATTTTCAGGTACGATATACAATAAAAAAAGGCACTACAATAATATGAGTGGAGCACTACAATGGTACAATACTAATTACTGGTTATCGTTCATATAATAAGTCGTAAAGGTACAAGAATATCTATTTGGGATAATTTGATAATAATGACCTCATTAGTGTTGTTGCAATGTGTGTGTGTGTAACTGAACGTGCCTCTATACTGACTGTACTGTTTGTCAACATTTATGTAATTAAAAGTGTGTGCTGCATATCAGTAAAGTGGTTTCCTTGATTGTGTTTTGCATTTTACAATGACGTCATAAAAGTGGATGATGATGATGCCATCTATTTGCACTATTGTGTTCTCTGTTTTTATTTAACTATAGGCTACATAAGTATTTGTTGTGATACATTATTTATATATGATGTGTATTGCTGCTGGTAACGCTGTGAATGTCTCCACTGTGGGATAAATGTGTATCTTATCTTACGCTCGCGAACTCTGACGTCACAAACACTTGAAACCGCGTGTGCGTGCGTGTGTGTATATGTGTAAATATGTATATGCAGTATATACGTAATATCTATGCGCAAATTCATATTATATATATATGTGTGTGTGTGTGCGCGTGTGTGTATATTAATATATTTAGTAAAATATGCATTATATAAATTTAATGTGCAGAATACAAAAAAACTAACGAAAAAAACTAAACAATACATACAACTTCCGAAGCGGAACTCCGCCGCTGATACCTTACTTTCTCCCACTGCGCATGTCGCTTTCTGTCAGGCAGCGGCTCGTAGACTGAGGCAAAGTCCGTCTTGTTATGGTGGGCGATTTATATACTCGTGAACATTCGTAAGCTGACAAGAAACTATTCCCCCCCAGCCAATGTATAGTTCGCGAACATACTGCGGGGTGGACCAATTATATGGCAAGTCTCAATGGCTATTCTAACAAGTCTGCGCTGTGTTTAGCTAGTTTGGTAGCATTCCCGCGGCGGCCGACTTCCGTAAATGGAGGAGTGAAGCGAGTGTTTCAATGCGGCGCTCGGTTTTGACGTATCTTGTGCCTGTAGTCGCCTGAGTCTACGAGTTGGCTACTTTTTTTCCCTTCACCCGTTCTCTGGCCAGGGAACAGAATGGCAGCGGCGGCCCCCAACCCGGAGGACCCGGCCCGGAGTACTAGTAGTAGTAGTAGTAGTACTAGTGGTGGTGGCGGCGGCGGCGGTAGTAGCGGCGGCGTCGTTTGCGGTACCCCGAGTTCTCTGGCCGCGGACGGCGACGCGGAAGAGGCCGAAGACTTTGCGTCGTCCTCTCACTGCTCGGAGTTGTCGCGGCGGCAGAACGAGCAACGCAAGCAGGGCATGTTCTGCGACGTCACGCTCGCCTTCAGTAGCGGCGCGGCGGCCGGCGGCATCCAGACGTGCGAGTTCGCGGCCCACCGCTCGGTGCTGGCCGCCGCCACCGACTACTTCACGCCGCTGCTGGGCGGACAGTTCTCCGAGTCGCTGTCCGGCCGCGTGGACATGAAGGAGTGGAGCTCGGAGATGGGGCCCGACCCTGAGACGGTGGAGAGCGTCATCCAGTACATGTACACCGGGGAGATTCGTGTCAGTACTTGCAACGTGCATGAAGTCCTGGAGCTAGCTGACAGGTAACATTTAGTGTACAGTGCATGTGTTTGTCTCATCATTTACATCAGCGGCTCACCAATTTTTTATACCGAGTATCGCCTCAAAAACACTTTGCTCTCCAAGTACCACCATTGTGACCAACATTGGAATAAGGTAGTTAGTGTAGTAGGCCTACGTGTTTATCAAAAACAATGCAAAACCTTTCATACTAAAAAGTATGTGTGTTATTATTTCGAGCCACTATGACATTATGTATAGTTCGAACTTGAACACTAAAATTACATTGGAATCTCGGTTTTCCGAATTGCTTGAACACCAAAGCAATATTACCCACTGGAAATATGTAAACCCAATGACTATGTTCCAGACACCAAAAAGTATTGAATAAAACCTATATTTCAAAGAGTTCCTACAGTTTTACATACAGAAAACATCCATCCATCCATTTTCTACACTACTTATTTAGGTCATGGTGGGTATACTAGAGCCTATGACAGATGATTTGGGATTAGACTATTTAGGGTACAACAGGGGTGGCCAAGTTCGGTTCTCGAGAGCCCCTATCCAGCCTGTTTTCCAAGTTTCTCTCCACTAACACACCTGATTCATGATCAGGATCGTTTTCAGGCTTCTGCAAAGCTTGCTGATGAGCTGATCACTAGATTCAGCTGCGCTGAAAGAGGGAAACATGGAAAACAGTCTAGATAGTGTCTCTCGAGGACCGAACTTGGCCACCCCTGGGGTACAACGTTGACTGGTTGACAGCCAATTTTAAAGCACATATAGACAAATAACCATTCACACACACAAATTCATACCTACAGACAATTTTAGAGTCTATGTGAAGCTACATTCGGAAAAACAGGGCGAAACATTTCCTTACCGAGCCATAGCTGGAGACTTGGACAAAGCACTTATTAGAAACTTTGAACATCTACAATGGCTTTTGTTTTACACAAGATGTCTTAAAGTGGTACTAGAGATGACAATATCTGATGTTTAGGCTTTGTTCGTGTTTACATGTATCATATTTGCATAAATGAATGCTATACATGTATGTATTTTCTGTCCAAAGACATCAGCTATAAAGAAAACAAAATTAGTTAGTAAAAGTAGTTAAAATGATAATCACCGCATACACAGGAAGTCCGCCAACCTGTTTTCCGGGTTGGATTCATGTGACTTTCCGCATGTAGTTAACCTAACATGCTGTTTTTTGTATAATAGAAAGAAAACGACAATAAATGGGCAAGTCCTGTGGGGGTGGGTTTTTGTATGAAAAATGAGTGGAAGTACTCAACTCGGACAAAATATTAAGACAAAATGCAAGCCATTAAAAACAGATGAAAACTAGGGGCATAGATTAATAAAACCGTTCTATCCATCCATCCATCCATCCATCTTCTGCCGCTTATCCGAGGTCGGGTCGCAGGGGCAGCAGCTTTAGCAGGGAAGCCCAGACTTCCCTCGCCCCAGCTCCTCCAGTGGAATCCTGAGGCGTTCCCAGGCCAGCCGAGAGACATAGTCTCTCCAGCGTGTCCTGGGTCGTCCCCGGGGACTCCCGCTGATGGGACATGCCCTGAACACCTCTCCAGGGAGGCGTCCAGGAGGCATCCAAACCAGATGCGCGAGACACCTCAACTGGCTCCTCTCAACGCGGAGGGGCAGCAGCTCTACTCAGAGTCCCTCCTGGATGACCGAGCTTCTCGCCCTATCTCTAAGGGAGAGCCCGGACACCCTGCGGAGGAAACTCATTTCGGCCGCTTGTATCCGGGACCCAGAGCTCGTGAGTGTAGCATCGTAGATCGACCGGTAAATCGAGAGTTTCGTCTTTCGACTCAGCTCCTTCTTCACCACAACGGACCAATACAGAGTCCGCGTCACTGCAGACGCTGCACCGATCCGCCTGTCGATCTTCCGCTCCATCCTGCCCCACAAGACCCCAAGATACTTGGACTCTTCCACTTGGGGCAGGATCTCATCCCTGCCACCCTTTTCCGACTGAAGACCATGTTCTCGGATTTGGAGGTGCTGATCTTCATTCCAACCGCTTCACACTTTGCTGCGAACCGCTCCAGTGAGAGTTGGAGATCACAGTTTGATGAAGCCAACCATATCACATCATCTGCAAAAAGCAGAGATGCAATGCTGAGGCCACCAAATTGAACCCCCTCAACGCTTTGGCTGCGCCTAGAAATTCTCTCCATAAAAGTTATGAAAGTTATCGGTGATAAAGGGCAGCCCTGGCAGAGTCCAACCCTCACTGGAAACAAATCTGATTTACTGCCGGCAATGCGGACTAAACTCTGACACTGGTCGTACAGGTACCGAACAGCCCGTATCAAGGGGCTTGGTACCCCGTACCCACAGCTCCGATTGGATGCCTCAACAATGGAGGCGCGTAACATAGCCCACTCGGGCTCAATGTCGCCCGCCTCCCCCGGGACAAGAGAGAAGTTTTGCCGGAGGTGGGCATTGAAACTCTTTCGATTCGCCAGACGTTCCCAGCAAACCCTCACAATACCTTTTGGTCTGCCAGGCATCTTTCCCCACCATCGTAGCCAACACACCACCAGGTGGTGTTCAGTTGACAGCTCCGCTCCTTTCTTCACCCGAGTGTTCAACACATGCGGCCGCAAATCCGATGACACCACTACAAAGTCAATCATCGAACTGCGGCCTAGGGTGTCCTGGTGCTAAATGCACATATGGACACCCCTATGTTTGAACATGGTGTTTGTTATGGATAATCACAGATGCACAGAAGTCCAATAACAAAACACCACTCGGGTTCTAATCGGGGGAGCTGTTCCTCCCAATCACGCCCCTTCATGTCTCACTGTCATTGCCCACGTGAGCGTTGAAGTCCCCCAGCAGAACGAGGGAGTCCGCAGAGGGAGCACTCTCCAGCACACCCTCCAAGGACTCCAAAAAGGGTGGGTACTCTGAACTGCTGTTTGGTGCATATGCACAAACAACAGTCAGGACCCGTCCCCCCACCCGAAGGCGGAGGGAGTCTACCGAGGGTGAACCCCAACGTACAGGCACCAAGCCCGGGGGCAATCAGTATGCCCACATCTGCTCTGCTCCTCTCACCGTGGGCAACTCCAGAGTGGAAGAGATGCCAAAGCTATTTAGCGTAACTGCCGACCGCCGGATTGCCACTAAAATAGCGGAAGTGCTATCACGTACCCCATAAAAGGCACTGCTGGTGAAGTGGAAGTGGTCGGGGGTGCTCTCTTTTTGTTGTATCGCTAAAGTGTTCGCCGAGGGACACGCCGCCTCCTCTCCGGTGTGCGCAAATGCATGAATGAGCGGCAATCGTTCCAAAAAACTCGAAGCGAAGGAAGCGTTCCAGATCGCCTTTTCGGTTTTGGTGTGAATGCAGCATAAGGTAATGACTAGGGGTGTGAATTGCTGAGTACCTGGCGATTCGATCCGTATCACGATACATAGGTCACGATTCGATTCAATACCGATTAATCCCGATACTAATCTAAAAATTCATTATTGCGATTTTTTTAATTGTTTTATTTTTTACAAAAATTTAGAAAATACTAATCAGTAAACTTGTACATGTACACTGTAAGATTTGTATGAAAATTTATTTTTTTTAATCTGAAAATT
This sequence comes from Leptonotus elevatus, assembly GCF_054856555.1. Taxonomy (NCBI): domain Eukaryota; kingdom Metazoa; phylum Chordata; class Actinopteri; order Syngnathiformes; family Syngnathidae; genus Leptonotus; species Leptonotus elevatus. The sequence goes on from NC_141239.1 coordinate 42,530,974, forward strand.
CTGGTTTATAGCTGAGCCACTGCATTTAACAAACAGGTTGCAGTCTGTTTCATGTTTGAACAGCACTGAAATAAAATATTAAGGCTTAATGTTCCATTAATATAACATTCTTCCATGCTTAATGTGTAAATCCTAACCCTAAGTAAGACGTTTTGTTGAATATTCCCATAAAAAATTGGTTGTTTAAAAATCGATTCGGCCTCATATCAAATCGATTCGAGAATTGCGTGCTGTAATATCTGGATATTTTGCTGAATTTATTTTTTCTAACACCCCTAGTAATGACTCACGGATGGGAACCAAAGTTCTACTTGAACTTAAATGATTCCATTAAAATGTACTGTATTTCTCATAGAGTAAGTGAAATACACAGTGTCCACAAATATTTGAAAATGTAGTGAAATTCATGCATTTGTATTAAACTTAAAAGAGAAAAAATACTTAACTGGATTAAGACATTTCAACATTATGCACAGCTTAAAAATAAAATTCAGTAGTTCAATGGTGCTTACTGATTTCCATCATGGAAATATTATCTTTTAATGCTTTGTATCAAAAGGCCCCCTGCTGTTCTCAGAACACATCTACAGTGTATGAGAGTAACATGAGCAAAGGAATAGAACGGCAACAAGTTAACAACCTTTTATTACACTACTGTATTTTGTTATAGTAAGAAAGCGGGGCTGGTCCCATCAATTGTAATGGAGGGCAGAGTATTTTCTAAGATTTGTTGTTCAGGCAATAAAAAAGGACTCTTTAATGTCATTTATAGCCCTTTGATTTTGGCTTTGCCATATGCATGTTTAATCATTTATCTCATGGAAATGTTAGTATTGCATGCTCTGTATCAAAAGTGCCTCAGAATTTTCTATTAGGACCCCTGCTGTTATCAGCAGCCATTTACCTGACAGTTACTTCTGAGCAAGATAAAGAAGAGCAACAACCTTTTTATTATAGTGTTTTATTATCACGAGAAGGTAGGGCTAGCCCAATTAAATGCAATAGATGACATATTGCTTTCTAGGATTGGTTGACCAGGCATGAAAAACACTTTATTATAACCCCTTTCGTCAGGCCCTGACACACACTAAGTGAAACTGCGATGCAACAGTATTTTTATAAAAGTAGTTATTCGGAATTTCCAGTTATCTTATTAATGACCCCCCCCCCCCCATAAACTGCAGGTCCATACATTTTGAGACATTGATAACATTGTGTTTAATGCGTGTGGGAGGGGTATAAGAATTTTTTAATATAGTCTCTATATTGTGGAGCTCCATGTTAAGTGGGTTCACTCGATATCAACATGTATTAAAAAAAAAAAAAGGCTCTGTAGTATCTCGCCCATGAGCTCCTGTCTTTCATTTTCAGGTTCCTGCTGGTGCAGCTGAAGGACTTCTGCGGCGAGTTCCTGAAGAAGAAGCTGAGCCTGACCAACTGCGTGGCGGTGCACAGCCTGGCTCACATGTACACTCTGGACCAGCTGGCACTGCGCGCGGCCGACATGATCCGCCGCAACTTCCATAAGGTGATCCAGGACGAGGAATTCTACACCCTGCCGTTCCACCTAGTGCGCAACTGGCTGTCGGACGACCAGATCACGGTGGACTCTGAGGAAGTGCTCTTCGAGGCAGTGGTCAAGTGGGTGCAGAAGATGCCGGAAGAGCGCAGCGGCTACTTTGAGGAGCTCTTCCGCCTGCTCAGGCTGCCCCAGATCAAGCCCACCTACCTGACGCGGGTGGTAAAGAACGAGCGGATGGTGGCGGCCAATGAGGCGTGCCTGCGCCTGGTGTCGGAGGCGGTGGAAGGTTACGCCATTCGCTTCGAGAACTTTAAGTTGGCCGACCTGGAGCTGTGGTCCTCGTTCGTGGTGTCTTTCCAACCGCGCTTTGGCCAGAACATGGACGTCATCATGGTGGTGGGCGGCGTGTCGGAGGGAGGGGACTACTTAAGCGAGTGCGTGGGCTACTTCATCTACGAGGACCGCTGGGTCAACCTTCCGCACATCCACAACCATTTGGACGGCCACGCCATCGCCGCCACCGACTCGCACGTCTACGTGGCCGGCTCCATGGAGCCGGGCTTCGCCAAGACGGTGGAGCGCTACAACCCCAACTACAACACCTGGGAGCAGGTGAGCAACCTGACCACCCGCAAGCACTCCTTCGGCCTCACCTGCATCAAGGACATTCTGTACAGCATCGGCGGCCACGGCAACTTCAGCCCGGGCTTCAAGGACGTCAGCGTGTACGAGCCCGAGCAGGACAAATGGCACAACCTGGAGTCGGCGCCCAAGATCCTGCGCGACGTCAAGGCGGTGAGCGTAGAGGACCGCTACGTGTACGTGACGGCGCGCACGCCAGTCGATACGGACAAAGACGACGGGCTGAAGACGGTGACCACCCGCTACGACACCGACAGCCACCAGTGGCAGGACGTGGACTCGCTGCCGCTGGTCGACAACTACTGCGTGTTCCAGATGGCCGTGGCCGCCACCAACTTCTACCACACGGCTTCCTGCTGCCCCAAGAGCTACAGCATGCGGGACGAGGTGGCCCGGCAGAAGATCAGCGCCCGCGTCCCCGACGAGATCCTGGAGAGCCTGCCGCCCGAAGTGACCAGCATCGAGGGCGCTGCCATCTGCCACTTCGACGACGACGTCTTCATCATCGGCGGCTGGAAGAACAGCGACGACGTGGACAAGCAGTACCGCAAGGAGGCGTACCGCTACTGCGCCGAGCGCAGGCGCTGGATGCTGCTGCCGCCCATGCCGCAGCCGCGGTGCCGCGCCACCGCCTGCCACGTGCGCGTGCCCTACCGGTTCCTGTACGGCTGCCAGCGCTACCCCATGCCGCAGAACCTGGCGCGCCAGCGGGACCGCATGCAGCAGATGCAGCAGCTGCACCGCCGCACGCTCACCCTGCGCCGGCAGCTGCAGTCGCAGATCGAGTGCTAAATCCTCGCCAGCCTGCCAACTTGCTTTGTGGACTTGTTCCAACCACTTTTCCACCAAGCGGTACAGTTCGGATCAGTTTCTATCAGTTGGTTTGCATTCCGTTAAAAGAGAAGTTTGGATTGGTAATTCTTCTGCCGTGCGTTTCAATAGTTAAGTGGCTGTTGTTGGATTCCATTGATTTGTTTTTATCAATATGTAAGACTGAGAAGACGGTGTAAAAACACTGAAACTGGACCGAATTGTGCTGCTCAGTGGAAACGAGGCTTTCAAAAGACTGCTTCTGAAGTTGTCTCGTGTGCTCATCCGCATGGAGGAATTCCTATCCTTGTGTCACCAGCCACAACTGCGCCATTCATTATTTCATTTGTTCGTAACATGCTGCAGTGGAACACGCCTCGCTCTCACCAAACTGAACGCCATGCTGTGCTGTGTTGTCGGCCACTTTTCAAAAGCCATGATTCGTATGTGTGTGTGTGTGTGCGTGCGTGTGTCTGTGTGAAGGGATGCACTGAATGTATGTTAATAAGAGTGGCAACAACAAAATAATATCAAGATGATGTTTATCTGTCTGTATATAAATAACAAAGCTGTTTATATATATTTGACATTCCTCTGTGGCTAGTTCCCAGATGGAGGCTTATTTCCATTTGTAAACACTGTGACAATCTCTCATGCAAGCGTGTCAACACTTCTAGTGCCATAACCGCTTCTGTGCAGCCTCCACTATAGCAGACACACTAACGAGACATCGTTCCATTCCCCACCTTTAGACTATTGCTCAGCATTGTACTCTGTATTTATTGTAACATTCCTTAAAGATGTAATCAAGGCATTTCAGTTACCTGTCAGATGTCTTATAAAGCCAGTCATTCATTTTGCGTCAGAAGAGCCCCTTTGTTCCTATCCTATCCATTTGTCAGTCTTAAATGGGGTTTGAGTTGCGGCCGCACTTTGATTTTGCTTTCAGAAATATGATTCCAATTTAAATAAAATACAGCAAAATGTATACTCTCTTGTTTTTGTTCTCACTCTGCTGTTATAATTCCTCGGGTCAAGCTTACGAGATCTTACAATGTTTTATTTGTGTACCTCTGCAAACGAGACTAGAAAATAAAGACTTGAAATGTAAGTATGCTCATATTATGACAATGACAAGCACTCAGGCGGTGAGGTTTGCCCACTGTGTGCCAATCAAGTTAGGACTGCCACTGTTGAATCACAGCTGCCGTAATAGCCACTAAAATTGTTGTAAAAAACAAACAACTATCGATACGGTTAAAGTGAACATTTAACTCAAAAGTGAATACAATCGCATTACAGTATGTGCATTTTGGTTATTTTCCCGTGGAGGAAACGGAACCTTTGACGTGTTGTTTTCCGTCGGAGAAGCGCACACAGGGTTACGCAAATAGCCGCGGTGCCTTCACGGAGTGCTAACGGGCTCGTAAACCATGCAATTTCGGCTCTGTCGATACTTTTCTCGTCCAAAGCGACGTCTTTTTTTTTTTATCAGGCAACGTGTAACTCTTGCTAGATCCCATTCTACGCTCTGTTTTAATCATGTGGTTTACAAAAAATTTATGATTCTCGCTGCAGTTAATTGGTGTGAGTTTTCAATATTCCTACAGTATATGTAACACCCGGAAGGCAGCACAAGTCGTCCTGACACCTCAGGCTGCTTACCACACACAGACTGCTAAATTAAACCGTGTCGTTCGCCGACACAATTCTGTGGACATGGTAAATTTATCTCAAAAAATTGTTTTTGTTTGTTTTGTCGGCCGGAGTGAATGCGACTATCGTGTTCAAGTTAGCTTAAACATCATAGGCTCGCCCCGAGATAATTGCTGTCGAGGCTAGAACTCGAATGAACTATTTCACTTATGAATTTATCGGGTATATTGTGAATTCAATTAGTTCTTGAAGATATTGCTACTTGTATCGTTTTATCCTGTGACTTAATATATAGTAGTAGCAACTATAGCTAACTTCTTGTTGGCCGAGTTTGTCGTTAATTCGGATGATAGCGACCCCATTTTGTGTCTCCAATAATCGAAAAGTGTCTTGACTCTTCTCTCTCCAGATTTCCGAGCTATCCAATCCGTCTGTGTGTATGAGGGACCCACAGAGAGTCCACGAGATCCTCCAGTCCATGCTGAAGGCGGGATCAAACACGTTACAGGTTAGACTGCAGCACGGGACACATTAGGTACACCCGACACTCAAACGACTCAATGAACAATTTCGTCAACGTGAGGGAGTGACATGCCAACACGTTGGAAGTCCAACAAGTTTGCACCTTGCACTTGAACAGAGTAGTATGGCCTTTGACCTGTCCAGTATTTACCCACTTCTTGCTGCAGCAAACCCGAATATTGTGGCATTTTCCTTCAGTGTTCATCGTGTGACACGTGCGTTTAACTGTGTTTTCTCATAGGTTATTTCAGACTTTGACATGACTCTCACAAGATTTGCATTTAATGGTAAAAGATGTCCCACCTGTCACAGTAAGTATATGTGTTAGGGATGTATGTAGGGGGAAAAAACCTTCATTATCTTGGTCATAATTTTTGTGTGTGCAGATATTCTCGACAACAGTAAACTAATCTCTCAAGAATGCAAAGGAAAGGTGGGTAGAAAGTTCAATTCAAATTCACACGTGTCAATTAATACATGAGGTTCATTGAGATTGCCCTAAAATGTTCCCTCGCTATATTTCATCATGATACTTTAACTACAGACCATATGGCTTACATTTTATGCATCTCCATTTTTTAAACATTCCTAACTGTCATACAAGCATAAAAGGATGTTAAGAAGTGTTCCTATGGCCTCAGTTGAAGGATCTGTTGAACACGTACTACCCCATCGAGATTGACTCGTCGCGTTCCATCGCCGAGAAGCTGCCGCTCATGGTGGAGTGGTGAGTGGCTCATTTATTTACAAAATGGCCGCCGTTGACACGCTGACAACACACGCATGCGTTGTCTGTGCGTTTGTGACCAAAAGGTGGACCAAAGCGCACGAGCTGCTGGTGCAGCAGAACATCAGGAAGGACCTGCTGGCCACCGTGGTGCGAGAGTCTGATGCCAAGCTCAGGTCGCACACGCGTGCTTGCACCTTTTATCAGTTTGGGGACAGATACATATTTCTATTACGTTTATTCTAAAAAATTTTGTAAGTGGTACTTCAAGCATGGCTGTTTCAGCATAGGAGACCTATAAAAGTAGTAAGGGCTAGAAAGAAGCTAAATTGTGAATTTTTTTATGATAAGCTAGCCTGGCTGATGTTCATGTGGTTCATCATTACAGGGACGGCTACCAGCTGTTCTTTTCACACCTGCACGAGCACAGCATCCCTCTGCTCATCTTCTCCGCCGGCATCGGCGACATCCTGGAGGAGGTCATCCACCAGGCGGAGGTCTTCTACCCCAACGTCAAGGTCTTCTCCAACTACATGGACTTTGATCAGGCTGTGAGTAAGGCGTGGACTCGACTCAGACTTGAAATCGGGAGTTGACAATACGTCATCATTTTCAACATACTTTGCCATTTGTTTTGCATTCACCGCCTTAAAGGCTGTCAGAACATACTGACTCAATTTCATGACTTGACATGATTTCATTTTCAAATTAATGACTTGACTCCACTTGCTTGAAGTTTCGTGCCAGTATCTTGGGACTTGCAAGTTTGTGACTTCCTCCCTCCACCAGGGGGTGCTGAGGGCCTTCAAGGGCGAGCTGATCCACATCTACAACAAACGGGAGGGCGCCCTGCTCAACACGGGTCACTTCCAGGAGCTGCGAGCCCGACCTAACGTGCTCCTGCTGGGAGATTCTCTGGGTGACCTGACCATGGCCGACGGCGTGCACAACATGGAGAACGTCCTCAAGATCGGCTTCCTCAACGACAAGGTGACGCCAGTTGAAATAAAAACATCTTAATGCTAAGTCTACTTTTAGTAAACTGTACCAGACGTCTCTTCATCACAAGGCCTTTACTTGGACCAATGCATTTTTAAAATCATTAATTAGCCTTATACAGTATATATGTTCACTTTTTAGTCAAATTGAATGCCTTTTTCATTTCTTCACGAGGAATGATCATTAAATATGTTTGACTCATTTACTGCCATAAATTCATTTTAAAAAGTTTATTAAAAATTAGGGGCGATAACATTTCTTAATTGTAATTATTCGCATGACTTCTAGTTAACGATTAATAACAAATTTTATATCTGTTCTAAATATACAATACAAAAAATCTAGGTTTAACAAAAGTGGAAAAAATTGTTAAACTAATAGAAATAGTTTAAATGAATTTTTGACGTATATAGCCGTCAATGGCAATGAATGAATTAAAAAAGAAAACATAAAAAAAATTGGGGCGTCAGGCGATTAAAATTTGTAATCAGAATTAATCACATGACTTCACTAGTTAACTCACAATTAATCACACATTTGATATCTCTTCTAAATGTACAATAAAAATAATTCTAGGTTTTCCTACTCTTGTTAACAAAAGTAGGAAAAATGTTAAACTAATAGAAATAGTGCAAATGAATTTTTGACGTCTATAGCCGTCAATGGGCAGTGAATGAGTTCAAATTAATATGGTTATATAGAACTAATATGTTAACTTAGATATCATCATTGGAAAACGAAACACATCTCCAAATTATTTAATATCCCTCACGGGATGAATTAAGTATTGTTTGTCTAAATTTGCTGATTTAAAATTAAATACTCAGTTAAAAAAAGTTTTTTGTTGGACATGTCAGAGTTATTAAAATAAAACAGTTTTAGCCAGGCAAAAAAAAAAAGAAGAATTTAAAGTGAAGTCAATTTAAAAGTTTTCTTTACAGTAATATGTTGTTTGTGCCCTGACTAATCTAGCACAACATTCTGGTTACTATTGCGTTTGACGAATATGAATAAAGCAGCAAAATCCACCCATTTTTATCCATTTCAGGGGATGACCATTTTGTCACTTGCTGTCAACTGAAAATGTAATTAAATTAAAGTACCACTGATTGTCACACCCACCTAAGTGGGGCGAAACTCTTTCTCCGCATTTGACCCATCCCCTGAGGGAGCGGTGAGCAGCAGCAGCAGGAGCCGCGCTCGGGAATCATTTGATGATCTACCCCCCCCAATTCCAAGCCTTAATGCTGAGTGCCAGCATCACAGTTGCTGAGGTTACGACCAAGCATGGCTCAGCATCAGAAAACAGTTGAGCCATGATTGGCCCCTACCCTGAGCAACTGTGATGTCAACAGCAAGTGACAAAATGGCCGCCCCCTGAAATGGATAAAAATGGGTGGATTTTTCTACTTAATTAATATTATCCAAATGCAATATTAATCAAAACTTGGTGTATAGACTTAGTGGGACTGCATACAAGTTATTGTTAAGGGTTTTTTGGGGGCTTTGACTTCTTGTTTAAAAAAAAAAAAAAAAAAGAAGCTCCCAATTGTTTTTTGCTTTGACACAAAAAGAGAGAAAAAACAGTCCATATTTTAAAATGATTTCAATAAATAGAAAATATCAAAGAACAAAATGGCGAACCCAATCTTGCTTAGAAATAAGTCACCATATTTGGGGATGGACAGCAACAGTACAGAATTGCACTTTGAGTCACTCACTGAGGCATACCGACCGTCAGCTTTCACGTGTGCGTTTCTGATTTTGATGGGGATATTGTTGGCGCTCAGGTGGAGGAGAGGAAGCAGTCGTACTTGGACTCTTACGACATTGTGCTGGTGAAGGACGAGACCCTGGACGTGGCCAACGCCGTGCTGCTCTACCTCACCGGAAACAAGTGACCCCCCCTTTTTTATTTGGACTGGACACCGGACACTCCCGAGTGACTCTTTTTGTTGTTTTGACTAAAGGTCCTCCTGTCTGCACTTCTACTTCCTGTTTGTTGACACACGAGACACTTGATAGGCGCTAACATGGTGCTACTTCCAGAAAATGCCAGTCACATTTGCATGTTTGCTGCTTTTTAAAAAAATGCCTCCTCTATTCTCCTTTTTTTTCCTCTCAATTCTATACTGTTACACAGCCAGTCAGTTCTCCTTAAATAAATGTACTGTCATTTGTCACCTCTGTAAAGGACACATTGTTATTATTTTTTTAAAAACTTTATTTCTCTCACAAAAAAATATTCTCTCTGGACTCTTCATTAAGTACAACATCCAATATTAAGAATGATGGATGATAACCAAATTCCACGTCCGCCTTGCAGTTTTCATGTTCTTTGATGTCAGACTGCGGTGGTGTACCTAATGTTTCGTCCCTCTCAATATTCCAAATAGTGGCTTATAGACATCACAGTGTGCAGATGGCTCGGGCAGAGGCCTGCCCTTTCACAACTCGTCCTTCTCGTCCGTTTGTAGCGCTACCTCCTGGGCTATGATCTTCCCGTCCTTGTCGAGGTCCTGACTGTTGAACATATCCCGGATGATGTCGTCAGGTGGAACGCCGGGCCTCAGGCGGCCGTTTCCCCGCTGAACCTGCAGCGTGATGAAGTCTGAGAACTGCAAAGAGGAGAAGGAGGTGGTTGATGTTATAAGAGTAGCAACTATTTTAACTAGGGACGTTCGATATCACTTTTTTTCAGACCGATACTTGAGTAGTTACCGACACTAAATCCCGATACCACTGCTACATAAAATGACCATTTTAAAGAAATACCTATATATCCCTGTATAATGTTTTTCCTCAAGAAATAATTGAAATTAATGACTAGTTCCTGATTGTAAAACGGCCACAAGAGGGCGACCGATACTGGTAGCGGCCACCGTCACGAGTGACAATACCTTAAAATAAGGCTGGCTGCTTTTTACTATTTATTTTACATTTGCTGCTCATGTAAAATTATGTTTTAAAATTACATTTAACATTGAAAAATAATGCATAACATTTTCAAAATATTTTAAATATCCTATTAAATATTTAAATCAATTGATTCTAAATTAATTGAATTCACATTTTATTTTATTGTATGAAATAAACAATTTTATACATTTGTTAAATTTATACATTAAATATGAGTATGAAATATACAAATTAATATATTCATTTATTACATTTGTTTACTGACTTATTTTAATGATAAAGCAATGCTAAATACTTGAGATATGTACATTTACAAAAATTCTATAGTTTTGGCAGATTTCTTGAAATGACATTTTCAAAATACCATGGACAAATCCCAAAACCACCTTACAATTGGTGCGAATTGAATGGCTTTCATCAAATTGCCAATGTCTTCGTACATGTCTCAATTGCCTCAAATGGTTGTGTACATTTAGCCTACACGTAGCACATTTTCCAAATCAATAGATCTTGATGATCAAACTGGATTAGTTGTTTTTCAGTCTAATGGCTATCCTCTCCAAAACATGTCAGCAGGATTTCAGGGTGTAAGTCATAATGTGCAAAATCATCTGTTCAATTGTCAAAATGAGTCCAGCATATCACAGGGGATCATTGGATGGTTGAGACATTCACACCGTTTTTTTGCCTCGCAGCATTGCAAGGGAAAATATCGGCTGCGACGTGGATGAAAACCTTTAGCCAAACAAAGAGCAGCGTATGGATGGCCAAGAGGGGGAAGGTGACGATAATGACTGCACAGGAAGTTCTGTAGAGTAAATTTGACTGTATTTTGAGTTGGACCAAATAGACTCCGTTTTAGAGTAATATTTACACTTGGAAGAGAGTAAAATAAGGAATTGAAATAAATAAATACAATAAAAGTCACTCAAGGGTTGAGGAACCTTCAGGTTGGGAGACGGCGGCAGGACCACCTGAGCTACGCCACTTCTACTGTTTGCTTAGCTCCAAGATGTTTTTGGTGACAAAACATCTAATGATTTTGACATGCAGTGCTCACAAAATGACAAAGGGACGATGCATTTTGGGGGCACTGACTACTTGTATGACATAGATTTTATTTTGACACATAGGTAAGCTGTTTTGGCAGAGATGTGAGCTTTTGCAGATGATCCACGGTGTTGTGCAAAATCATCCAAGTTACTTTTGGCAAAAATAAATAAGTGAATGCAGATGAGCCAAAGCAATTGAGAAGGATCTTTGCAGTTGTGACAGTACCGACTTTTTGTTTGAGAAAGGAATTTGGAGATAGATATGTGTTTTTGCTAATGAACTGAACACAAATGTAAGTCTGTTTGGCCAAATGAGCTTGCCGTTTTGAAAATGCCATCTCAGTTTCAAGAAGTGTGCCAAACCTATGGAGAAAAACTGTAAATAACTCAATTATAAATGAGTCTAAATTATTTTATCGGTCTGTGTTTTTCATTTATATTTGTTAATCGCCTTCTTGCAAAAGAAAAACAATTTTATGAATTCGTTAAACATTTTGTTGTCTTAATGGTTTAATTTTGACTAAAATGACAGTACATTTAAATAATGAGCATTATTTTTTTTTTTATATAAATAATTTTACATACATACATTTAACTTGCTATATACATATACATTTTTTAAATAAACAATTTGTTATAAATGCATTTATTTAAAATCACACACAATTAGATTTGATTCAGATTTTAATATTAAATCTCTTTGACAAACACATTTTAAGTTGCTGTCCCAACATGTCAAATGGACGCGTGGGTGGGGACGGGGGTATGAGGTTTACCTCCTGCAGGGGCACCTGGCTGTCGCCGTTGAGGTCCATAGCGGTGAAGAGGGGCTCGGGGACGTCCCCCAGCCACAAGAACATGAAGCCGTCGGGGATGCCTTTCTGCAGCTCCACCAGCTCCAGCTGGAAGAACAGAACTGCGCTACCTGGAACCACACCGGCTGCGCACAAATCACCCAGACACATCATTAGGTACACCTCAACCAGCTCGTTTCAAATATTTCCACAGGAATGAAATGAAATACAACTTTGTTGTATTTTGTATGTTTCATTCTACCTCCATTTTCCCCGTGACCCCAGTGCGGCGGGACCACCACCTCCCTGGCCTCGCCCACGCACATGCCCATCAAACCCTGCTCCAGACCCGGGATCACCTCACTGGCTCCCAGCGTAGTGACGGACGGCGTGTCCGACTGGTCCCTATGCGCACACGCACACACACAACAAAGCTATCCTTCCTTTCAAAATAAAAATAAAAGTCCACTCGGGGCGTGTGTGGATAAAACCTTGATGCCATGCGGGCATAACGTGCTGTTGCCGCGGAAACGTAAAGAGTAGCAGAGCGAGTCCATGCAGGAAGTGAAGAGCGGGTGGCGCTCACGAGGAGTACAGCAGCGTGCCGTCCATCAGCGAGCAGTTGTAGCGGTAGCGCAGCCAGTCCGTCTTCCGGCTGCCGGGCCCGCACTCCTCGGGCCGGCGCACCACCTTCACCTCCACCTCGTCGTCGGGGTTGTGGAAATCCAGCACGTGGATGTGGAACACCAGCACGGCCGAGCCGGGGATCAGATCATCTAGCGTCATTCGCACAGGGAAATGCGAATGAGGCATGCCGGAACATCATTGAGGCGTGTTGCTGCGCACTTACGGACTCCCTCTCCTCCATAGGCCAGGTGAGGCGGCACCACCACCTTCCTCTTCTCGCCCATACAAAGACCCCGCAAGGCTCGCTCTACGCCCGCGATGATGTAGCCTCGGCCCACGTATGTGTTGTATGTGCTGTTCCTCTGATAGCTGACACACACAGTGCTGCATGTACATACTGTATATATACACAGTGACGATTTGCATTTGAACATTTTGCCAACAAAGATGGCGCTTCGCTGCACTCCCAATTTTCATCACAATCATTGCTGGACACGGAGGATGGGCGTTTACCTGGAGTCGAAGGCGGTGCCGTCCTGGAAGGTGCCGTTGTAGTGGTAGCGGATGAAGTCCCCCACGGCGCTCCGCCGCTCGCAGTCTTCCGGGACCTCCTGGACCTCAACCACGATGTCATCTTTGGGGTTGAACACGTCCACCAGGAGGACGTCGAACACTAGCGTGGCCTGAGGGGGCACCACTTTTCCTGTTGGGGGACGCGCCATGTAACAGTACTTCAAAAAGTATCAACAGTAGTGGTGCAACGGATCACAAAAGTCACGGTCCGGATCGGACCAGAATTATTATTTTTTTAATGAAATAGTACTTTGTCTTCATTCATTTTGTAAAACGCTTTTTCCCGTTAAATTAAACCAAAATATCCATTCAAAATGTCTAATAGATGACCTACTGCCTGAGAACACGAAAAGCTGAGTTTGACCAAATTTGGGCCAAATGGAAAGACTTTGTCACCCTGACATGTAAAGATTTTCTCTTGTCTTAATTGTGATTGTAAGACATTTTCTGTTCTTTTGCATCGTTGTAGGTTCTGTATAAAAAATAATAATGAATGGATTGATACTGTAAATCAACATTGAGAATGATTATACTGCTCGTGCATAATTTCCAACAACTTTAAGTGCAATATGAGGCAGAAACATTCTTATTTTATATATGGTCCATGCACAAAATAACAAGATATTAATGACATTACGTTGTGTTACTAAAATCGAAAAGGCTTTGTTTGGCATTTTGAGTTGAATGTTTTTTTTTTTAATGGGCAAATGTGTTCTATAAAACAAAAAGAAGACGACATAGTTCTATGTATCTTTTTATTATTTATTATTTTAATAATGAAAAGACCTCAACGTGCAATTTAAGGCACATTCCCTTCCTTTAAACATGGAGAGTGAATTACAAAGTAGCCTTGGTCCAGAATATTGAAAAAGAAGTAACGAAAGCAAGCCAGGTACCAGCTGCCAAACTCATTTAGAAGTAGGGGTGGGAATCTTTGGATGTCTCACGATTCGATTCGATTACAATTTTTGGGCCGGCGATTCGATTCAGAATCGATTTTAAATTTAGGGCGATTTTTTTATTCAAAATGATTTGATTGACAATGATTTTTGCTTCAATCTATAGATGTGCAAGGAATTGTAATGATCTACTCCAGTCTGACTCGCTAATGCTAATTAGCGCGCTACTCGCGGCACTTTTATCACTCAAAAGAACGGCTCCACGCTGAAAAAAAAAACTTTTATTGAAATAACTTGATTGTGACTTTTTCCTTCTACTCTCTAATGTGGCTACAACTTAACAGTGTATTAGACCGTGTGGAACCACACTGCCCCTCAGTGGCCAAAGCGGGTACAACGTGAACAGCGCTCCCAATAAAGGCAGACACAAACAAAGGGAAGACAGCATAAAATAATTTAAATTAAATCAATGTTTGTTCTCTTCGATTTCAACATCGGACAGAGCTGCTGCTACCATTTTCCATTTGGGGACATTTAAAATAGATTATGAATCGTTCTAAATGGGAATAGATTTTTTGGCACACACCTATTTAGGAGGTACCAGAAAAAGCGAGTAGCGTAGAGCCGGGTGGATTTGTGTGTAGAGACGGGGCTAAATGCCGAGTAGTAGTAGAGTAGATACCGGCTAGCTGTTAGCCACTGACGTCTGAGATTTGTGCCGTACTATACAATAACGCCATAATTAACTACCGGTTTCTTAGCGTCCTAAATTAGCAATTGAATATGAGTTTGGGATAGCGTTGTGGTGGCAAAAATGTAATGTCAATACAAACTAAAAAAGAAATCCCGAACATCAAAAAAGGAAGTCTTACCATCACGCCACGATACGGGCCAACTTCAAAGTAAAAGTTTACTAAGGCTATTTGCATTGCCGTCAATGTATTATTTGGCAAACTTTATTTTGAAGTTAACTTTAGCGTAGGCGGCGTGTTACGTTGAGTGTGTTTCCAGCTTCCTTGACATGTCTGAATGACAAGAGGCAGAAAAAAAATTTCTGTATCAATAATTTCAGGATTAGTTTCACCCCAAGTTGTCAAAATGCTCCCAGGCATCACTTGTGATTTATGGGATCCACAAGGGTTTTCAACTTCCTCTCAATTATAGTGAATGTGGACTGATCATGATCATGTTGCTTTCGTGCGAATGCGTACATTGTTTTTTTTTCTCCCCACCAAGCAATCTGTCGATTATGCGCGATCCGAACCGTGGGACCCGATCCAAACCGATCACCAATTAATGATTAATTAGTTGCACCACTAATAAACAGGAAGTTGCACACAAACATGTGGATGTAACAAAATGGTGGCTGCTCTGTACCGTGTCCTTTCTCTCCGTACGCCAGGAACGGCGGGACGATGATGATGCGTCTTTCTGCGATGCACATTCCCAGCAGGCCTTCCTCCATGCCCTCGATCAGGTCGCCTTGCCCCAAGTATGTGTCGTAGGTCGCCTTCTTAGTGTGGCTAAAACACAGACACGCATTAGAAACTAGGGGTGGGAATCTTTGAATGTCTCACGATTCGATTCGATTCCGATTTTTGGGTCTGCGATTCGATTCAGAATTAATTTTCGATTAAGAACGTTTTTTGATTCAAAATGATTTGATTGACAATGATTTTTGCTTCAATCTACAGATGTGCAAGGAATTGTAATGATCGACTCCAGTCTGACTCGCTCATGCTAATTAGCGCGCTACTCGCGGCACTTTTATCACTCAAAAGAACGACTCCACATTGCAAAAAAAATAACTTTTATTGGAATAACTTGATCGTGACTTTTTCCTTCTACTCTCTAATGTGGCTACAACTTAACAGTGTATTAGACCGCGTGGAACCACACTGCCCCTCAGTGGCCAAACCGGGTACAACATGAACAGCGCTCCAAATAAAGGCATACACAGACAAAGGCAAGACAGTATAAAATAATTTAAATAAAATCTATTTTGGGACATTTAAAATCGATCCTGAATCTTACTAAATGAGAATCGCGATTCTTATGAGAATAATTTTTTTGGTACACCCCTATTAGAAACGCACACATAAGGAACAGAAACACACACGCACACTCGCCTGGACAGAAAGGTCTTGCCGGAGAGCAGGGTGCCGTTGTAGTGATAGCGCACAAAGTCGGTGGCGGCGGCGGCGCGTACGCATCGCTGGGGTTTGCTGACTGTGCGGATTTGGATTTTGTCCTCGGGGTTCCAAATGTCCAGCAGCAGCACGTCATAAACCAAGACGGCATCTGGCGGGATCACGCCGCCTGCAAATACACATTTGAAAAAGGTGACACCTTCCTGGGGGCAAACATGGCAAATGTACTCACACTTAAGTAGAAGGTACAGATTTCAAATGTAGAGAGTAAAATAAACACTCAAGTAAAGTACAGCTACTTGAGAAGCCTATTTAAGAACACTTAAAAGTATTGTAGTTTCCACCCCAGTATGAACGTTACCTGTTCCCACGCTTCCGTATGCCAGGTGTGGCGGGACGGTGATCCTGCGGCGCTCGTTGACACAGGCGCCCAACAGGCCGCGGTCCATTCCGTGGATGAGGCGGCCCACCCCCACTTGACTGGTGAAAGCCTTACCTCGGACATGACTGCACGCAAGCACAAACATGGATGCAAAACGAAAAACAGAAAACGTTTCTACTTTCACTGTGATGCCACCGTGCGCCATTCGTCCCCCACCTTCGGAGCCAACACACTACCAGGTGGTGATCAGTTGATAGCTCCACCCCTCTCTTCACCCAAGTGTCCAAAACATGCTGCCACAAGTCAGTGCTTTGTCTCATCCCTCACCTAGGACCTGTTTGCCTTGGGTGACCATGCCAGGGGCATAAAACCCTAAACAACTCCAAGAATCAGTGGGACACAGTAACCCCTCCACCATGAAAAGGTGACGGCTCAAGGAGGGAACTATTGTTTTTTATTATTTATCTAATAAATAGCTTTATCAGATATTCATTGTTTTTTTTTAATGAGAATTTTAAATTAGATTTTGTACAAATTTGAAATGAAAAGTATTTTTTTTCATATCACAAAATGTGTGGATTTTTATATATACAGTATTTATTTATTTACTTAATTACTGCAAGGGGATTAAAAATAGTTCATTAAAAAATGTTACGATATTTGTTACATAGAACAATAGGAAACTATTTATTTTTATTATGTATCTAATAAATAGCTTTATCAGTTATTCATTGTTTTTTATTTAAAAAATTCGAATTATATTTTATTACGAATTTGAAATGAAATTTAAAAAATATATATTTTTTTCAAATCACAAAATTTGTGGATTTTTGTATGTACAGTATTTATTTACTTAATGTAAGGGGATTAAAAATAACTCATTAAAGAAAATTAACGATATTTGTTGCATAGAACAATATAAAACTTTTTTTTTATTATTTATCTAATAAATAGCTTTATCAGTTATTCATTTTTTTATTTAAAAAATAATGAGAATTTAAAATTATATTTTATTACGAATTTGTAATGATTTGAAATGAAAAAAAAATTAAATCACAAAATGTGTGGATTTTTGTATTTACAGTATTTATTTACTTATTTACTTAGTGTAAGAGGATTTTAAAAAGTTAATTAAAGAAAATTAACGATATTTGTTGCACGGAACAATATAAAACTATTATACTGTTTACATTTAATAAATTAAATTTTATAAATTTAATTTTTTGTCCTTCAGTAATTAAATTAGCACAACAGATCCGAAAATTAACTTACACAACATAACAACGTCAACATGCTAACTTTTGCAGCCTTTTGTGACATCGCCAGTCACCAAAAAGCGCACGCTCAGCTCACACCTTAGCGTTTAAACGCAAACCAATTAAAAGTGACGTAAAACAAACAACAACACTTCACCTGGAGTCGAACATCTTTCCGTTCGACTGGAAGGTTCCGTTAAAGTGGTACCGAACAAAGTCCTCCGTTTGGACCTCGCGGGGGCAACGTTTGGGCATGTGGTAGCGGTCCACTACGACGTCTACCGGGGGAGGCGGCTCGGTGTGACATTTCACGGCGACGACGTGGAGGAAAAGCAGCAGAGGAAACATCCCGACTTTGGAGACTGAGGAGGAAGCCCAGTCTGCTGACGCAGAACCGAACCAGCAGCACATCTTGTAACAGTAGACAGCGTGAAAAAAAACTTGTTACGGTGATGAGTTTCAAAATAACATATAGTTCGTAAAACTTTGAAAGCGTAGAGCTGTACCGTGTGTAATAACCCAAAAGACCGATCATGTAAATTGATCTAATTCCAATACGCCCAATATATCGATTGACTTACACTGCATTGATTGTTAACAGTTTGTTTCTTAGCGACTGGACAAGCTAGTTTCTATTTTGAAGGACGCGGACTTTAGGTTCGATTTCCGTGCTTTCTGTCTTGTAGTGAAACTTGACTCATCTTCGTCGTGGCTGCTGGCAAAAGGAAAAGGGGGAGAGGGGAGTGGCCCTTAATGGAATTGTGCAAACGTGTAACACGTTTAGCACCCAAAAAAAAAAGAGAAATAATAATATGATACGACGTCATCGGCCAAAAGCTACAACTGCTTTTCACCACATCACAGTCCATATGTGACGTCAAATATGTGACAAAAAAAGCCATGTGTTTTTTTGTTTTGTTTTTTTAAGTAACAAAATGAAGTTTGCAAGAATTTATGACTCATCTGATACACTGTTGCAATGTGGCAGAAAGTTAACACGCACATGCAGAGTTTCTATATTGTTTATGTTTAACAGTAAGCACTCACAACACTTGTCATCAGTCCATTGAAACCTTTTGAAATCCCTGAAACTAATTATGGTCTGAATTTTGGGCATTTCGGATTTATTTTGAAGACCACAAACGGATGTCGTCGCATTCGAGGCTCCAGTCGACGCGTCTCTCGCTGCCTACGTGCAGCCAGTCGAAGAGACAAGTTTCCACTACTTTTTCGCGGCCGGGTTCCGGGAGCGAGAGACGGCGGGCGACGATGCTCCCTCGCGGCGTGGCCACGGCGTTAGCGTTTCTAGCCTCGGTCCTCCTCTCGGCTCGGGCCCAGTACGAGAAGTACAGCTTCCGAAGCTTCCCCGCCAGCGAGCTGATGCCGCTGGACTCCACGTTCGACTACGCGATGCAGCAGTACACCGCGCGCAACTGGGCCGAGAGCGTCAAGTACCTGGAGCACAGCCTGCGGCTCCACCGGCTGCTGCGGGACAGCGAGGCGTTCTGCGGCCGCAACTGCAGCAGCGCCGCGAGCCGGGGAGACGACGAGGACGACGGGCACATCCGCGTCGTGCGACACATCCTCCTGAGGGCGGCGTGCCTGAAGAAGTGCAAGGCCGACTTCCCCGTGTTTCAACTCGCGCACCCGCGCCGAGACCTCCTGGACAGCTTTGAGAAAGAGACGCCGTATCGATACATACAGTACGCGTACTTCCAGGTGAGAACATATTGCGGAACAAAAGTTGTGTTCGAGACAGATTGCGGGGCGACCTCCTGCAGGGCATTTAGTTGAGTTTGTGCCACGTCTCCCCAAAACAATCCCCCACTGTTCTCCCGCAAGTCTGGTGGGCTGATGTGGCAAACCCCACCCGCCACAACATTAGCTACACCTGCATATGTTACATTAGAAAACTCGAGGCACAACACCAAACAAAAGTACATACCAGTGTGTATGTGTCTGATATTACAGTGGTACCTTGACTTACAAGTGACCCAACTTAAACTGAATGCAATTTAATGATGCGGGTGTACCTAATAAAAAGCTGTGGTGTTATTGCACTGGGGAGTACAACTGGGGCAATGTTTATAATTATAACCCCTCCCACAGCTGAACAACTTGGCGAAGGCGGTGTCGGCGGCCCACACCTACCTGAAGAAATCCCCCAAAGACCCCCAGATTACCAAGAACATGAACTACTACAAGACACTGGTGGACGTTGACCCCTATCTCATCGACCACGAGGAGCAGCCATACGAGGTTCCCATGTGACATCATTCCGATTGTTGTCGTTTAAGCCTGCTCACGAAAACGCAGCCTGAATTGTCAGTAATTCAAAGTTGTGTGTGATGTGCTTAGAGTGCGTTTGTGAAGAGCGTGACGCTGTACAACAGTGGCGACTTCAGCGGCAGCGCTCGCCACATGGAGCAGGCCGTCGCCTCCTACTTGGACGTCTACGCCACCTGCGTGGCCGTCTGCGACCGATCATATGAGATCCTCGAGTTCAAGGACTTCTATCCAACGCTGGCGGGTGTGCGCACATACGCGATGTACTCGTATGAATCAAGTTCCTGTAATGTGAAAATAAATGTTTTGTCAATTTGACCAACCACGGGGAAGAGAGTTAACAACCAGACTTGTTAAAAGTTTGACATGCGCAATGTTCTATGCAGACCCACTAGTCTAAATATGGTATTCTGGTTATAATCGCGTTAGTGGAATATAAGTTAAGCAGCAAAATCCAGCAGTATTATCAATATCTGAAGGCGGCCATTTTGCCACTTGCTGTCGACTGAAGATAACATCACAGTTGCTCAGATCTTCGGTAGCAACCAATCACAGCCCAACCTTAGAAAACAGGCGAGCTGTGATTGGTCGTTGCCTAAACCCTGAGCAACTGCGATGTCATCTTCAGTCGACAGCAAGTGGCAAAATGGCCGCCACCCCTGAAATGGATAAAAACGGCTGGATATTGCTGCATATACTCATGTTCCACAAATGTAATATTAATCAGAATGCCATGTTTAGACTAGTGAGGTCACTTATAAAATATTATTGTCAAGAATTGTTTAAAGTTGACTTCTCCTTTTAATGCATTCATATGTGTTCTTTGGTGATTGGTTGTTGTTTATGTTCAGATCTGTACTTGGAGGCGTTGAGATGTAAGGTGGGCTGTGAGCAGCAGTTGACCCCCACCGTGGGGGGCTTCTTGGTGGACAAGTTTGTAGCCACCATGTACCACTACCTCCAGTTCTCATATTATAAACGTAAGACTCTGTCTGTCTGTCTCTCTCTGTCTGTCTCTCTGTCTCTAATACACGGCTATGATTATTCTCCGCCTTCCCTCCAGTAAACGACGTAAAGAGCGCCGCGCCGTGCGCCGCCAGCTACATACTGTTCGACCCCGGCGACCAGGTGATGCGTCAGAACGTGGAGTACTATCACTTCTATCGGGAACAGTGGGGCCTCGCCGGCAACGATTTCCAGCCGCGGCCCGTAAGTCCCAAAAGCTCGGGCATCAACGCCTAATGCCGTGTCAGGGCGCTAATTAGAGAGCCGGGCTCCTTTTGCCAGCTGCACCGTCGTATAAAAGCTCGCTTGGTGCATTTTATTTGAATCGTAATGCCAGCTGTAAAGAAAAGGGCAAATTTGTCACTTGCTGTCGTAAAAATCAAAACACATGTGGTTGATGTTTGTGAGTTTTGTCTTTCCCTCCAGGAGACCTTTATTATTACCATTTTTATATTTTATTTTTAATTGAAACAAAAGTGGATAATTAAGTGTATTTTGTTACACTAATTCACAGTTGGTCAGCCAGCCATGAATTTGTCCATATTAGTCATTAAAAATGTTTACTTTGATATTATAAAGTATTTCATTTATAATAATAGTTTAGAGTATGTATATTCTTTGTTGATGGATCATGAAGAATACAAAATGCAATGTTCTAATTATGTGATCAATTTGGCTCCCTCTGCAGGAGGCTTCCAGATACTTCAACCAGACCACCAAGCAGACGGAGATGCTGCAGTTTGCCGTCAACTACCTGCAAACAGAAGACGAGGTACATACAGCACATGGACAGAACGATCATACATAATTATGTTGTGTATGCCGTTGGTTTGTGTCGTGAGCTGTAAGGAGAAAAACGACTCCCAATGGGTTCTGCAAAACGCAGCGGAAGTGTGAGGGAGGGGCAAAGACAAAAAAGCTTTACATTTTGAAAATGCATCTTCCCGTTGGATAGTCTACTTGCACGGCCGTTTAGAGTGCCTTGTTGTCAGCACGTCACAGGGAAAATGTGCAAAAGTAAGATTTTTTTTTTTAAAGCCCGCATGTGGATATGGGCTGCATGCTTTAGAGCGCCTCATTGTCACGGTGTGGAAAAGCACCACGGCAACCCGGTTAATTAAGTAAGCAATTTTATTCACGCAAACCACTAATTCCTCATTTTATAATCTCTTACCAACAATCTTCCCATCTGCCAAAGTGAGTAGTTGTAACTTGAACAAAAACAGCAAAAAAAAATCCTATCAAATTTCACGCTGATTTAAGGAGCGCTCGTGGCGTTACGTCTATAAAAGGACGGATTATATAAAAAAAAAAGTGGCGAGTAGGCTGGATGGGCCGGATGTGGGGAGTGGAAAGTGAGGTTGTTTTCTGTCAGTGGCGTGTGGTATGTGGTCAGGAGGTGTGGACCGCAAGATGCCATAACTCTCAATTCCCACAATCCCAGGCTGACACTGACTAAGAGGAAAGCACAAGATGAATCTAAAAATGTCTGCTTACTGTCCTCTGCCATTTTTTTAAAGGGCGAGGTGAGCCCGGAAGCAGCGGCCGCCTCCCAGCGCTCCAAGCGTCCCGACGCAGAGTTCGAGGGGGTCGGGGACTACGAGGAGTCCCTCATGTCCGAGTGGTGGCAGGAGCCCAAGACCAAGTGGGACATGGGCGAGGTGCCGGAGTGAACTTTGAACCTGAAGAGGAAAGGAGGAACTCATCATGTTGATCAAGATGAAAGATCGACATGTTTGCTCTTTGGCTGTCATCAGCCTTTATTAGCATATAAAAAAAAAATTCTACTTAGTTTGTGCCACACGCCCTTGCAGGTTTATTTGGAACAAAAGCAGCTAAAAAAATGTTTTTTTTTAAATACCATTAATTATCCCAAAATGAAAATATGAACATGTTTTTCTATTTGATTGTACATCATCTGTATTGTTCAGTAATTTATTTTTTATTTTAAGACTGACAGGAAAAAAACACCTTATATTTTCTCTATTGTCTTTTTGTGTCTTTCTTTCATTTCATATACATATTTTTTTTTCAGAGGTTTTATTTTTACTAGAGTAGGGAGAGTATTTTTAAAAGATTTCATATTCCTTTCTTTATTCAGAATATTCATACTTTTTTATATATTATAAAGTATTTTATATTCTTAAATTTGCATTTTTTCTTCTTTGAAAATGCTGTTTTTTGTTACCAGTGTTCATAGACCTTGTAAAATAAAAAAAATAATTTTACATATCATTTTAGAGTATTACGTTATTGTAGAGAAGTCTTTTATTCTAAGAAATTATTTTTACTACCTGGATCAAACTACTTTACATTTCATATTTTGAATGTTTAATGAATTTGATGTAATTGGTATATTATAATGAATACAGAAAAATATATGTCACTAAGGGAAAAAGGACTTAACAATAACATGAATATTTACTTATTCTTAATTTATACAAACTCAAACAGCAAGACAAGAAGCAAGTAGAGAATACGTTGAATTTCTTTTATTTCTTTTCCTTTTCACTTGTCTATCCTCAAGGCTTTTTTTCCTCCTTTTTTTTCTGTCTGAATTCAAAAAGTGTCTAAAAATATGGTCTTTTTTTTCTCTTTTCAAATGATGATTGATAGCAAGCTCTGCACAATACACTACACACGCTCTGTATTCCTAATATGTATCACACTAGTGGCTTCCACAGTGCAAAGCTCCAAACACATTCAAAAAGTGCATGTACATGCACACTCACACTCGTGGCGGCGCACGGGAGGCCATGATGACATGAAAAAAAATTGTGTAAAGAAAATATTGTCTTTCAAATGATTCACCCCTCAACAATATGGCACATTAACATTCAGCATAGCTTGCACATATTTACATAAACAGCTCATTATTTTTGTGATGTTGTTACAACAGGAAGTGAAGCGCACGGGGGCACAAAATGGTGATGTTTTTATAAGAATTTAGTAGGAAATCACACACAAAAAGTGAAGCACTTTTACATGCTCATAATTGAAAAAAAAAATAAAAAATCGTACGTATGACACCATGTGAGACTTTGGCGTCTCGGTTCACATTTAGCTTTTTCTTTGGCTTTTTTGTTTTTGTTTGTTGACGCTCCAAATGAAAGAGCAGCTTCTGCAATTTTCTGCATCATATCTTTGCTTCTTTTTTTTTTGTTGTGAATACTGAATGTTTTTTCCAGTATGTCTAAATATTAACAGTGGTTAACTCCTTTATATATTTGTATGGCAGTAGATACTATTAAAATGGTACTGAAAACAAAGCCTGTATCAGTTAGTAAAGGTTTTAAAGTGGTGCCTTGAGATATGCCCACCCAAAAATATTGTAACATGTATTTTAAAAATAGCACTCCATCATATTATACAAACATACAGTAATAAGACAATTACATATAATCAAGAATAATTCAACCATTTTTGTCACGGGGCATCAATTACTGTAAACGATGCTCCGTTTGTTGGCCAC
This sequence comes from Leptonotus elevatus, assembly GCF_054856555.1. NCBI lineage: Eukaryota > Metazoa > Chordata > Actinopteri > Syngnathiformes > Syngnathidae > Leptonotus > Leptonotus elevatus. Next base: position 42,555,267 of record NC_141239.1, read on the forward strand.
CTGGGGGCAGTATAAGACAGACAGATGGCGTTAGTGCTCATTGAGACGTTATTATGAATGGCACAATTTCTATGTAGTCTTTGCAGAAAACCATATTGCAGTATGGCCTGTCCTACCTAGTGGGATTCAAAACGATGTCTCAACTCCTCTCTGACTCATCAGTACAGCACTATTAGTCGGATAAACTATGCGACTGTGAGTACTCTTACCGTCAAGCAGCACGACAGAATGCTAAATAGCATTAGCATTAAGCCAGCAGTGCCTTTTTAGGCAAATTATTATTATTATTTTTTAAGTTTAATCTCTTGTTTCATGTTTAGTTTGGCAGTAAGATTCAACCCAAAGTGTTATGAAACAGCTTGACGCTTGTTTTTTGAAGAAATAATAATAATAATAATAATCTGAATGACAGCTTGTATCTGTAAAAACTCCATAAATCTGGTATCTCAAAGCCACTGTGTAAAAAAAGCTATTAAATTAACCCTACATTAAACTTAGTGAAATACTTTTGTATGAAATCCTACTAATGAGTCTTTCTAACAGAAAAAAAAGGGCTTTTCCCAAACATCCGACATAATGACCCTGTTAACGTGACAATGGCAATTCATTACTAATAAAGCAAAATGGACTCAATTCATCATCCACAAACACAAACAAAGGGAAAGTCCCTGATGTTAGGTGACATTCTTCTTCATGTCGTTATTACATTGAAAAGTTGAAGGTCTCTGTAGTGTCGTGCGCACATTTCTCTTCTGTTCCTTTAAAAAACAACGAGTGTTTGCTTAAAATGTCCAAAGAGTAAAAAGGTGGTGAGCACAGACATGAGTCAGTGAAATGTAAAGTCTGGCATTGACAACCAGATACGCGCTGGTCCTGTCAAGTGATCCCAAAAACCAGAAAAAAAAAACTCCCACAATCTTTCAGTCTCCCTGAAACGGGTCCACTCGGACCCGTCGGTTGGCAGTCGGGATAAAAACGGTTGGTCGCTCCTCAAGTTCTTCTTTGGAAAACATGCTTGGACTTTTCGCTGTGACGGCGAGCGAGGCTGCCCATTTGTTCCAGATGATCAAATCCAGGTCCAGCTCTGTTCCTGGGCTGTCTTGATCTAATCCAGATCCAGTCCAGATATGGTTCAGACTAGGCATGGGACGAATGCTGATTTCAATTGTAGGCAGAGCTCTCTTTCTCCCATTATCAGTGTGAGCAGTTTGACAATGACCTTTGTTGAAAATGTTGGCTTTTGGTATTTTTACTGTTGTATTATATTTAATTCTATTTAGAAATGACTAGTTGGTTATTTTCTTATTATGTTTACAAATGAGGATATGGAGCACGTTCAAGATAAAACAAAAAAAAAAGGTTTTGTTTTTGCACAAACATTTCAAAATAATACATTTTAGAGCTGCAATTCAATTACCGTCTTAGTGTGAAAATATATTTTCCTAACGGTTATCATACTGACAGAATGTGATACCGGCCCATGCCTAGTTCAAACCTCGTCCAGATTTGTTCAGGTCCAGTTCAGTTGAGCTCTGGTCCGAATTCAATCATGATTCAGTCCAAATAAATCCAACACAGTCTAGATCTGGTCCTAGTCCAATCCCTGTATAGTACAGATCTGGTCCAGATTTCTTCAGCTTCAATCCAGACCAAATCCCAATCTAGTTCACATCCAGTACAGATATGTTGCTTGTACAATCTAGGTCTAGCCAAAATTCGGTCAAGACACAATCCAGAGTAGGACCAAGCCTGGTCGGGTCCATTTCCAGTTCAGATTTGGCCCAGGTCTAGTCCAGAGTTGTTCCATGTGCGATTCAGGAACAGATCTAGCCCAGATCCAGCCCAGCTCCATGCAGTTGAAGTCTCGATTTAGTCAATATCTGGTTCTGAACCAGTAGAGATCTCTTCCTTGTACAGTCTAGATCCAGTCCAGCTGCAGCCCATGCTCACTCAAAAGTCGGTACAATCCAGATTGAGTCCAGATCAGATTGGGATCTGGTTCACGTCCATTCCAATTCCATATCCATTCCTCTAGCCTCAACCCTTCCAAATGCAGTCCCGAGCCAGTCGAGATCCGGTTCAAATCTAGTTCAAGTTTAGTCCAGTCCAGTCCAGATATGGACCAGATCGAGTCTGGATCCAGTCCAGATATGATCCAGTCCAGGCTCTTAAAGTGGGAGGAAATGTGCGTGGTGAGCTCTTGAGGCTGTGGCAGGGAATGAACCTCTTTAGCATCTTCATCTTATTTATTTACATATAGAGCTCGTAAAAATTTCATGAGGAGAAGTCTGTGGTCCAGGCAGGCAGTGCAGACGTCTTGGCAGATTTGCTCTTCGTCCCGACGTTGGAGGAAGACCCCGGTTTGTCTCGCACAGTAAAGAGGACACAGGTGACAATGAAAGGAGGACTGGAGAGACGGGAACAGGAATGGAAGACATTTTGTTGATATTGTTCCCTTTTCTTTCTCCAACGTGGACAGGGACAGCGTGTGACCAAGAAGAAGACGGAGAAGGAGAAGAAGACAGGAAGTGGGCAAGACACAGAGACCGATGATGGACATCTTATCCTCCACCAGATCTGAAAGACACGTGGGAACATGATTATTCTCATGAAAGAAAGGGGACAAAACATTAGGGACAAGTTGTACCTTCCTCTCCGAATGTTTCTGCATCCACCAAGCATTTGACAAGGAGAAAAGAGAAAATGCATAAATGACAACGAGTCGTGTGAACGCGCGCATTCGTGCAGGCAGAATACAAAGTGACGAGTCACTTCCATGCTGGAGAATGAGGCAACAATTCCTACACTCTCACGACTTGCACAGCACAGTTGGGATACTTATTATCTAGCATTACGTTACGTTACGTTCGATTATTACAGTAGAACCTCTAAAGTAAGAGGAAAATCCACCTCTAAAGTCACACAAAATTACAGTTCAAGGAGCACGGTTTTTTGGTTTGGCGACTACAAATGAACTCATTCACTGCCATTGACAGCTATAGACGTCAAAAATTAATTTGAACTATTTTTATGAGTTTAACATTTTTTTTCTCCATTTTTGTTAACGAGTCTGAAAACCTAGATTTTTTTTGTACATTTAGAACAGATATTAATTAGTGATGTCATGCGATTAATTACGATAAAAAAAATTAATCGCCTGATGTCCCTCATTTTTAATAATCTTTTCTTTTCTTTTTATAAACAACAACATTTATATATAATTTTTTTTTTAATGTGTTTTTTTTAAAGAAAATATTTTTAAAAATTAGGGGCGCCGAGCGATTACAACTTTTAAACGTAATTAATCACATGACTTCACTAGTTAACTCACGATTAATCACACATTTTTTATCTGTTCTAATAAATAAATAAATCTATGTTTTCATACTTTTGTTAACAAAAGTGGGAAAAAAAGTTAAACAAACAGAAATAGTTCAAATGAACTTTTGACGTCTATAGCCGTCAATGGCAGTGAATGAGTTAAGGCATGGATATGGATATTGACTAATAATAATAATAATAATAATAATAATAATAATAATAATAATAACAACCAAGAAACGGATTACTTCCATTCCTAGTTTCCTAATGTGAACAAATGCCCATTCGACCATCTTGTATTTGACTTTAGAGGTTCCACTGGCTTGACCAGTCGTGACATAACATGCAGAGCAGCAAGTAGACCCTCAGCCCTCCCACCCTGCCGGACAGCTCATGCGCACATGCGCCAGACTACACACACTTACCTCTGACCCTAAAAGGATTCCTTCAATAGTGTTTCTGATTCTTTTCAACCCATCGAGCTGCTGTAAATATTCAAGGGAGGCGGTCCTTTTAGGCCAGAGTGTCAACGGAGACAAGAAGCGAGAAGCATGCACAGGTGAGGAGAGCATCAGGCCTAAGTGAAGAAGGGAGTGCTGCGGTGGTCCCCGGCAGACTACAATCATCCTAAACCCTAAGAGCGTGTACGTTTAGGTGCAGGATGATGACTGCAGCCCATACCCAGAACGAGCCCTGGCAAGCTTGTTGAGCAGCGTGGAAGCAGACAGGAAGGACAAACGCATGCCAGAACTCTTACTTAAATCCCCATCCTGTCCCCCCTAGGACTATAGCTGCCAGGAGAATAGCACCTGCGATGGAGCCTATTATGATATTGGTGCCACTGGGCCCTGCGCAGAGGAAGGAGGGGGAGGGAATGAGGAGGATAAAGTTAAAACACACACGGCGTCAACGCATCAATTAAAGAGAGAGAGAGAGAAAGACGGAAAAGGTGGAAGATGGTGAGGCATGAAAGGACACTTTAAAGGCGAGAACCACCTTCAGTGGCAGAATGAATCAGAGAGATAGAAATAATAATTTTCAAGTAAACAGCAGCTATAGATACAGATATTTAGATACAAGATGCTTCCTTGCATGCTGACAGCAATGCTAAGCTAATGTCCATGCTTTCCAGGACCTATGATGGGACAGCTGCCACTGCCAACATGGCCGCCACGTGGCACATGTGTGAGCCTGCGCCAAAAGCGTCACAACCCCGGAATATGTGTACCATTCTCTGTGTGTTTATTGCGCCAAAGTGCTGTTTCCTAGCGCTGGAGCTAACAGACTTTTTGAGTGGACTAGACACTATTTTGTAGGGGTGGGAATCTTTGAATGTCTCACGATTCGATTCGATTCCGATTTTTGGGTGTGCGATTTGATTCAGGATATATTTTCGATTAAGAACGATTTTTGATTCAAAATGATTTGATTGGCAATGATTTTTGCTTCAATCTATAGATGTGCAAGGAATGGTAATGATCTACTCCAGTCTGACTCGCTAATGCTAATTAGCTCGCTACTCGCGGCACTTTTCAAAAGAACGGCTCCACGCTGCAAAAAAAACTATTTTTATTGGAGTAACTTGATCGTGACTTTTTCCTTCTACTCTCTAATGTGGCTATAGTTTAACAGTGTATTAGCCCATGTGGAACCACACTGCCCCTAAGTGGTCAAATCGGGTACAACCAATAAAGGCAAACATAAACAAAGGGAAGACAGTATAAAATAATTTAAATAAAATCGATTTAGGGACATTTAAAATCTATTCTGAATCGTACTAAATGAGAATTAAAAAAATAATCTATTCTTATGAGAATCGATTTTTTGACACACCCCTACTATTTTGTGTCCGATAAAGGGGAAGTCAAGTCAGAATTTTTCTTTACAATAATGTTCTATACACCCCAAATAGTCTAAATACGTAATTCTGATTAATATTGTGTTTGTGGAATGAGTTAGCCTTTCATCCAGCTCAGGGGCGGCCATTTTGCTACTTTGCTGTTGATGTCATTTTTTCTAGTTGACATTGAGCAAGATGGATACAAACATGTGGATTATGCTGCTTAATTCATATTCCACAAATGCACTATTAATCAGAATGCCATGTTTAGACTAGTTGGGGCACATAGAACATTATTGTAAAGAAAATGTTTGACTTGACTTCCTTTAAGTTCAAATTAGCATAGTCAACCACTTTGTGGCACACCCTGGCGACGACTGTTTTGTTTACAAACACGAAAAATGTTAATGAGAGGGCGGGTGACATGAAAGGAGGACAGAAGAGGAAAGCATAGGGAGATGCTGCGCACCTTTCTTTTCGGGGCCCGTCGGGACGGTGGGCTCGGGAATGGGATCAAAGACGCTGCAGTCTTTGCCAGTATAGTCTCTGTGACAGATGCACTTCACCTCGTTGCTGCACGTCTGCAACAACAGGAGAGAGCAAATCATCTGTATTGACTCCTTCTGTCTGCTCGATATATGAATTTCACACAAGGTTGTTGTACCCCGTGGTCAGAACAGATGCGTCCCAAGTTGGACCCCGCGCAGCTGCTGAGGTTGAAGGCCGCCACCGGGAGGCAGCGTCGCTCCAAGCACATCATGTTGGGCCCGCAGGGGGTGCCGTCCTCCACGTAGCCCAGGTCCGAGCCGTCCTCCAGCAGAGCGTGGCCGCCCCTGAAAGAAATGTACAGCACGCGTTTTTCATAGTCGTCCTCACTTGCCGGATCGGAACCCACTTGAGCGAAACTCACCGACAGTCAAGGTACTTGTTCTGGTGGTAGAGGGTGAAGCTTGTCACCTCGCCTTGAAGGTCCCCAAATTTGGGCTTTGTGCTGATGTTGGCGCAAAACAGGAAGCCGCACAAAACGTCCCTAAACATGACGACAACATACTGCACATGAATATAGCGAGCTCACACACGTTCGCAATTGTCTGCCGACATGTTGCTGAACCATTTATTGTCAATCTGTTGCTTTAAGGGCTTAAAGCAACACAACCGAGATTCTTGAATTTGAATTGGGGCGGGATGATCTGGAACAGAAATTATCGTATTTTGCTTGTAGGTCGTTTACAAACGTTGCTTACTAGTACCCCCCGATTTTGTTTTTATGGTAATGGCCCTCACTCACGGCTTGTTGCACTGAAGCCAACCTTGGCCACCGGGACCCCGGCCGCAGTTCCCTTTGTCCGTCCCCTCGGCGTTGAGCTTCTCGTAGCAAAACCTGTCTGCTGAGTCTTGACAGATGAAAGGAAAATAAGAACAGTGGGATGAAATAAGTTATTCACATGAACACACACAGGTTTGTTTTACTATCTTTGTGGGGCCATCTCATTGATATAATGCATTTCCTAGCCCCTCCCCCTACCCCAACCATCAAAAATAATTGCCTAACCCTATTCCTTACCCTAAACTCAAACATAACCCAATTCAAACCTAAACTCTAAAACCAAGTCTTGACCCTCAAAAAGAGGTCTAAACTTGTGGGGCCCAGCAAAATGGCCCCACATGGACGGGTGGGCCCCACAATTCTGTGAAATCCCGGAATGTTGGCCCCACTATGTAACAAAAACAAACACACACACACCACAAGTTTGTTTTACTATCTTTGTGGGGCCATCTCAATGACATAATGCCTTTCCTAGCCCCTCCCCCCAACCCCACCCATCAAAAATGATTACCTACCCCCATTCCTTACCCTAACCTCAAACATAACCCAATTCAAACCTAACCTCTAAAACCAAGTCTTGAACCTCAAAAAGAGATCTTGAGTTATGAGGATCGGCCAAAATGTCCTCACTTCACAAAAATGTCCTCAATCTGTTGGTTAAAGATGTATTTTGGTCCACACACATGTTTGTTTTACCATCTTTGTGGGGCCATCTCATTGACATAATGCATTTCCTAGCCCTTACCCTAACCTCAACCATAACCCAAACTCAAACCTAAACTCTAAAACCTTGACCCTCAACTTGTGGCCCCACACGGACGGGGGGGCCCCACAACTCTGTGAAATCCCGAAATGTTGGCCCCACTATGTAACACGCACACACACACAGAGTTAAATACTTACTGAATCCCCAGAGCCCCCTACACTGTCCGTCTCGAGTGCGACATCGCCCGCCATAACATCGACCCTGAATGGACAAAATGAAGTGTTGAGTATATAGAACAACAAGTGGAGTCTGTAGAGGATTTGCATAAAGGCAGCACTTACTTGATTAGCTTCACACGTGTAGCCATCCAGCTTGTGGACGTTGTGAGGACACTGCAGGAGGGACACACAAGTACTGTCACTCACAAGCCTTTTTTTTTTTTTTTTTAAGTTGACTACTGTGCATACATGCTGATGATCAGGACACATTTCAACATTCCCACCCACCCAATTCCAGCGACTCATGGATGTCCTCCAAAGTCAATTGTAACACAAGAATAATGCTACCTGGCTGGAGTCTCCAGTGCAGGTCTCCGGGATGTCACAGTCGTTGACGGCGTCTCGGCATACCACCCCTCTCAGCTCGTACTGAAACAACAAAACAGCTAAACGATTGTTTGTTGACGTTTGCAACAAACATCTGTCGTACACACCTTACAGCCACTGCAGCACAGTCCATTGCTGCACATGGCGTCGTGGGTGAGTGTGCATTTCTTGCAGCAGGCTCCTCCGCTGCGGGCGCACTCCTACACACACACACACACACATAATGTCGCTGGACATGGAATAGCGTCACGTACGGAGATTGATACTCACCACCTGGGATCCACAATCGCACTCTTCACCGGGTTCCACAAAGCCATTGCCGCATTCTGGAGGGTCCAACAGCTGACGGACACACAAATAAGCAGACTTTGAAGCAATAGCAAAAAAACGAATTCCGCACAACAGAGCATCTTAATAAAGTTGTATTAGCAGTTCACAAATATTTCACTTGGACACTCAATGAACAGAAATAACAAGGAAAATAACACAATATTACAGTTTATAAATGCTGATAATATATTATATAATTGAATCCAATATTTAAAAAAATCTAATGCTTTTTTGCGTTATGGTTATTTCATATTTTCATAATTATTATTATTTTTAATAAAAAAAAAAGGGAAATTTGTCTTTCTCGACATGTTAATGACACGACAGCAACTGCGTTTTGGGTTTTGGTGAGTTTACAGCCTTTAATTAGTCTTAATTTGACCTCAATGATGTCTAATTATGAGTTTAAAAAAAAATCTGCACAACTATGGCTCTGAGTTAAGCACAGAACCAATGATGGTTAAATAGCCCGAGACGCACAGTACGATCCATCTGCTCACCCATGCTGAGACGGTTCGCATAATGAAACATGTACGTCACTCGAGGCATTTTTTCAACCAAAATTTTGTTTGTAACTTGAGTTTGTAAAAAGGGTCGTTCGTAACTCGAGGTTTGTTGTTTTTCGCAGCGGATCAAGAAAATATGTCAAAAAATACTGTCTGTCTACATGCGTTGCTGCACTGTTTATGTTTAAATATCCACTGTTAAAGCTTTTTCCATCACCATCACGGAGATGCTATTTATTAGCTCGTCTATGCCGTTTTCCAATATGTGTTTACATTAAGCTAGCAGTAGGCAGAGTTAGGTGGTTATTTTTAATACACGACAGATAGATAGATAGATAGATAGATAGATAGATAGATAGATAGATAGATAGATAGATAGATAGATAGATGATAGATGGATAGAGAGATGGATAGATGGATAGATAGATAGATGGATAGATTAGTCGGTCCTCTCACCTTGTTGGGCTTATTGAAGAGGCAGCTGCCGCCTCCCTGGAGCAAGAACTGGATGTACTCGTCCACGCTGCAGCGAGAGAACTTTCTGGGCAGATAGTATCTGCGTTAGAAAACACACACCAGCAAAAAAAAAAAAATGCAAGCATCAACAGCATTGTTAAACGAAAACAGTGCAAAGAAAACATGGTGCCATTGTGGTGGGTGTTAATGGCGTTATGTTACAATGTGACAGAAATTGAACCATCTGTAGTACTAATGTTACTCAAATTCATCAAAGTGTGTATTGTGACATCTGGTGCAATGTGCCAAACTCCTCTTTAGATTCACAAAGATTTTTTTTTCTGCTCTGTACAACCTGCTAGTACGCTAATGTCTTTTTTGCTTATGCAGTAAAAGGTGGCAACAGGTGGCGCTGTAACCAATATGGGCATTTTAGGCAATCAGAAGTAAGAAGAAAGATATTTGAGAAGCATGTAGACAGATAATAGAATAGTTACAGGCATATATTCTTTATCCACTGCATAGAACAACTAACATTATTGCAGTTTACTGAGAATTCATTGTGTTTACAACTGTATTAGATGGCAAGGCACACACACCAGAAGAAGCAACCCAATGCCCACTGAACTGAAGCCCCAAAATGAGTCAAAAACAGTTGAATTCCTTTACATCCTACCCAGTGTCCTCCATAATGCAGCCCAGCCAGGTGTCAGGACACCTGCAGTCTCCTGTGGAACAGAAAAAGCAAAAGGAGTTCAGGATTATGTGATGAAAACACGTACAGGTCAGCATTTCCAAGAAGCGTGCCAGCAGGACGAGGAGTTAAGACTCGCTCAGCTCCAGTCACGTCAACTAAATAACGACACAAATGACCTTTTAACATTCATCAACAAACTCATTGTTCAGTGGCAGCAATGTTCCAAATGCAGGTGATAAAGCAACACAAGTCGAATTACAGAAATGCTGGTGCGAGGATGTTCCTTCAAAAAAAAAAAAAAAGGACAAAAAAGACTCAGCACATCCTACCTGCAGAGTTGCGTACGTTGTTCCACCTCATCCCAATGTTTTGGCCCAGGCTCTGACAAAAAGTGATGGCCATGGCGCCAACATTCCCAAACTGAAAAGACAAAAAGTCAATCAATCAGTGTCAATCAAAACGGAGCCTTTTTATCTTTGCCAGTAAGTAGAATTAGTCCTTAAAGGGGAAGTCTTGACCATAATATGTTCTATGCAGCCCCACTAGTCTAAATACGGTATTCTGGTTAACATTGTGTTAGTGGAAACTCCAGCCGTTTTTATCAATATCAGGGGGCGGACATTTTGCCAGACCTGAACCCTGAGCAACTGTGATGTCATCTTCAGTCGACAGCAAGTGGCAAAATGGCCGCCCCCTAAAATAGATAAAAACGGCTGAAATTTTGATTCCATAATTCATATTCCACAAATGTACAAATAATCAGAATGTCATGTTTCGGCTAGTGAGGTCACATATAACATATTATTGTCAAGAAATTCCGTCTAATAGACAAGTGTTCGATATACTGTACATAAATAAAGTCCCCTCACCTCATTGATGCCCCCTCCCCTGGTCGGCGAGCACACCCCTCCCGTGTATGCCGTCCCACTGCGGCCGCTCTGAAACGTGCGTCCTCTACAGGCGTGCACGAGAAACACATTAAAAGCGTGACTACGGTGGCACCTGCACCGAAAAGTTGATCTACTCACGAGAAAAGTTGGACAACGTCACTCTGCTCGCGGATGTTGTCCCGCCTGTACTTCATAAAGTTCTGCAGCGTGGTCAGAGGGTCCTCCACCACCGGCACCATGTTCTTTGAGGTCCACGTCTCCATGGCGACCAGCACGATCCTCGTGTTCAACTGCTCCTTGTAGATCTGCAGTAAAAGAAAAAAAAAAGAAAGGTCATCAAGATATGGACGCTGATCTTCTGCCAAACGGACAAAATTGCTGTGCAGTTCATTTTGTGGGTTTTTGGCAAGTAAGTAAGTAAGTGTGTTCGTGTGTTTGTGCAGTATGGAAGGATGCTAATCCGAACGACGTACCGCGTCCGCCATGTTGACCACCGCTTTGGCAAAGTTTTTCGTTTGGCTGCCGGAGCGTCGCAGCTGTACAATCTGTGAGGAGACAAATCATGCACAAGATGGACGGAATGCCACACACACACACACACACACACACACACACACACACACACACACACACACACACACACACACACACACACACACACACACACACACACACACACACACACACGTGGCATGAGTATATAAAAGAGGTATCTGACACCTTTCATGTTGCCACGCTCCTGAATTGGTTATTTATATACCATCTATCCCTTTTCTACAGCATTTGTCCTTCTTTAGAGTGGCGTGTGCCTTGCAGCCTAATCCATCTTACGTTCAGCGATTGACTGGTTGCCAGTCAATCGCATGGCACATACTTTATGATATGTGATTATGTCAACCCATCCCTATCAGACAACCCATTAAACAGGACACATCCACCGGCTAAGAACATTTACCATATCATTGTCGTTGACCACCATCAACTCGATATATTTGGTCTCGGTCTGCACGGAGGGCCTGCGGGCAAACCTCTTGGAGCGCCTCGGCGCCCCCTTTTGGTCTTCGCCACCGCCTCTGCCATCCCACACGTTGTCCTCTGTGCAGTCTTGGCACCCACGCGCACACACACACGCAAACATTGCAGTTCATTATCAAAGTCATTAGGAAAGTAATTAACACCTTATCTGCATTATTTACAAAAAATCTGGATCACAGTCCAGGGAGTTTTTTTTTATGTGCAGCAATGGTGGCAAGGAAGCATAAAAAGGGAATGCACGTCGGTACGGTTGTTTTCGATTTTGACAAATCAAGCGCACTAAATGATCTTGCCAACCTGTGCAACGGGCGGTGAGCCTGAAATCTGACATCTTTTGGATCAGGTGGGCGCCATTTTCCTACAACACAATGCAATCAAGTTACATTAGAACCCTGACCGCCGAAATATAAATGCATATACTGTACACGGATGAGCCAAAAATAGCTATACCCTTTTTAAAATATATTTTTAAGGCACCATAAAAATGATTTGCAACGACAGGTAGTAAGGAAGGAAGGAAGGGAGGATGAAGGAAGGAAGGAAGGAAGGAAGGGAGGGAGGGACGATGAAGGAAGGAAGGGAGGGAGGATGAAGGTATGAAGGAAGGAAGAGAGGATGAAGGAAGAAAGGAAGGAAGGGAGGAAAGAAGGAGGAAAAAAGGAAGCAATGAAGGAAGGAAGGAAAGAGGTAAGGGTGAGGAAGGAAGGAAGGAAAGAAGGAAGGAATCAAGGAAGGAAGGAAGGAAGGGAGGGAGGGAGGAAGGGAGGATGAAGGAAGGAAGGAAGAAGGGAGGGTGAAGTAAGAAAGGAAGGAAGGTAAGAATGAAGAAAGGAAGGGAGGGAGGAAAGGAGATAGGGAGGAAGGAAGGAAGGAAGCAATGAAGAAAGGAAGTAAAGAAGGAAGAGAGGGAAAGAGGACGGAAGAAAGGAAGGGAGAGAAGGAAGGAAGGAAGGAAAGAACAAAGAAGGAAGGAAGGGAAGAAGGAAGGGAGGGAAAGAGGACGGAAGAAAGGAAGGGAAGAAGGAAGGAAGGAAGGAAGGAAAGAATAAAGGAGGAAGGAAGGAAGGAAAGAGGAAGGAAAGAAGGAAGGAAGGAAAGATGGAAGGGAGGGAGGCTGCCCTTGCATATAACCTTGACTGAAATACACTATTTACCTGATTGCTGTCATTGTGAAGAAGCTCAATCCCGTAAGAGAAGAGACCGTCTGAGAACATCCCACTTTGAATAAAAAAAAAAAAGAAGCCCCCACACAAAATGAATATGTTATAAAGTGCATAAAAGGTCAAAGCGGGGCCGGTGTGGTGATGTGTGTGTGTTTGGCGGGGCGCTTACCACAGGCCATGGCAGGTGGAGAGGGCCGCCCAGGACTCCGGCACACCTCGTAACCTTCCCTGGTAGTAGCAGTGCTCCCCTCCCTACAGACACACAAAAACAGGAAGGAGGTTTCACAAAACTTGTAACACACCCATTCTGCCACTTCACAGCTTGTCATGAGAGGTCAGGTACGAGGTAAAAGAGAAAAAAGAAATCCCCCATAGCGGAAGCGTTTGTGGCCTACTTGTGTCTCGTACTCGTCTCCGAATGACAAGTGAGGTGGAAGTCGAGCCTTCCTGGAAGGAGCTCTTCAATAAATCAACACAGGAAGTCATTTGGTACGACCGGCACGTCACTAGCATTTGTCTTTCATGTGTTCAAAACGTGTGAACCGAGAGAAACATCCAAATAATTGAAACTCTTTTAGGTTGATTGGAAAATAATGAAATAAAAACATATAATAAAATAAAAGGACAATACAAAGGAGTAAAAAAGACAACACAATTAAATACATATATAAAAAAATGTGATTAATAAAATCCATATTCACTAATGAAATGCCGTTATACAGCATGTTATAAAATTTGATGTAATTCATATTAAGACTGAATAAATAAATAATTGTAAATACATATACATCAAGGACTACAAAAAAATAATATTTACTGTTAAGATGCTAAGTGAATTTGGACAATTTTATGGTATGTGGGTGGACGACAAGACAGTATAAGAGTGGGTCTGGCATTTTTTATTTTTTTGAGTAACGCAGACGTTCCAATGGGACAAAGGACAACGCTCATTTATTGATTGATGTTTGGAACATCTGTGTTTTGGTAAATAATCCAAAAGAATTTCAGAGTTGATGAGTTTTTGTAAACAAGACAGTATAAGAGTAGAGACCATTTTGAATAGTTTAGACCTTCTTCCACATCCAGCAGAAAAGGCTCCTGTTTCCTATCATTAGTATAGCGAGCATTAGAAAGCATGGTAAAAGTTCCCATCACAACTTTACATAGCTGTACTTCGAATATAACCATCAATGGGTTTATCCGCAGTCGAACTGAAAAGCAATAAATTAGAGTTGAAAAGGTTTTGGAGAAATGTTTGGACTTGGAAGCAAACCATGTAACATCCAAGATCTTTTATTCCATAATTACACAAACGCTTTCAATTTAAGATGAGATTATGATGAAGCAACGAATCGGATCCGAACGAGGCTGTCGTCGTCGTGCTCCTCGAACGGAGGTGTGCTATTTGAAAAGAAAGGCCCAATTCGGTGACGCACGTCCCCAAACGCATCACGCCTCCTCCCACGTCCCGCGCCGTCACGTGATGCCTCCGTCAAGCGGCGCCGCAATCTGGCCTCCACGCAGGACTCCATCTCCCTCCATCCTTCCTTGACTCCTTCCAGCCACTCGCAGCACACGGGAACACTTTTTTTTTGGACTCCCATTTTCCCTCTTCCACCCTCGTCTCTCATTCTCTCCGCTGCCAAGAATTTAATGACGCTGCTGAGCTAACTGGTTGCCATGGAGACAGACTCGCCATTGGTCAGGACGACAGGGGGCAGAGCGGTTGGGAGGCTCGTTGGGTAGCAAAGCAAAACATTAGCATGCCTTCTGGCTAGTTAGTAGAATGCATGTGAAATCCTCTGTTGACATCATTTTGCAGTTTTTTTTCTAGGAGATGACGATGTCGCAAAGCAGGTGCTTTTCTCCTTTTCAAATCGCTCACAGAAATATTTCAAGCCTAATTAAAGATTTATGTAATGTTTTTACATAACAAATTCCCATTTATTTATGTTTAAGGTAATTTTAACACAAACCTACCAAATAAAACGTATATGATACACATGCATTAGTCTAATAAAGCCTATTTATTTGAAATGCATAATCTTCAGGTTTATGTATTTAGTATTAATAAAATATAAGTACTCACATTTTTATTTTATTGTTTTACATTTTTGGACGCCTGCATTCAGTTTTATCCTAAAAACATAAAAATGTAAAAAAAAAAAAAAAATCTAATTTAAAAAAATGCACAAAAAATGTGAAAGTGTTTTCCCCATAGCAGTGTACAGGTGTACCTCAGAGTTTGAACATAATCCGTTCCTGCAAAGTGTTCAAAGTCCGAATTGTTCAACCTCCGAAACATTTTTTCCCATAGGAAATAATGTAAATGCAATTAATCCGTTCCGAAGCTCCAAAAACAGAACATTCCTATTTTAATTTCTATCTTCTTTTTTTTTTTTTTACAGTTACAGTACATTAAAGTGTTTAAACAATAAAAAATACCTTACCTTTTTTGTTGTGGTGTGATGGCATCAGTGGATGATAAATGCTATGTTAATGCTTGCTTTAGTTCAGTGCTGAGTTTGTGTATTTTACATTGAGCATCTTATTAGACTACTAAGCGGTCCTTTCGTGCGTTGTTTAACGTCAGGCACTTTGTTGAACAGCTAAGGGGGGGGGGGGGTCCTCGTGCCAGTATTTACAGAAGTAGTCACGGTAGTTACAACGGCGCGATAATCTCCTTCCTAATTCCACTGTGGTTCGTAGCACTGTATGTTTTTCTTTGCTGCCACTGGCACTCTTGTCTTTCTTTGGGCATTGCTCGGCTTCGCTCGGCTTCCCGTTTTCAAGGTATGTTCGGCTTAGTTTGCTTTGCTTGGGTGGTCGAACTCCGAAAATGAGTTCAAACTCCGAGGCATTTTTTTTACTCCGATTTTTTGGTTGAAGTCCTAATTGTACGAGTTCCGAGATGTTCAAACTTCGAGGTTCCACTGTATTTATCGTGTATAGGTAACCTGATTATTATGAAATTCAAACAATTTACTTTATGCATTTTAAATAAATTATTATTAATTTAGAATAATTATACTTCATTAATACTAAATACATAAACCTGAGAATTATCCATGTCAAATAAAAAGGCTTTGTTAGACTAATGCATATGTATCATATAAGGTTTATTTGGTAGGTTTGTGTTAAAATCATCTGCATAAATAAATAAATAAATAAATGGGAATTTGTCACGTAAAAAAAATACATAGATCTTAAGTTAGTTCTTAAGATCTATGAGTTTATAAGCTATGTATGAGTACGCATGTAACATCAAAAAGTAGAAAATGGTTGCGTGGCAGACTATTTCTGCAGCGTGTTCCAAAAATAAGACACATCGTGCCAATTAAAACCATCAACAATGCATAAAAATATCCTTCAAGCAAACGTGCGGAGCCTAAAATAGACTGTGCAGCCATTTCATTAGTGACACCTGTACAGATGTAAGATAATAATTATGGTTTGCAAGCATTGTAAAGCTAAGGAGTGATAAACCGTCCAATCAGAATGCGCAGATTTCATCCTGTACATTGTGGCTGGCCAATAAATAGCAGGCATATTTTTGTGATCTCCATTTTGATGCTTTTCTTTGGACAGAAAAAAATATTTGTCATTGTCAGGCAGAAACCTTAAATGTCTAAATATGGTCATTTTCACATTTTTCCACTAATCGATACTAAGGATCCCCATGGGGTTTGTTATTTTAACAAACAATTAAGTTAACCACTTTAAAATGTTGAAAACAGCTTGAGAGCAAATCTATTAACTCTCTTGGGCACTTCAACCGCCTGAGAAGTGCCATAAAACTCTCATCTCACTTTACGGGAGCCTTGTGGCATTATGTCTCAAGATTCAAAGTATGTATGATTTTGAGATGAGTTGGCCTGTTTTGTTAACATTGATAGTTGCAATGCTTCGCTACAGAAGAAAGTCAAGTCAGCTTTTTATTGCATCACTCATGGCTCTAAGACCTTTGAAATAGAGTTTGGGAATATGACCTTACCACAGTTGTTTATTGTTTGCTTCCTGTACTGCCACCTGCTGTCGACTGCAAATTGACATCAGACAGCCCCCGTGTTCAGCATGCAAACATCATGTGACCAAACCCAGCAAACAGGTGAGCTTGCTTCCTGGCTACTGTTGAGCAAGGCAACAAAATCCCAACTGCGGCTCTTACCAGTGACTGCAAGGGTCGGCCATCTGGCGCAAAATGGCGTTCCACATAGTCCGAGGACAGCAGGTGACTGCAAGGAGATGACACATGAGGCGCTCTGTGTGTGTGCGTGTACGAGCGCTAATGTGAAACATCTGCAGCGATGAAAGCATTGATGTGTCCATACAAACGAGCTGAGCATGCAGTACTAACTGGTTTAGCTCCAGGTCCAGCGTGAAGGTACGTCCGAAGGCTTCCACCTGGAAACAGCTCTGCGCCAAGTGGACGGCCTGCCCAAAGAACATATGGGGGAAAAAAAGAAATCAATCAATGACGAGACAGTGTGCTGATGCGCCAAAGCACAACAAAAGATTTCTATTTAAGTGAGCCGCACTTGTGAAGCATCATGAATAATGCGAGAGAATCAATAGCGCTTTGAAAGCATCTCGCCACTTGAACTACTATGATGGATGATGGCGGAACTTGTCAGGCTGGATGCCGGCCAGCGTGGTGAGCGTTGAGGTGAGGAGGCAGCGAGAGGGCTCAGCAGAGAGAGAAACGTGGCGCAGACTCCACAGAGAGGATCCGACAGCACCGGGGGGAGCTTCGATGGAGGCTGCAGTGACTCACTCGGCTTGCACAGTAAAATTGATCACAGCCCACATACATAAAGTGCGTGCAATTTTAAGGAAACAACAATGATACTTTATTTGACTGCTAACACGAGTTCAAGCACAAAAGCAGAAATCGCCATTTGTATTTCGTCACTCCCGACCACCAGGTGGCGGTGCTGAAACAGCACGGAAAATCCTCCCCGCGCGCGTGCGCCACTCGAGAGAGAATTCATAGAAGGACATTTCCAGGGTTCCGGCATTAAGTTTGGGATTGTAACACAAGACAGAACAAGGGAAATGATGATCAATACTTTGATAATAATGGCAAAATAATTTATTCACAAATGTAGATTTATAAAATGTCGACCTTTGTTTTTGATTAAGGAAATTGAAGAGAAGAACATTGAGGAAGGTGAAGACTTAAAAAGTTTACTGTCCGATTAGACCTTTTGTTTGTTTTTGTTTTGTTTTGAGTGTTTTCTTTTTCTTGTGTCTTGTTTGACAGTGCTCAGTTTGAATTGTTGAACTGTGAATTAATTAATAAAGGAAAAAACAAAAACAAAAAAGTAATAACAACAAACAAACAAAAAAAAATATATATATAATTTTTTTCCCCCAGGGTTCCGGATCCTCATGTATAAAAGAGGATTGTCAAGACACGATCTGTGACGCGCAGGCGCAGAAGATCGGCCATCTTGGATCGCTAACTACGGCAACCACATAGGTCAAAGCGTGCTCACACACGCAAAATGAAACATTGCCAAAGGTACAGGACAGCTGCACGTATGTTTTTTGTTTTGTTTTTTAATTTAATCAAAGCAGTTCTGTACCCGAGCATATCTCGTACGAATATAATTTTTTTTGACACGTACTGTAATTATAGTTTGCTGTGAGAGTGGGTATGGTTTATTTTTATTGTCTTTAGAACAATGTGTGGCCATTATCATAGTGTAACACGGTGTTTGCAAATTAATTTACTTGCAATGGACTCATATTTGTTTTGTGAATTATTACTTTTGGTATTGTGTTTATTTTAGTTTTACATGCTGTACATGTGTTTTGTGTACTGCGCATGTCATGAGCGCAGAGAGAGGAGAGAGGTTCAACCGAGCGAACCTCGTTCGAGAAGAGCGTTAAATAAGAGAGATGTGCTTGAATCCTGTCCTGCCGTGTCTGGTTAATTTAGCAGGAAGACGCCAGAAAACATCAACTCCAAACTATTTCGGAAACGACAACATCTTAGGGTTACAAAAGTATAGGGGTTGAGACTGGGTGAGGGGTAGGGGTCATTTAAAACACACACACCGCAGACCTATTGTAAAGTATAACAATGCAGACTCACTAAATATGGGGTCAAAAGTAAAATGTTCATCTTTAAAAGGTATAGGATCAAAAGTTACTTAGTTAGTTACTTCAAAATTCATCAAGAATCTAAGTTTTTTTTTTGTGTGTATCATTTTACAAACGCGCAATATCGCGCAGGCATATGAAGGTATTTTGTTCTAGTGTTGTTGCCGTAGTTAGCGACCCAAGATGGCCGATCTTCCGCGCATGCGCGTCATAGATCGTGCAAGGGTCACAGATAGCGCCTTGACAGGGATCGTAGTCCGTTCGGTCTCTTTGACCTTCTTGCACTGTCACTTTTTCTTTTTTTGGGGGGGACATTCCTTTTTGTTATTTTGATTTCCAGGTCAAAGCAAAAAGCGTATTATAAATTAAAACAAACGAAGCCGTTAACTCATTCACTCCCAGCCATTTTCACAGAAGAAATCCCTTTCACTCCCGGCTGTTTTGCTGGATTTTGACTGATTTTGCAACCTACAAAAAGAAAGATTAGAGTCTCTTCTTTTATCAGGAAAAAAAGTACATTTGGATCTTTTTCTGTTTTGCAGCAGATAGCATTAGAATATAGCTAAGTTTCATCCTTATTCACAAATCTATTTAGAAATGAGAGTAATGAGCTTTTTTTTTTCAATATGGCCCCTGGTTGATCTCTTTTGCTTTGCTTCCACCTGCTGGCCGTTTGTGTAATAACTATCAATTCTTCGACCTAGCCTTCTGTATGCTCTAGCATTTAAAAAAAAACGTTTTTGGGAGCAAATGAGTTAAGAGGCTAATTTGAATATATTGATTTATCTTTCTTTGTTTTGACGTTATTTCCAGTCTCTAGTGTGAAAATGCCACAGGGTGTATCTATTCACACAAAATACCCGCAATAAATGAAAGCCACGAAGTTACCTTTATATTTTACATTTATTATTAATGTTTTAAAGGGGGAAGTCAACCACATTTTTTTGACAATATTATGTTCTATGCAGCCCCGCTAGTCTAAATATGTTATTCTGTTTAATATTGAGTTGCAAAATGTGCAAAAATTTAAATATCCTGTGGGATGGCAACTTTCATTTTCTTCATTAGTTTATAAGACGTTATTGTTACAACATTGGAAAAATGCAGACCCTCCAGGAATAAGTCAATGGAAAACTTTAATGAACTATTATTTAAGTATTGAGAGAACTATATATCAGCGGACAGAAATAAACAAAAACTGTTTGATTTTGTTTGGAAGCAAATATTTACTATTAGTATTATTGAGTTAAATTCATGTATTAGATATATTATTTACTTACCATTTCTATAAATTATTGTCTTCTTTATTTTCTTTTTTTTGGGGGGTCTTCTGAATGTTTATTGTTTTTTTTTCTTCACTTTCTTCCATAACGACTGCATGTTGAAAGTAGCAGCAGGAATATATTGTGTTTGTGTGTATAAGAGTAGGATATGTGTACGTGTACACATCTGTAAGGTTATGTGAAGATGTATGTTTCTAATAAGTACCGTATGTTTTGGGTTTTTGGGTCATGTCTGTGATGTCCGTTTTTTTTTGTGTTGTGACAGAATTACATTTGTTTTGTTTACATAGTCCTTGGTTTAGCTTGTCTGTCAGATTGTTTTGTTTTTTGTTTTGGTTTCTTGGGATTTGTTGGTTATGTTTGTGACGTTTGTCTTTTCTGTAATGAAAAAAAGAGAACATTTGTTCAAATAAAAACAATAATAATAATAATATTGCGTTAGTCGAATATGAGTTAAGCAGCAAAATCCAGCCATTTTTTCAATTTTAGGGGGTGGCCATTTTGCCACTTGCTGTCGACGGAAGATGACATCACAGTTGCTCAGGGTTTAGACAACGACCAATCACAGCGCAGCTTCAGAAAACAGGTGAGCTGTGATTGGTTGTTGCCTGAGCCCTGCGCAACTGTGATGTCATCTTCAGTTGACAGCAAGTGGCAAAATGGACGCCCCCTGAGATGGATAAAAATTGCTGGATTTTGCTGCTTAACTCATATTCCACAAATGTAATATTAATTAGAATGTCGTGTTTAGACTAGTGAGGTCACATATATTTTTGTCAAGAAATGTTTACGGTTGACTTCCACTTTAAGGCTTTAAAACCCCTCACCACACACACACTTTTCTCATCGAGGCATTTACATTTCCTCATATTTCTCGTTTAAACATTCTCGCCCGTCATTGACATATCGCCGGATTTATTGACTGCTTGACGATTATATTGATGGACAAAAACCCACTTTGGTCAATGCTGAATTTGTCAATTTTTCGAAGTTTCCTGTCAGTCGTCAACAAAATAGGCGTCCGTCATTGACGGGTTGACGGACATTTCGTCAATAACCAAGTACTTTATTAGTGTGGTGAGTGACATGAATATGTCTTTTATTGAGCATATAATGTTAAAAGCAGAAATGACGTCTATTTGCATAATGACGTTCTCTTTGTGTCCCGGTTTCAATCGTGATATGGAGGGAGTAACTGTCCGCTCACATAAATAAGCGGGTTCTCCCGAATAGTTCACAGACGGGAATATTTTTTTTTTACCTTAACCTGAATATTGACTGCATGAAAATGTAGTTACTATTGCTTCCTAGTGCGAGGTAAGCACTTCCTTCTACATTCCCAAAACTTGCATGTTAGGTTTATTGAAGATTGTGACCCTACAGGGATAAGCAACATAGAAAATGGATGGATGAAGCAGCCATATGCACAGAAAGTAAATAATGGAGTAAATACAGTACCACAATTCCCAATACACTCCACTTCAGTGTTATGTGACCGGAAAGGAAAATGTTCAAATTTATCCCAACCCCCAAAGCGCACTTGTTAAATATTTTAGCGAACAAAATCGCACCAGGTCCAAATACATAGGATAGAGATTTGTCCAAACTCCTACAAAGCTTCCACCCTTGGACCGCATCATCTTGCATACAACGGCTTCCCGTCACGTGACAGGAAGTAGCTGACAATCGAGCATCATCAGATCGCTCCGACTAAGCCTGCGCCTCACTGCTGGCACGGACCCTCTTCATAATTAATGGGGACATACTTCAACACACCGCTGAATAAATGAAGCCGGTGGGATCCCCTACAGGCCCCCGCCGGATGATGCGATGCGACGGCAAGCAAAGGCCCGGCATACACGGAAAACACGCAAACGAGAAGAGAGGAAAGCCTGTGTGCAGCCGAGCGCGCACGCAAAGTTCCGGGGGATCCTCGCCAACTAAATGGGTCAAAAAGAAAAGGCGCATGCATAGAAGAAAGCAGCTGCAAAGATGCTCGACACAATAAGAAGGAGACTGACAGGCTGTCACGCCCACACGTGTCAAGACAGACATGCCAGCAAAAGCGCATCAGGCAGTTTCAATGTATCCTTTTTACCGGCGCTAATTATTTTACTTAATTGTTTGAATTTTTCTGAAACCGCAACAGAGCACAGCTTCAACACATCATCAAATCCATTCCACAATTCTACACCCAAAAAAGAAGCATCTGTATTTTATGTTGGTCCTGACTTTACATGTTTCACTCAAGTCACATGACTCAGCATGTCTCACTTAGTGTTTGTCTCCACCTGTGTTGCCAAAAACATGCATGTCTTAATTACGCCTCAACTTACAAGTCCCTAACCTGGCAATAGTTCGGAAAAGGCGGGATATTCTGTACAATACTTCGAGCTGATTGGACAATGCGGCATCTCGTACACGTTGTTTTGACCAATCGCGGCAACGTATGAAAATGTCGTTGATGAACATCTTTACCAGCTAAAAATGCACAAAGCTCCTCTCACTGTTCAACATTCAACAAAGAAACGTTGGTAATTCTGCGAGAACAGAATTAATTTCAGCGTCCATTCGTCTATGTTAGGTTTGAGTGTTTCCCCCGGCATCGGCACTTCCTGGTTTCATCACAGCTGCATGTCCTGCCCTAAACAACACCTGATTGGTCCGACCTAAAAAAAAAAGGTCGGTTGCGAACGTATCAGCAAGAGCAGTACAAGATGGATTCTCGTAATAGAATTAACAAGTCCCCACCCCCGTCTCAAGAACAGGCTGCCTTCAAGTTACTATATCACTTGTGTCCTTTTAAAACTTTTACCACCACTAACTCATTCAATGCCAGTGACGGCTATAGACGTAAATAATTCATTTGAACTATTTCTATTAGCTTAACATTTTTTTCCCCACTTTTGTTAACAACAGTATAAAAACCTAGAAAAAAATATTGTACATTTAGAACAGAAATAAAAATGTTGATTAATCGTGAGTTAACTATTGAAGTCATGCAATTAATTACAATAACAAATTTAATCGCCTGATGCGATTTAAATAAGAAAAGATTATTAAAAAATTAGGGGCGTCAGGCGATTACATTTTTTAATCGTAATTAATCGCATGACTTCACTTTTAATCTGAAAATGTGTATTTGTTCTAAATGTACAATAAAACAAATTAAAGGTTTTCATACTCTTGTTAACAGAAGCGGATTTTTTTTTTTAACTAATAGAAATAGTTCAAATTAATTTTTTACGTCTATAGCCGTCAATGGCAGTGAATGAGTTAATATGCCGTGAAAAAAAAAGTCATTTTGAAAAGGGAAGTAAAAATAAACAACTAATGTACTAGGAGTACTAAATACCACTCAGTGTCAGCACAAAATTGTCAGGCTTCTGCTTGAAAGCCAAGAAAATGTCAGGAAAAGACTACTAGAACATCAGAACTTTCTTTGGGGTTATTTAAAGGCAGGCGTGTATTGACTCCCATTTAACATGACTTTGAAAGGAACTGGTTCATTTTGAACAAAGCCACATCCCCAGTCATAGGAGGGTGTGCCTGGGTTCGAACTCACCAAGGTGTGCCGCGTGTTATTTTTCACTCTGGTGTCCAGGTGCTCGTGAGCCATTTCCTGCTCTGACTCAGTCCTCTGCACCAGACGTTTGGGATAGGTCACCTGGGCCGCCGTGTCGCTGCCCTCCGTCCTGTGCCCGGACCAGGACGACCAATCCCAGGTGCCTCCATCCCGGCCTGGGTTTCTGTCTACACCTGGAAAGCAAACAACGCACGTAATTAGGAGGCTACATGCTTGCGACAATACAAGAAGTAATCAAATGAGTCAACTTAAATGTTTTGGTAAGAAAGCAAAGCTTATTTAGCATTGAATGTGTTTTTGTCAAAATTGAAGACAAATGTTCTTTGAATATTCACAGTTTCAGTAACAATGACCGGAGTCATGGTATCTATTTTTGTTGACTGAAAACATAAAATATCATCACATCATAAAAGACAAGTTTAGTGTCTTCAAAGAAGCTAACATACGTGTTTTGTAAATGTGAGTTATCATTTATTTCAAAGTCACATGTTGCACTGATAACTGTTTCCGAGGGGTGCAACGAAAACGGATTCGAGAAATTGGTTTTGATTTGAAGGAAGTGAATATGGATGGGCGAGTACCGATATCAGATGTTGGTATCTGTACCGATACTCAGCCTTATTTCAAGGTATCGGGTTCTTGCGAGTCGCGACGGAAGCCGATACCAGTATTGACGATCGGGTACATAAAACACACTTATCTGACAATTCTGAATCTGAGATTGGAAATCTAAAAAAAACAACAACCTTAAATTAAAAAAACTAAAATAATTGTATTGTGTGTTCTATGCAAAATGTGTATTTGATGAACAAAACAAAAAAGATCATAGAAAATTGCCATTAATTTCATGCAATTTTAAGGGAAAATCATTTTCTTTAGAATTATCTGTCATTATTGTTTTGGGGAAATTTCATGTATCAAAAGTACAAGTGGTATCTGTATCAGTGACCAATAAAGAGTTGAGTACTCAGACTAGTATCGGTCTGATAAAAGGTGGTATTGAACAATGTAATTACTAATTATATAACTTGGTTATTGTTGGAGGACTTGTTGAAATCATTCCACTTTAAAATATATCAAGCTACTTACTAGGGGTGTAAATTGCCTAGTAGCTTGCGATTCGATCTGTATCACGATTCATAGGTCACGATTGGATTCGATATCGATTAATCCCAATACGTATCTAAAAGTCCATTATTGTGAATTTTTTTTAACTCAAATTTAGAAAATACTAATCAATAAACTTGTACATATACACTATAAGATTTGTATGAAAATGTACTTATATAAACTGTGGTCCACCGTATTTAACAAACAAACAAATCAAATATTAAGGCTTAATGTTCCATTAATATAACATTCTTCCATGCTTAAAGTGTGAACCCTAACTGTAATTAAGACATTTTGTTGAATATTTCAAAAAATTATCATGTTTACCGTCGGTAATTACCATGTGGCCTTTCCACAAGGTCAATTTGAGCCTTCATGAATCTGACACACAGTACGTGTTTTTTTGTTTTTGTTTGTTTTTTAAAGACAATTTAGAGTCTTTAGTGGCCAGTGCTTTTGTAAATACTAAACACAATGTAGTAGTTGAACTGTGGGAGGAAGCTGGACCACCTGGCGAGAACCCACGCAAACATAGAACCTTTTTGGCTGCAAGGCTAATACCATCCACCCACTGTGCTCACAAGTGGTCCTTAATAATGTAGCTCAGGGTGTTGCTGAACCCCTCTTGTCGAGCTAAATGGGGCTTAAAACACATTGCAGTGGTGTTGCACAAGTTGTGGCGGTGCATCCCCATTGGCTTAAAAACAAGGAGTTGCTCGCACATGAGAGAGGGCTGCAGTAGAAATGTGTCTATGCAGCAAAAGCCGTCACATCCAGGCCACGCCGCGCAGACCATAACCCAAGCCCAATGTGGATGCTATCCTACAGCAAGTGGGTTGCCACTGTAGCAGTGTGTGCGCCCCCTCATCCGCCTGCCAATCATCGCGTCTCCTCGCTCTTACCTGACACCGCCAGCCGCTCGCCCACTGCAGCAAAGAGCAAGAAGCACCGCACCGCCAGCATGGTCGCCACACATTCCCGCCGGTCACCGCATGCAGGCCCCCAAAAACGTCACCGAAGCGGACAGAAGAAGAAAAACAACGTAAAAAGATATCATAAAACAAGGATAGGAAAAATGTATGTGCTATGGTGCGCCTGATTCCATCTTCTCCCCTCCTCTTCCTCGTACGCGGTCATTTACATAAAAAGATGACACGGAAGCATCATTTTTTTTCTCTTTATGGCGGCGGGGATCGATACGAAGGAGGAGGTTGGCCGGTGGTGACGATCAGTGAGGAAGAGGCGCCGAGCGAGAGGAGAACGCGCAGCACCGCGGAAGCATCGCTCCGTAGCGTGCGCGTGCGTGCGTACGCGTGCCTGCGGTATGCGGAAGAGGGGGCTGCGGCGTGTCGGGGCACGTGGGGAAGCCGCGGGATCCGCCCACTTTTGGGCTATTAATTACAGTGGTGCCTTGAGATACGACTTTAATTGTTCCCTAACCAGACCACGCTCATAACTGTGAATCCTCTTGTCTCAAATCTTTCATCATTGTAATAAATGGAAAGCCATTATACTGTCTCCCCTAAAAAATAAAATAAAAACATTGCAATTTTTTTAACTCATTCACTGCCTTTGACGGCTATAGATGTCAAAAATTAATTTGAACTATTTCTATTAGTTTAGCATTTTTGCCTATTTTTGTTAACAAGAGTATGAAAACCTCAAAAAAAATATTGTACATTTAGAACAGATATAACATTTGTGATTAATTGTGAGTTAACTAGTGAAGTCATGCGATTAATTACGGGAAAAAATTACACCCCTAATTTTTAATAATCCTTTTTTTAAGAAAAAAAAAGATTATAAAAAATTAGGGGCGTCAGGCAATTATTATTTTTAATCATAATTAATCACATGACTTCACTAGTTAACTCACAATTAATCACATCTGTTCTAAATGTACATTAAATAAATACAATTCTAGGTTTTCATACTCTTGTTAACAAAAGTGGGAATTTTTTTTAACTAATAGAAATAGTTCAAATGAATTTTTGACGTCTATAGCCGTCAATGGCAGTGAATGAGTTAATAAGTAAAATAGCACACTATAAAATTTAATTATGTAAAAAAAACAAAAAAAACTAATAATAATAATAATAAACTACATGTAACTAAAACAATGTAAATAGCTACATATTGTGTACAGTACATCATGTTTTAATGTATCCAATTCAACTCAACTCATTAGGCACAATGGGCAGTATATAGCATTCTTAAACAAATAATTGTCACCACTACTTAGTGACTGAGTAATCTCCAATCATAGGGGAGCATAGTGAAGAGATTCCGAAAGTGGAAGGACTCCGGCATGTCCCCTCAACTGCACGTCTTATTGTATTGACAGTTTCCTTGCAGTAAATAATGAAATAGGTTTGTTAAAGAGGGGGAAGGTTGTATTTTTTTAACAACACTTTTTATCAGATATTTGGTATAACAAAAGTCAACATGACTTTATAATGATGTGGTAAAAAAAACAAAAAACATCTCTGGCCCCATCTTGTGCCTGTAATTATATATTACAAGGAATACAAGAAACCACCACACCTGAGGAAAAACAACCAATCAGCATGACTTACCAGGTGTCATTTGGTAAAACTGATTTGCGCTAGTAAGTGAACAACACAGTAGGTTTAGCATTGTGGTTGTAGAGAACAATATTATGTAGCTCCCATAAATAGCCTACATTATGTGTCTATTACCCTTTAAAAAATGTCAACGCTTAACCTGCGTAAACGAAGGAGTATTAATACCAAGAATAAATGAATTTTTTCTTCATTGTGGTTATAACGTTGGCGACCAATGTGTGTGTACCAACGAATAACTGTATTAAAATTGTGTTTCATACAGACAGCAATGCTCAGTTTAGATTAGTTGAATAATATGTTTAATTTTGAATCATTATTGTGCTGAATAATATACATAATAAACTGGCATAAATGTAATACAGTCCAAAAAAAGCACACAATACTGTTACATTTTTAATGTATCTACGGTATATATTTAACTACCAGCAATCAATGAGTGCATATACAACAACAACAAAATGATGTATATATATATATATATATATATTTTAGGGGTGTTAGAAAAAATCAATTCGACAATATATCGCGATATTACAGCAATTTTTTTATCGATTCGATATGCGGCCGAATCGATTTTTAAACATCCCTTTTTGTATGGGAATATTCAACAAAACGTCTTACTTAGGGTTAGGATTCACATATTAAGCATGGAAGAATGTTATATTAATGGAACATTAAGCCTTCATATTTTATTTCAGTGCTGTTCAAACATGAAACAGACTGCAACCTGAATTTTCAGATAAATAAATACATTTTCATACAAATCTTACAGTGTACATGTACAAGTTTACTGATTAGTATTTTCTAAATGTGAGTAAAAAAAAAAAAAAAATCGCAATAATCAATTTATAGATTCGCATCGGGATTAATCTGTATCAAATCGAATCGCGACCTATGAATCGTGATACGAATCGAATCGCCAGGTACTAGGCAATTCACACCCCTAATAAATATATATATATATATATATATATTACCCTTTTCATGGATACCTCTGTGGTCAACCTCATCCTCTTTAGAAAGCATGTGAAGTCTGCTGGGATATTGTAGTCTTCCATGTGACCGTACATTGCTATTAGTTCTGCATCACACTGATACTAAAAACCCACAAATATTTTTTTTAATAATTACCTCTGTTGTCTCAAACAAAGCTGAGCATTGTTACATTGATTGGATCTGACTGTCATATATGGACTGAGGACACTTAACAATCCACCAAGCTGCATGTCACATTAAAAGAACACAACACAGAAGTTAAGTTGTAAACTCTTGTAAAAGAGATCTATGTGGTTAAATAGAGGTTGAAAGTTTTCAGCAAACTTCCTGTTCAGACCTTCACATCTCTAAAATTCTACTACAGATATATCTTTGCTAAATATTGTATTTCATTACTTGCCCGTCATGAAATCAATAGAAGAAAAAAATGAATAGTACAGTACGGTACAGTACAGTACAGTACTGCAGTTCACTCACAGTGACTCCAAAACCACAGCACTCTCTGCTGTGCAAACAGTGACATCACATCTTGCAATAAGTCTACATAGAGTAAGGTGATCCTGTAGATGCCCCAGAAGGGAAGTTCAAATGTTACAATAGTACAAAGTTGAGCCAAATGCAGTCGATTGTAAAAATATAATAAAAATAATAATTATAATAATAATACATTAATTTGAATTAACCATTAATCTTTTTTTTTGTTATAAATGTCAAGTTTAAAAACGTGTTATTTATAAGTAAATACATGATACGACTTCAGTTTTAAGCAATTAGCTTCACTGGCTTCAGCCTAGCACAATGACGTCACAGAAAGAGAAAGTCGCCTGCTGCTGCCACTTAAGCAATCAATAGGCTATAAGAAAGGCTGGAAAGTTGAACACTAGTTTTATTTATGAGACAAGTGTAAAAGCTAAGATTTAAAAAGAAAATATGAGCGGCCCATGTGAAGATAAACCTGCAGCAGTGAAGCAACAGTTGAAGTGTTCTGTCGCAGCGTGTGGCGCCACTTTCTCCAAGCAGAGCAGGCTAAACCAGCACGAAGCCATTCACACCGGAGCTGTAAGAAAACCGTTTTGGACAAATCATGTAAGAAGTTGACTTGGTTTTTGTTGAATGACTAATTGAATATACTCAGCGTCCTTGGCAGTGCACAAAGAGCGGCTGCGGCGGTCGATTCACTCAGAAATCACATCTCAACCGACACATGAGGCAACATGATAGTGTTAAGCAATTCAAGTAAGTCACATTTGTTACAACTAAACTAATATATATTTGTTCAAGGTAAAAAAAAAAACGTTACTTATTTATTTAAGCTGTGGTATAGTGGACTAGCTTTAGCTTTTTATATTTTAATTGACACTTTTGTACAAGCAATCAACATTTTAAATTACAATGTCTACAACAATTACAAACAAAAAACATAGTCAACTCAACGTACAAACAAACTTTCAAGTCTGTCTGGGGTCACATGGAAAGCTTCACTTAAATGCAACATTGTTCTGCTCATATTTCTTATTTTTTAACAATGGGCAGTACATTAATATATGATTTGAGCTCGAGCAAAAGAAAAGAGACGTGGAAGAGAATTACTACGTTTAGCCTTGTGTATATGGAATTTACCCAAAAGCAATATAAGATTTACCACATGGGTAAGCAAAGAAAATTCATTTTCAAAACCAGTTACATCTCTGGGCGGTCTAGCTTTAGCTAGTTGGCCCTTGGTAAAGTCTGCTAACATCAGCGAGGGAGGAAGCTACGTCATGGCACCAGGTGCATTCTGGGATATGTAGTAATAAGATAATTGGCCTTATCTGTATGCATTGGGTCTTTTCAAGGGACAAATATAATTTATTTGAGCACATTTTTGATTACTTTTACAAGAGTGCCTAATTAGAAAATCAATTTTTATTGGAAAAAGTGTCAGGCCGGGCAGTTTAATTAAAGTTTTACAACTAAGTTGCTAGAAGACACCAATATAAAGATACTATATTTTTAAATATGAGCTCTGCTTGGTTAAGGGAATGTTAATATTTTTCTGTGGGTGACTTCAACATTATTTTGTGAATATGACTGTACAAATTACATGACTATTATAATACATATGCTAATGTCGCCTCTACCTCATCACCATATAGGTGTGAGTTTGACACCTGCACCCAGAGTTTCTTCCAGGCAGACGATCTGAAGAGGCATATGTGCTATGTCCATGGTGAGAAAGACAAGTACTTCAAGGTAATCTCCTCTAGATGGAGCCAAAGGGCCAAAATGTATACACATTTCCAAGACATCCACAGCCACTTCCTGCAAGTCAACTTCGTTTGCTTCCAGTGTACTCAGGCTGGCTGCTCCCTGACTTTCAAAAAGAGATGTCGCTTTAAGGAGCACCTGCAAGAACACGGCCTGGCCACAAAGTTCAAGTATGTTTTGAGTTCAAATGGTGGGGGAGCTCGTTAAGCTAGTCTCTCTATTAGTTAACGTTTTAACACTATTTAAGTAGCATTACTGACAATGGCGTAGCAAAATTCCCCAGGGGCCCCAAGCAAGAAGATTGGGGGGCCCCGACGGCCATTCATAGTATACATAGTGCGTAATTTTAAAATTGCACAACTCTATCTTCTTTAAACAATTACTATTAACTGTGCTTTATTCAAGTGACTTGTTTTAGTTGTTTAACTTTGGCAAGAATTTTAAGTGATCCAGAAAACAGGAAACTAAAATTACAAATTGCATGGTTGTAAAAAAAAAAAATGCCGTATTATATAAGTTTTATATATATATATACACATATACACACACACACACACACACACCTTACTATTTTAGTTTTTTTAAGGGAAAAAAAACCTCACCTGAGTTAAGGGAATGTGAGACGCTTAGTTGTCATTGCTGCCCTGCTAATGTGAAGGATATGTGGTTTGTCAAATCTGGGGGCCCCTGCTAGCTAAGGGGCCCCATACAATTGCCTGCCTTGCTTAATAGCAAGCTACGCCTCTGATTACTGACACTGGAGTCTCAGCCCACCTTTTGTATCAAAGTAGAAAATGCTCACAGCAAACCTGGTGGAAAAAAGTGGGACACCTTTTTCAAGCAGTCTAGAGGAATGGGTACACAAACGTACTGGTTTGAAAATTACATAAGGAACAGTACTTGAAAATCAATGAAGTGGCATTTTACTCTTCACTTTAACCATTTTTGTTAAAGGTGTTAATAAAGGTTGCAGGTTCTGTTTGTATCATCTGAAGTGTCATTGGGCAAGATAACACTACCACCAAATGTGACTGAAACTGCTGAAGGCCTCAACAATGAAGTCCACTAACTTATTGTTTGTCTTCCGCAGGTGTTCCAAGAAGGAATGCGGCGCCACGTTTGACTCCCGGGCTGCCCGAAAAGCCCACGAGAAGAAGCATGCAGGTTGTTTACCTTAAGTGTAGCCTCATTTGTGCGAAACACAAGTGTGATGTGACTTCTCTTTATAGGTTACCGCTGTCTGGATGTGAAATGTCAGGTGGTTGCCTCCACTTGGAGCACGCTTCAGAAGCACATGGTCAAACACCCATGTACGTAAAAATAAATACATTTACAAGAAGAAAAAATACTAAGTTTATTTTTTCTTTTTTCTTTTTAAGCGGCATTCGCATGCCAAATCTGCAAAAAGACGTTCAAGCAGGCTAACGCACTGCGGCGTCACAAGCGGGCCCATGCCACGTACAAGCCGGTGTTGGCGTGCCCCCGTGAAAGCTGCCAGGCCTACTTCTCCACCACCTTCAACCTGCAGAATCACATCCGCAAGGCGCATCTGGAGCTCCTCAAGTACAAGTGCTCCTTCCCAGACTGCCTTCGCACATTCGCCATGCGGGTATGCAACATGACGCCATATCACATCCATCCCTTTCGTGCAGCAACATGATTAGTTTAATTTCCCTGTTGTGCTTTAGAAGTGCTAGAATTATTATTTTTTCTTTTATTTGAAGATTGAAAGGAAACATTATTTCCAGGACTTTAAACCAGTACACAAAGGCTGAATTACAGTTTTTAAGTGACCACTGTATACAATCTCTGAACACTAAACATACCTCATCTGCATGCATTCACAGGAGAGCATGGTCAGACATCTGCTTCGACATGACCCCGGTGTTGTAAGACAAAAGGTAAGAAAAACTAATCGTCAAATGTTATCAACCAAAATGTTCCACAATCTTTTGCCTTAAAAAAAAAAAAAAAATGTTCTCGGACAGAATCGCCCTCGTCCCAGAAAGTCATGGCAGAAGCGCTTGGAAGGCCGTGACCTACCCCTGGTGGAGGACAACCTCAACCGGCTGTTTGCGCTGCGCGTGCACATCTCCCGCCGAGCCAAAGTGGAGGTGAACCTGGCGGGCCTGTTCAACGAGCGCAAGATCCCGCGCTACGTCGACACGGAGGTCAACCTGCGTGAACTGTTCAGCATCAAAAGGCCGCCGCCCATCCATAGTGAGGTGGCGCCACTGAAGGGCTAAGTTGAAGCCAACTTTATTTCTTTGATGGAATTTGGGTCTTTTTTTTTTATGTTGTGAATTTAATGTAGCTTATACATTGGTGTTTTAATTTGTGGTAAAATATGAGTTGTCATTAAGAATGGAACATCTCATTTGTAATGTATGAAAAAGGTATTGACCCAATAAAAATGAGTTTCAAATCGGCACTGCTTCTCCCATGCTTGGAGCCCAACACATTGAAGCTCGTTAAATGTGATGTGAATAACAAAGCGGCGCACATGACTAAGTGCTGAGTCACCAAGCATCTCACACTCCGGGGGTGGCTGACAATTGTGACAAAGTAAATTCTAAGCTGTCATTTCTGAGCTGTTGGCAACTCTTGAAGTGCTCAAAAGCATTTGGAACCAAATTGGAGTAACATTAAGTTGAATTTGGCTGACGTTTGCGCTTCATAGCCTGCGCTATGTGAAAATGAGTGGGA
This sequence comes from Leptonotus elevatus, assembly GCF_054856555.1. Taxonomy (NCBI): domain Eukaryota; kingdom Metazoa; phylum Chordata; class Actinopteri; order Syngnathiformes; family Syngnathidae; genus Leptonotus; species Leptonotus elevatus. Next base: position 42,588,764 of record NC_141239.1, read on the forward strand.
CGTGTCAAACTAAACTACTGTACCTGCGCATGTTTTATTGTTATCTATATGGGAAGTGGTGCGAAAAGGTTATTCACTCTGAAATACTTGAAATTTAGTTATTTTTGAATTTTTTTTTATCAACTATATATAAAGCTTTGAATTATGTGGATGCTCACTATTCGTGGGCTGGCCCGGTACCAATTTTAATTTTTGTGTTCAGGAAGATGAGGTTGTCACTAATTAGGTTTACATGCAGGCAATAACCCTTTTAAATCACGAATATTGCCAATATTCTGATTTTTTAGGGCCATGTAAACAGGCGCAAAAACCCGACTGTTTTTATTCGGGTTAAAAAAATAAAACCGAAGAGCCGTGGGTTGCTCCTTTCATAACCAGAGTTCTTGCTCATATAAACGCGTTTGGGATATCTCGATCGATCGGGGCAATGTTTTTCGTTGTGCGCATGCTTGCCATTTTCTTCGTGTTTTCTTCTTTGCGTATTTGATTCGCAAGGAATCTTGGTCTATGTAGTCACGACTTGTATGCGCAGCTTCGTCCTACTTGCTAACGGAGCCTCCCTTGAATTCATTGATTTCGCCACTGCGTTTACACATTTTGTGTCTACGGCAAAAACGCAGTTTGTGCCTATATACACACACAGTAAATACATGTATATAAGTCCGTGCTTTATGGAGCCACAACACTGACAAGATTTGGTATTGAAATTATTTTTTTGTCAATGTGGAAAAAGCTGCATTGATATTGAAACAAGTATTGGCGTTGTAGAAGGTTGTATCGTAAAATAAAATTTAAAAAAACAAATTTTTTATTTACACTTTTGTAGGGTTGTGGTTGGGGGCGGGCCTTTGAGCGCGAGAAAGCCTTCCAGCTTCGCAGGAGAGGAGAGAGGTGAGTGTACCCCGTTGGCTAAAGGCAATACTCAGTTCACCAGGAACTACTAAGCCGCCTACAGTAAGCCACAAGGTTATATGTGATTCTATTTTCGTACCGACCGCCAGGTGGCGGTGCTGAAACAGCACATAAATCCCCCACGCGCATGCGTCACTCAAGAAAGAATTCATAAAAGGACATTTCCAGGGTTCCGGCTGATGTGATCCTCATGTATAAAAGGGGATCGTAGCCGGGGCCGAGTCCCTTTGACCTCCTCACGTTTGTCGCCGTCGCTGGTGGCCTGTAATGTTGATCGGGGCAGCGGGGTTCCCCGTCCCCCTTGGCTGCGACGGCTCGGTCTATTTGGACTTTTGGTATTTATGTATGGACGTTGGAGCTCCCCTTCCATCTTTACATGATCTCCGCTCCTCATCGCTGAGTGCGGCTTCAAGTTTGTAAGTAAGCTTGGTGGATGTTAGCGACTATTGACGTCTTGCCTACGGTTACTTTGACTTGTTTTGAATACAATTCGCTAGTGTTGGTACGATTATTTCGTATCCTTTTCCTAGCTTGTATTGCATCGCAACTTGTGCCCTGGCAAATATGCGGCTTCTGAATCCTATTGGTTTGGACCGTATGTCTAATGTAATGTAGAGTATTCTGTGGCTTCCCTCATTGTCTCCCCGGAGGAGGCCCTTAGAGAGGCTGTGAGATGCCCTAGCCCTCAGTGGCGCTTGATGGACAAACTGGTCACTAAGTCGTACAACGCGGCGACAGTGGTAGCACGCCTGGCCAACGCCTAGGCGCATCTCCTACTTGCTCTCTCCGCAGCTTTGAGAGACAACGAAGTAGATGAGGCTACATCGTTCTGTAACATGGCGCTGAAGGATGTATCCCTCCTTTCGAGGGAGCACTGCAGTCTTTGCTTATCCAGGCACGTCGTCAGGTATGGTTGGCTCAATCTTCCTTGCAAGAGCTCCCCCGGAAGGAACTGCGTCACCTCCCTGTGGTGCCGGGTCAAGTTTTCGGTTCGGCAGCGACAGGAGTGCTGGAACGCATAGTGCGTGCTAATGACGCAAGGCGGAAGTTTGCTAGCCTTACCAGGCCCTATGCTCCGTCAAACTCGGGGGGAGCTCCCGGCCGCCCCCCTCTGTCACGTACTGGGCAGTCTTTCGGCCTACGGGGGAATACGGGCCTCGTCATCCCACACAAGGCCATGTCACGGGCGCCGGTGGGGTTCGCCCCTCTGGTCAAGGGCCCCATGGTCAGCCCCGAGCTTCACGCACCACGGCCCATCCCTACCGGATCCCTAAATCCGGGAGGGCTGGCAATCAATTACTTTTCCTGTCACCAGCTCAACCAGTAGTTGCTGCCCTTGCTTCGGACCCATGGGTGCTTTCAACCTTGTCTCATGGGTACAGGATTCAGTTCAGACGCCGGCCCCCTCTCTCCATCCGGGTCAGAGAGACAAGGCACTAGCTCTGGATCAAGAGCTAGCGACTCTCCACGCCAAGTCCGCTATCGAAGCAGTGGATCCCTTGGCTCAGTCAGGGGGATTCTACTCCCCCCTACTTCCTCATTCCAAAAAAGACAGGCGGACTACGCCCTACTTAAGATCTGAGAGGTCTCAACCGTTACTTCAGGGTGTTTCTCTTCCGTATCTTACATCCGCCGTGTTGAGGATGATTGCTCGAGGAGAATGGTTCACGTCAATCGATCTGAAGGACGCTTACTTCCACGTCCCTATTGCTCCTCAGCACAGGAAGTTTCTCCGCTTTGCCTACACTGGCAGTTCAGAGTACTCCCATTTGAGCTGTCACTCTAAGGCGGCACTTGGACCCCTGCAGTCGAGGGGCATAAAGGTGTTCCCTTACTTGGACGACTGGCTGATATGCGCTCCGTTCAAAAATCAGACAATCCGAGACACGTCTACGCTTCTACAGCATGTGTCACGACTCGAGGTCACCCTGGAGAAGTCATCTCTTGTTCTCTCACAGCAGACTCTGTTCATCGGAATGTCGTTGGACACCACCTCCATGACTGTTCGACCGTTCCCACAGAGGGTCGATGATGTGCTACGTCTCATCTCTCTCTTCCGTGCCAATGGGATGCTGCCGTATGTCCTTTTTCTACGTCTGCTGGGCAAGTTAACGTCTCTAACGGCACTTGTGCCATTGGGCCTGCTGTTGCTGCAACCATTGCAACGGTGGCTGCTCCGCTTCCGGCTCAACCCGCTGCTGGACCGTCGGATGCGTCTCCGAGTGTCCAGTCGGTTCATGGATGCTCTCGCATCTTGGGGTTGCCGGTCTGTTCTAACATTGGGAGTCCCGTTGGGGGTGGTACCCACATGTCACAAAGTTGTCACCACCGATGCCAGCCTGAGTGGATTGGGGTGGAGTTTGGCAGCACAGGACGGCTCAAGGCCTGAAGACAGATCGTTACACATCAATGTGCTGGAGCTGCGGTCTGTGCATCTGGCCCTCATTAATTTTCTGCCCTTCGTTGCAGGGCGCCATGTCCTGGTATAATCGGACAACACCTCCCCTGTGTATCACATCAATCATCAGGGCGGGACAAGGTTCGCCCAGCTGCTACGGGCCTCACGGAGGCTTCTCAGATGGGCCGCTCCCCGTCTTGCCAGCCTGTGGGCCATGTTTCTCCCGGGCATTGTCAACCAGTCGGCTGGTTCCCTCTCCCGCCGTCGTCCGCCTCAGGGGGATTGGCGTCTCCACCCGGAGGTGGTGAGGTTCCCAACTCTACTCCTCATTCATCTGACCCTGAGTCCTTCTGGAGGGTCACACATTGTTACTGGTGGCCCCTCTTTGGCCAGCCCAGACTTGGTTCCTGCTCCTTCGCAGTCTCTGCTCCTCCGAACCGTAGATCCTGCCCAGTTGGTTGGATCTACTGTTCCAACAGCGGCGTCAGATTTGGCATCCCGATCCCCGCTGGCTCCATCTGTGTCTCTGACCGCTGAGGGTCGAGTTTTGTTGCTGACTGAGTGCTTGTCTTCTGTTCAGTATACGATCCTTAATGCCAGGGCTCCGTCCACTTGCTCACTGTATGCTTACAGGTGGAAGCTGTTTACAGTGGTGTGCAAATTGCGGGAGGGATCCTGTGACGTGCCCTATTCTCACTGTGCTGGAATTCCTCCAATCTGTTTACGATAAGGGGCGTTCCCCTTCTACGATCAAGGTCTACGTGGTGGCCATTTAGGCCTGCCATGTTGCAATGGATGGCAAGTCTGTGGGTTGCCATAGCCTAGTGGCCTCTTTCCTCAGGGGTGCCCTTCGCCCTTGTTCTAGGAATCCGCCTCGAGTCCCCACCTGGGACCTTCGTCTGGTGCTCGACGCACTGTGTAGGTCCCCTTTCGAGCCGTTGACCGAAGGGGAACTTCGCTGGCTGTCTTGTAAGACGGCGTTTCTACTTGCGTTACTATCCGCTAAGCGGGTGGGGGAGCTCCACGACCTGGCTGTTAGCCCCGAATGCCTTTGTTGGCACCCGGACGGGGCAGGACTCGCATTGTGGCCAAATGCTGCTTTTGTGCCCAAAGTTTTGTCTGGCTCTCAAGCCAACCACCCTATTCGTCTCGCTCGTTTTGCTCCGGCGTCGACGGATGGGGATGACGCTCCAGATCTTTGTTGACCCGTGAGGGTGCTCCGCTCTTATTTGGATGCTATGTCAGTTTTCCGTACATCCACCCAGGTTTTTGTGTCTTACGTTGGCCTGAATAAGGGAGCTGCTGTGTCCAAGCAACGCCTCTCCCATTGGATCGGGGAGGTGATTTGGCAGCCGTATCGGGTCTCTGGTTGTCCCCCTCCGGTGTGCAGTCACTCCACCAGGGGTGTATCTACCTCATTGGCTGTTCTGTAAGGAGTGTCATTGGAGGACGCCTGTGCAGCTGCTTCCTAGTCGTCGCCTTGCACGTTCTCCAGATTCTACAGTTTGGATGTCACCTCTCCTCATCCACTGAATGTGGTTCGTGGTCCTGCGGAGGCCCCTCTGTGAGGTACAGTTTCCCGGGTCTTCGTGACATTGCTGGTATTTGGTGTTTCGTGCTGTTTGAGCACCGCCACCTGGCGGTCGGGAGGGACGAAATAGAATGACAGTTACGTATGTAACTACGGTTCTATGAGTCCCGAACAACCGCCAGCATTGCTTGTTACTCAGAGCCCTCGTGTTGATTTGTGAGAAAAGGTTCTGAGAGACTCGGTTCCGGCTACGATCCCCTTTTATACATGAGGATCATGTCAGCTGGAACCCTGCAAATGTCCTTTAATGAATTCTTTCTCGAGTGACACATGCTGTTTCAGCACCGCCACCTGGCGGTCATTCGGGACATATAGAACCGTAGTTACATACGTAACTGTCGTTATATATGTTACTTGTGGCATTAAAACCACCATGCTTGAAATTACTTTATGCATCATGTCATCCTAATGTAGCTAACGTGCTAACTGGTTTACTACAGAAACATTACCAGTGACGCCACAAGGTTATATGTAGAAAACATAGATTTACAGGCGGTTTAGGAGATCCTGGTGAACTTGTATCCATCAGTATTGCCTTTAGCCAACACAGGCGCTCTCCTCTCTCCTTCCCTGAAAAGCTGGACGGGTTCTCGCGCTCAAAGCTCCGACCCCAACCTCACAACCACATTAAAACATTGCCAATAAGTTGAAACTGAAAACCAGAGAGTTGAAACTGAAAATCGGTGACACTCGAAAAAAAGAGTGTGTAAAAAACAACTACTGCAGATTGGAAACAGACATAATACAAAAAATATGCTTAAAGAAAATAGTGGTGGTGGTGGGGTGTATGTCTGTATTTTATTTTTTGATACAACCTTTTTCCGGTTTCCTCCCACAATCCAAAGACATGCATGTTAATTGAACACTCCAATTTGTCCATAGGTGTGAGTGTGGATGGTTGTTCGTCTCTGTGTACTCTGCGATTGGCTGGCAACCAGTTCAGGGTGTACCCCGCCTACTGCCCGAAGCCAGCTGGGATAGGCTCCAGCGCCCCCGCAACCCTGTGAGGACGCATGTTAACGTGTTACCTTGATTGTTTCAGAAACCGGAATTCTGACCTTAACCTTTTTATCCACATTTAAAGAGGCCTATCTGTTAAATTCCGAAAGTTTTTCTATTTATTTATCCCATTTGTGCCCCCCCCCCCCCCCCAAAAGCTTCTTTTTTTTTTTTTACTGCAGTGTAAAGCCAATGTTGAGTTGTGATTCATGGATACTATAAGTGCATTATCACACAAAATGAAAGTGGATTCAGTGCGGTGCATTGAGTGGAACGAGGGGAGGGAAGACTGGGCGCTTATGGGTCATCTATTCTTGAGGACAGTCTAATTTCAGCAGTGACGCTTTTATGCTTAACCTACTTCATTCGCTTTCCTACTTGCGCGTTGATGAAAGCAACGTTTGGCTGGTTTGATCCTGACCTCGACAACCCTGGACCACATCATGCCTGTGGTGGGAGTCTGGAGTAGTGATCCAAAACAATTCCCCCGCCGGCGTGCTCAGTCTACAAGGAACATCTAATCATGTCACGTTTTTTTTTGTCTTTCTTCCGCTACATGCGACAAGCGGCGTTTAGGCTATAAGCAGTCGCCATGGCAACCAAAGTCTAGCTTTTCAGCGGAGGGTCATTGACTCTTTTGCTAGATGGATGCTTTTAAGCGCCCTTTGTGAGGGACAGTGGTGAGTTGATGGTGATGATGACGGTGGATGTAACAGTCGCAATCAACCAGAGTGGATTTTGTTTCAGGCTGAAGTTTGTCAAAGAGGCCCCGCAGACGATAACAAGCACAAAAGTCCCATTCATGAAAATATTATCTGCTTCCCACGCTGGTGTTAAAAGTATGCAACGTACAGGTACACTGTAATTTGTGTTGAAATCATTATTGCTAGCATGTCCATGGTGCTTCATTGTGTTAGCATTAAGCTAGTGGACTTTTGTAAGTTGTGGTTTGATTAAATATAGTCTAGAACTCTTTTGTCCCTACCTCAACTGAGAATGGCAATAAACAGCTTAAATCATGCATTGGCCTCTTTTTTTTTTTTTTTTTTAAAGAATTGTTAACTATCTGATTCTTGTGAATTTCGCTGCCTCCATTTAGCGCTCGTAACCCAAATTTCCGCTTGCAACTCGGGGCAAAAAGTTGAATTAGTAGTTTGACAGTGGCACAAGATTGTTAAAACTTCTTCTAGACTCTGATCAATAAATTTTGTTTGTCTGTGTACCTAAATGGCCCGCAGACCGGTACTGGTATTTGGCAATGTATGCTAGTAGTTGACAGTCACTTTCTGAGAAAACTCCCTTTATCTGCATTTTATAAAATATATACAGGTAGTTTGTTTCTCAATACTTATAGTGCTTTATTGAGATTTTTGTTCCTGCCAACCCTCTGTCCCAAGTTGCCAAAGAAACCAGGCATCAGTCATCAGTGACCGTATACCAACCCTTTTTGCAGACTTTTGGGGCAAAACATGACAATGGATGATAATTCTGCCTAGCAACATGCAGCCATGACATTAACAGCCTAGTAAGAGCAACGTTGTGTTGTGTTTTTCCTATGGACTTCTGAAAAGTAATGTAACGGGCATGCCAGGCCAATAGTTGGCAAAATCATTTTCATTCAGCCTTTCTGTAAGTTGCCAAGGAAACAATAGTGAGTATGGCGGCCATTTGCAAATTCTTTTCGTGGGCTTTGTAGCAAAACTTCTGGGGTCTTCGCGCTGTTTTGCTACCCCCGCCCCCCTCCTTTGTTCTGTCAAGCCATCATCTTTGTTGGTATTCCATCGGAAGCCGGGCTGTTTGTCAAACGACCGCCATCATTAAATACTGTCACACCAGCCGTACATCAAACATAAGAAATTCACAGCTTCTCCATGCACACGGGTGCTTCCTTTGTCTGCCTCCAAATAGGAATCCATAAATCAGGTGTAGGCTTATTTGAGTGCATATCTCGGTGACTGTTGGATTGCGCTTTAGAGGAGGCGTCCACGCAGGGGCGTATTTAACCTTATTGTTTACTATTTCACATGTTTAAATACAATATGGCTAAGTCAAGTCAACATTTTCTCTACAATAATATTTCTATGCCTAAGTCTAAATACATTATTCTGATTAATGTTGCATTTGTGGACTGTGAATTAAGCAGCAAAATCCACCCGGTTTTCTCAGGTGGGGTGAAGGGGGGGGGTAATTTTGCCTTGTACTGTCTGTCACTTGCTGTCAATTGAAAATGACATCACAGTGCCTTAGGGCTCAGCTTACAAATGTCACGGCTCACCTGTTTTCTGGGTTTGGTAATGTGATGTCTGCAGGCACTGTGATGTCATATGTGGTCAACAGCAAGTTTCAAAATGGCCGGCCGGAGTTAAGAATTAAACTAATTGCTTTGTTAAGCATGCATATTTTAATACAAATTTCATTAAATAATTTTTATGAGCGGTTTGGGGGCCCCCCAAGGATTCTTGGGGCCCTGGGAAAATGCTTGTAGTTGCCTAAATATAGGTCCACAGATGCGTCCATGTGGCCCCAATTTCACCGCCTCATCTATCAAAGCATGATAGAGCGTCATCTAAAAAGAAAAAAGAAAAAAAATCACCACCTCACGCCAGCGCTATTTTACCAATTATAATAATTTATCAACAGTGCCAAGCAGCGAAACCCTGATTAAAAGCATGTTATCTCACATGGTTCTTTTTGCGTCTCAATTAAGACTTAAGAGGCGTTTTAATAAAATGCGTTTAATAAAATGTGAAAGGAGCCTGGAGGAATCCTGCTAGCACGGAATATGCAAACATCTCCCTGAGGCGCTCCTCCACAATGTCATTTTCATCCAAACCCATCCGGAAGGAGCAGGTAGAAACTCATCTGGATTTTGTTTTTTGTTTTAAAATGATGTACATGATTTAACGACGATGGGTGTTTTACTTAAATAAGTAGAAGCCAAGCCAATCAACAAGTGCATGTTGTATTTGACACTGGAAAGACAAATCATCTGAATGTAAACAAACAAAAAACATGGCTGCCAACCATGCTAAACTAGTAATTGTTTTTGTTGACTATGAGCAATTCAATGTTCAAGTAAATGGGGATGTACAGCATCCAATATACAGTTGTGGTGTTCTCAACCTTCCGAATCACCGTGATCACATGATGACAATGTACTTATGATCGGATTGGCAAAAGGAATATTCCGCCCTGTGAATCCAAATGAAACTCCCTTCTGATTAGGCCCGTTTCTTGTGATTGAGGCGTTTATACAGAGAATTTTCATTTGGTTTGGGCTTCTAGCCCAATTCCAATCAGAATACAAGGCTCCATGTCAACACGGCCAATGCTAGTGATACTGCTAAATCCGTATAAAATGAAAAAGGAAATGTGAATTGATGGGACATCTGGGTGCCAAATTAGTTGGAGTTGAGTATCCTTTAGAAAAAAACGTTTAGGAAAAAAAGTGGCTCTTTACCACCAGTTTGTGGCATGTAAATGGGATGTAGATATTCGATATTCGCCACTCCTGTCGGAATACAATGGAAAAGACTAGTCATCGGTATTTCCATCACCACTGTGATCCAGATTAGCCCTTAAATTTGTACGTCATCCTGCCAACAAAACAAGTCATAATTTGAGGGAATTCATTTATATCAATAACAAAGAATGGGTCCCGACCGTCCCATAAACACAACATGACGTCACACCGACTGCCAAGCAGACAAACAAGAGTCACTAGCGCACACGCTAATTCAATTGTTTCTCATTACTGACCATCAGAAAGATATAGAAGTGAGGGCATTGCGTGTGTGTGCGTGTGTACTCATGCTGCAGAGCCACAAAGTCAAGTGAATTACTCACTCAAGACCAGAAAATTCTTCCTCTCGTTTAGGCCAAGATGAAGTCGTGCTTGTCGTCTAAAACAGCCACTTATGAAGTCTTCTCTTCCAATGTGGACCAGTGTGAATGATGACAAAAGCTGTGTGTGTGCGCGTGCGCGTGCGAGACAGACAGGGTCGGAGTTGAGATTAATCACATGGAGAACAAATGTAGGGCAACCACTGACTCAGACTCATTAGGTGTTATTCTACCTGTAATTAGTGCCACAGGGAAATGTACCCCCCCCCCCCCCCCCCCCACACTCTATAAACAGGGGCTAGCAAGCTAATGCTAATTGGATATATGGAATCTGAATTGGGAGATTCATGCTCCATTTTTAAAAATAAAGAACTTTTTTTTTGGGGGGGGGGGTGTATTTGAACAAATGTAATATAACAGACCTATATGTTAAGAGAAAATGTAAACATGCATCTGATTTATATAGCGCTTTTCTAGAGTCTAGACCAGAGGTGGGCAAGCTCGGTCCTCCTCGATACATCAGCTTGTGTTGGAGAAGGGCAACATGCAAAACCTGCAGGACTTCGGCCCTTAATGCCTACCTTTGGTCTCGACACTGTACAGTGGATGCATTATTCATGCACTCACACATTCACAATCTGGTGGCGGCAAACTACTTTAGTAGCCACAGCTGCCCTGGGGCAGGCTGACGGTGTTATGAATTCCGGAAACGCCGGATAGTAGATCCCACAAACGGAGATACACAGAGAGGGGAGTTGACAAATGTATTTGTACACAGCGGAAAATTACAACAAAAAATGCTGGACGAAGCCAGGAGAAAAACTGTTAATTAAAGTCGCCTGCCGACGCGGCAAGGAAATAAAAAAAAAAAAAATACACCCGAAGGCTATAAAAACGCACAACGCAAATAAGCAAAACGCAGTCAGGCAAAAAGCAGAGGAGACAAAACATAAAACTACGGATCAAAAAAGGACTCACGTAATGGCTGGAAACAAGGAAGGCAACGAGAAACATGAACTTGGAAGCACGAAGTCAGAATAAAGAGCTTGGACGTAGCAAGTTCAATAGGGAGTGTCGGCAGTTCCAGTCCTTATAAAGCGTTGATCGTGAATGTGGAACAGGTGCGGCGCAGGAGGACACGCCCCTCTACTTAATCAGCGACTGAAAGAAGAAAAAAAACACCGCACTGAAAGCACAGCCATGACAAACAGAAGCATAGCTGCCAGTGTGCGCCTACGGCCCCTCCGACCGCCTCCAAACATTCGCACCTTTCAGACACCAGTGTGAGTAGCACTGCCCAAGGACACAACGACAAATGACTTGGGGAGAGCGGGTACGAACAGCCAACCTTCCCGTTGCTGGATGACCGGCTCTACCTCCTGAGCCACAGCCGCCACAAAAGTGGTGATATAAGAAAAAAAGAAGTAGCACTGTATTATTTTTTTCGAGTCATGAAATATGAACATTTGGAGATAAAGAGGAAGATGAAAAAGTGAAAAAAAAGTGATATGCTCAACATAAAGTAATAGAAATAAAAAGCCATTCATTTTCGTTTTTATTTTAAGAAAATTAGTCAAAAATAAAGTTTCTTTTTTTGGGGGGGGGGGATGACAAGAATAAAGTTGTAAGTTTGCATGGGGGACACAAAGGAAGGCTATAGACAACAGACTGTATATTGTGTGTGTGTGTGTGTGTGTGTGCGCTTTTGTCTTTGCTACATTGTGAGGCCCATACATGCGTGTTTTCCCAGGTTTAACTACCATTGTGGGGACCAACTTGAAATTGTGAGTACATTTTGCTGGGCCCCACAAGTTTAGACCTCTTTTTGAGGGTCAAGACTTGGTTTTGGAGTTTAGGTTTCAATTGGGTTAGGGTTGAAGTTAGGGTAAGGAATAGGGGCTAGGAAATGCATCAAGTCAATGACATGTCCCCACAATGTTACAAAGACAAGTGTGTGTGTGTGTGTGTGTGTGTGTGTGTGTGTGTGTGTGCGTGTGAGTAAACTGTGATTACCTGAACCACAATTCTTTTTCTCCGCTCTATTTTTGCATCTAAATTTCCTCGCCAGCTGCATTTTGTGACGTTGGCAATTGTTTCTGGCTGATCAAAAAGAACATTGCCGGCAGCATTTGTGTGTGTGCGTGTGTTGTTGTTTTTTACGAAATAAGGACAACACTGTCAGCTTGTTTTTACATGGTATGAATTGATGTCACTTCCGTTTTCTGCAAATGGAAACTAGAATTTTGCGATTGGCTGGCAACCAGTTGAGGGTGTAACTCAATTCTCGCCCAAACTCCTGACCTGACCATATGCAGTATAGAAAATGGATGTATGGATGGAAAGTAGAATAACACTCAGTGGCAACAAAAGTCATCATTGTACAACATAATTAAAGTGATGCACAGAATTTGTATTTATTTATTTCATTTAAAAAAAGAAAAGACAACCATGCATGACATATCGTAGCTCAATTTTAGAAAGAGCGTCTCAATGTCAGAATGCGTATTTTATTTGAACTTGTGGCACAGCAATGATTGCACTTAATGTGCCGCATGCAAATGCAAGGCCTTGGACACGTTTCGACTGCAGCAAGCAGGAAGCTGCGAGCGTACGACGTACTGGAGTGCTAAAGTGCTGCCAGCGATGATTGACAGAAAATTTACAAGAGCGCAATTATGTGGAAAGTAAAAGCACTGCAACACCAAACCATTTCGGACTTTTAACTTCAAGTCAGTCCTGCACGCAGTGTTAACTTTGAAGATGAAAACAACTTTATGGCAAGATAAAAATAATAGTATGGCGCTAACCTTTATGATGCCTTTATTATGCGATACCCACCCAGCAATGTTCCACCAGTTGGGTGTCGAGAGAGGGTGAGCAGGAAATGGAACTTGGATGAACTCCAGGGTTTTGCTTCTTCTTAGGGACGTCTTTTCGCAAAGTAACGATAGCCGTGAAAAAGGAAATGACATTTAGAATAGCGTCACAAATCATTATTTTTAATTTGCTTATAGTAAAAAGATAATGACAATATTAATTTTTTGTCCTTCCGGGACCAACTTTAAAGAGACGGGACAAAAATTCCAAAAGACATTTTATTGAGAGATGTGGAGAACAAATGACAAAACATTGGTGTTTAGAAAGCTACAGTGTTGTTAACACATGTGGACTAAATCCAGTTGTGTTCATGTCTTCACAGTACAATGGAATAAAACAATCAACATGTAAAAGTTGGAAGAAGCTAGCTAAGCTATACGCTTAAGATGAAAGGATGTCGGCTTTGACTCTGCGGCGGCCCCACGCAGTGGACGGAAGCGAGGTGTCCTTTACCGGGGACCGGCCTCGTTCCCGCATGAAAGCCAGACGACAGGAAGCCGAGCGGGAGGTGACTTTGGATCGGTGGTGACTCACGGGGTCCGCGCGCACGCACGCCGTCTGACCGTAACACACACACAGGACGTTCTTCCTCACTCGTTTGCTTCAGCTCATACTCAAATGTCTGCGCGCCCGAACATTCTTTGCATGGAAATGAGAATAAAATTGCTTTTCACCTGAACAACTTCCTCGCAGGTCTATCTTTACCTCCCCCTTTTAATTGGATTATTTTTTTTTAATTGGCTTCATTAGACATCAGATTAATTATGTGTTGTGTCCTAACTGAGCAGCAGCATAGAGCGCACCAGGCAAGATTTCGGCCTCTGTTGGTCTAATGAAAAAAAGAAAGAAAAAGACTATAATGGAATACAAAATAAATTGACAGTATTACTAGAATAATAAAAGCTGCACAAATCTAAGGAACGGTCCCTCGTGCCCCCTTTTTCTTTTCATGGTGAATCATCAAAATGATCGTCAAGGTTTGATGTTGAACAGCAATAAAAGCTTTGCAATTTAGCGTCGCCCATCTGTCGAGAAAAGTGGTTCAAAATGCAACCTTTCCATGTAGCACCTTCATGACTAACATTAAGTTGCAGTAGTGTAGTAGGCCTAGATGTTCATCGAAAACAAGACTGTTATTGAACTGCAACAATATGCACCGATTGAACATTAACATTGTGCTTCAATGTAGGTAGACAAAAACTGTTCTTCAATAATAATTTAAATGTACATTAAATAATCAATGTTGTTACGAAATAAGGTTTTAAAATAATTCTTTTTTTTAACAAAATGATATAAATAAGTTAAATACAGGTGAACTGTACTTCAGCAGCAATTATTTTGCCTACCACCAGAGGGAGCACCTGGTATGAGTACCACACTTTGAGAATCACAAGCCAGGATCAATGTGTGCTACCATTGTGGTACGTGGGCTCACTTTATGTTAACGAATGACTAGCTAAGTACAGATCACTTGTATTCAACTTTTACGTTCAGTACATTTTGATTTTATGCTTATGTTTTTAAAGGTCCCATTTATCACAATTTTAATGTTTGATTTGATCAGGTTTGCAAGATAATCTGAAATGGAAATGCGCAGGATGGTTTTTCTTCAATATTCAGGTTAGTCAAAAGCCTCAATTCTCATTAATATTCAATATGTAAATAAGCCTTGCTCTGATTGGATTGCTGTTCTCCTTCATTTGATTTGCAGAACGATTGCTTGTGTACTCACTTCCTTCAAACAACACGTTACACTCTTCGGATGGAACAAAAAAATCATTTGCTGTGTTACATCTGTATTATTTTGTTCATTTAATAATCCGATCCACCTTTCATTTATTTTATTCTTTTTTTTTTTACACACTTCTAATGGTTCTGTTGTGTTTACACAAAAGAAAAGCATTTACTGCATCCAATTAGAACTGAATAGTGCCCTTAAGACAACAATTGTGTGTGTGTGTGTGTGCGTGTGATTTTGCCAACTGAGGGGAACTGTAACCAACCCCCCAACTTCCGTTCAGCCTCCCATAATCCTGTGCGCACCACATTTCAGCCTTCTCCATCTTAGACATTTTCTTTCATGTGGGAGATGAAACACGGCAAAGCCAGAAGGAGGCGTGTCGCCCAAATGTAAACAAACGAGAGTCCATTTTGTTATGCGTTAAGATGTACAGTGATGAGACTTGTTTTGTCATGGTCCACAAGAAAAAAAAGACGGGAGGGGTGACGTCAACGTCGACGAAGCTTAGATCTCTTCGATGGAGTGTGCGGGCACCAGGCCTCGCTTCTTGCCGCTGCTCAGCTTCACCAAGATGTCGCCGTCCTCACGCTTGCCCACGCAGATCTGACAAAAGACAATCTATTAGGAGCACCTCACGACTCAAAGGCCCAGTCCAGAGCCATATATAGAGAGAGTTTAGCCAACTCGGCTTCAGCGGGGTAACAAGATGGCGTCCGCATGTCATGTGACCAGCAGTTGCCCAATCACGCTGTGGTCAACTGCTGGTCCCATGATATATGGACGCCATCTTGTTACCCTGCAGAGTTGGCCAAACTCTCTCTATATACGGCTCTGGCCCAGTCTCAATACCCACACTACGCTCATGAAGCGTTGGAGAATCTTTTTTTTTTCATTTTTAAAATTCCATTCCAAAAAAGAAAATTTCAGACCGACTAGTTTTAAAACTGCAAACTTTAAAGAGCTGACAATATAGTAACAGAATAGAATGTTTTTATTGTTATTTGTCATCTGTGTGAGTGTGTGTGCGGGTGCAGCTCAGGACAGTGGTTGAGAATGTCGTCACTCGGTTGCCGTGGTTACAATGACACAAGGGGGGCTCGTAAAACACAACATAAAGTGGAGCTTGCGGGGTGGCTACCTGCGCCTCTTTGACCACCATGTGTCCTCTCTCCCAGCTACCAGCAGATGTTGCCTGGATGACGCGCCACACTCTCTCGCCGGGACGCACCCGCTGCACAAAGTTGGCCGGGAAAAAGCCCACCTTGTCACCGCTCTTGCCCTGGGGGAGGTCGAAAACAACAGAATTAAGTTATGAGTTATTCAATACTGCTGAGGAAAAAATGACTTTTTATTCGTGCGACATGTCGACATTGCCAACTGCTTCAAGGTGGACATCCAACTGTTGGTGTATTTTTATAAACATTCTGCCCATTTAAAAACAAATATTTTATCATTCCTGACTGCATGATACACCAATATACATAAAGGGGATCAGGGATGGACAACTGATGTTCCTTTTAAGTTTAGAATAACTTACTTTAACCTCCGGCAGAACCCAGGAAGGTTTTTTTCCCGCTTTTGGTCAAATAAATCCGGGTCATGTCTGTTGTACTACTAGCTAGCATGCGCTAAGCTAACCTAGGTTGGTTTGTCTCTTCAGTCCAGTGTTCAAGTTTAAAAACTCCCTTGGTGCTAGGACACCGTCAGATGCCAACAGTGAGTAACTGCAAACACGTTGATACACTGCCTAGATGGGCTTTATTGACTTTATGCTAACAGCTTAATGTAATGCTCATTAGCCAGCTAAACATTCCCATACATGAAAAAACACTTCTAAGTGTCGGCCTTTGTAGTTGCCACTCAAACATTTCTGTGACTAGTGACATTAGCACACATGACAATACGCTATGATTCATTCTCACTCAAATCCAAATTGTAATTTAAGCAAAATGTATCTGCCAAGCTAGCTTGGAGACGCTAACAGCCATCACAGATTACAACTGAAGTCACCAGTACAACAATCTCAAAGGTCCGCAAACAATAGAGACAGCCCCAAAAATAGATGCCACTCAAAAAAAGCACAATGTTTGTCATGGTTTATTAAAACAAATTTGGTTACGCAAACAAAGCAAAATTACGGGATTAAGTATCAAAAACATCTGTCGTCACATCTGTTGATCGTACATGTTATTGTAGACTTTACGAAGGCATTGTACTTTAATGATCACCTAATAGGGAATCACAAAATCTGAAAAATGGATATTAGACAGATTATTTGTATTTCCTTTTGTTAATAATGAGTTTTTTTTTATTTGTTTGTGTGCATATGTCTGTTGGTGGCCGACTGGAAAAACCAGTGGCGATAATCACTCCCGGCAAACTGAAATTGTTTCCAAATACATTTGCATAAACAGCTGAAACATTCCGTGCATCCATATTTCACACAGTATCTTTTTTTCATCACATTTTTCACAGCTCGTGAGGGCGGAGTTCAGTGTACATCATGTGCACGTGCGAACAACAATCAGAGCTGATTGAAAATGCAGTTGCTTGCGTGCGTCTTGGATGTGCACACACTTACACATTAGAATCACACTTGTTTTTGTTTTTTTCAACACTCTTTTTAGACTAATCTTCTGGGGAAATGACTCCATTTGTGTCAGAGCAGGTGCGCTTGATTTAAACACCTGCTATCATATACCAGGCACGAACACACCCACACACCCACACACTCCTACACACACGAAAATGATGTCTCATCACCCACCTTCCACCACTCTTCGTTGGAATCGTCTGTGACTTGCACCCGATCACCAGGGCTGGAAACGATAAGGCAAAAGAAGGATAATGAGGACAGGAGAGACACGAATGAAAAGTGGGATTTGTGATAGGCACATAAAAGTAGGACAAAAAAGTCAAGTGCAAAAAAAAAGAAGAAAGTTCTTAGCTTCGACAAAGGAGGCTGAAATACCCATGAGATTTAGCACAAAAAGTGAAGCACTAAATAATAGAAAACTGATACTGATACCTGAATAAGCTTAAAAGGACATACAGTGAACCCCTGTTAAATGTTAAATGCATTCCAAAACCACCTGCCAGTAGAAAATCCACAATGAATATATATATATATATTTTTTTTTTAAGGTTTCACCCTCCCACAATCTAAACATTTAAACTTATTTCAACACATTTTCAAACATATTTTAAACACCACAATTGCAAGCATAAAATGCGCAGTGTATCTTTAAGAAGCGGGGCCTAGTCGGATGCTGTGTGATGTCACCCAGTCTGTGTGTGAGTGTTTGGGTGTGTACAGTGGCCGACAGCAGATTCTGCATGAGTTTGTTTGTGTTTGCAAGAGTGTTAATAGATTTATTCTCAAGCTATTTAAGGATTTCAGCTGGTCAAAATTGCGTAAAAGTAACAGACCACGCGGGGGCACACCAATAATATAAATTTTGGAAATATATGAAATTGACCATATTTGAACATATATTGAACCACCTAATATTACTGCATCTAACTGGGCAGTGGTGACCACCTTCTTCCTTTATAAACACAAAAAAGCAAAACAAGACAAAAACCTGCAATTTTTTCGACACATAAATTTACGTTAAAAAAAAAAAGGAAGAGAAATTCAAAGAAAAGTGAAGTGAATATTTTTCTGTAATTCATGATACTGGAGGTATCAGAAATGATGAAAGCTCGTCAAAGACATACAGCATGATTAACACAATAGGGGAACTGCTTTTTAAATGTGGAAAAAAAGTAAAATGTCTCCTCCCCTGTCCTTTTGCAGTGAGTGCTGTGTGAAATGTGTTTTTGCAGTGAGTGCTGTGTGAAATGTGTTTTTGCAGCTCGCTCTAGTGGGGCTTCAAAGCGGCTTACACGGAAGGCTGCAGCTGACCTGTTCTGCATGCCAATGAAACACCGCCACTTACTACAGTGGTACCTCATCTTACAAGTTTTCCGAGGTACGAGCCATCACTAGGAGGATTTTTTCCCCCCTTCAGTTGTGAGTGCTTGGATGGTAGCAGCAAACTTAATAAGCAGCAGATCGTGAAATATTCTTCAAAAAAGAGGCTTCAAATAAACTATGCTTACTGCCTCTCTCACTTGAGTTTAAAATAAAAGACAGTTACACTTTGTGTATTGAACCAAACCACATAAACAGTAACTTTGGCTTGAGAAAGTCCGCTAGCTTAATGCTATCACGTAATTGGAAACAGCATAGACAAGGCTAACGGAAAAGCACCAGTATATCTGTAGTTATAAGCCTTTAAAGAACTTAAATTTCAACACAAACGATAGTAGCACATGAAGACAACATATAACAATATTCAAAGACATTCTTTATCTTCTGTGAAAAACTGCTGGTCTTCATCTGTTTCACTTTGTGTAGTAAGTGTATGTCTGTATTATACTACCCCCTGGTGGCCACAGTTGAACGAGCAGCATAATGAATTAAAGCGTGAAATCACTGTGCACAAACTGTTTCATTCTTAACTTTTCAGGTGCAACCGAGCAACAATTGACAACAAATCGATAATCATTTTGATAATCGATTCATCATTTTGAGACCTTGTTTAACTTAGAATTTGAGCCTCTAAACAGTAAATATTCTCCAATGTCTGTAGTCTACCAGGAAAGCAGATTAATTATTTTAGTGCTGAATCCAAATTAAACAGTCCATTCGAAATAACATTTTTGAATCCTGGGATGGAAATTAAAACACGTTTAAAAAAAAAACTCAAATTCATCGATTAAGTGACAAAATAATTGACTGATTCATCAATTATTAAAATAATCATTATTTGCAGCCCTAGAATCAAGTTAAGCATCAATCTTATACTCACTAGCGTCCTTCCGTGTTAAGTTAGTGCCATTAATCATCAAAGACACACAGTCAATAGTCAATCATCAATTCCACGCACGCCTCATTTTACAACACCGTCCTTCCTTTTTCCTTCCTTATCGTTCGCCTTGCTTTGAAAATTGGACTAAACTCTCCGCCCATTTCATCCAGCCTAACAATTTAAACACAGCGAACGCCCCCACACCTCAATATCTTTCAACGACTTCCATCCACTACGTGGGCACGCTGACGAGTTTGGAGTGCATAATTAGTCGTCCTCGGAGGGGCTGAACGTGTCCGCTGAGGACGCCATGATGAAGTAGGAGGGACATTTGAATCAAAACAATAGGATGCGTGTTGACTCACTGAAGTTCCAGGTCATTGAGTTCCTGAGGCAGAAAGCTGTAGAGCGCCACGTAAGTGTGCATGGAGTGCACCTCGATGCGTTTGGGGGGCACCTGGAAAGCGGAAGCAGGAAGTGAGCTGATACACACACATTAAAAGAGTGTGCACACCAGTCGATAAAAAAGTTTTTCAGTGGGCAACAAAATGTATATTAATGGGAAATTCAGCAGACACATTTCATCCATTTCTGCCAACCCTCCCCCCAATTTTTTCCCCACAAAAAACATGGGGTGGGTCCCCTAAAAAAAAACACACACACACACACAAAAAGTAAATTTAAAAAAAAGGGAAAAAAAGAAAAATATTTATTTTTAAAATAATTTTTAAAAAATGCAAAACAAATCGACACGCGAATATGCTTTCCCACCCATCAACTATGATTGCCTCACATACACACACGTGCACACACCTCAGCAGGCGTCTCAGCTTGACTGCCACTCTCGTCCTCATCCTTCTCCATCTCAGTGTCAGCGGCAACAGAGTCTGGAATGGAAAACGTGTGAACACATGCCAGAAAACTCTGACGTGTATAAACGCATGAATACAAATACTGTACACGCGCATGTACATGTAAATACACAGTAACATTAGCAAATGCATGCATGTCACGTGTAAATATTTGCACGTGGGAGGTGCATGTGACCCCAGGGATTTTTTCCCCCCCGTACTAGACAAAATGTAATTGCACATCCACTACAGTAGGTGGCAGCAGCGCTCTCATTGTCAGAGAATGTGCAAGGAGTGTTAGCATCTCTGCGGAGGCAAGCTTATGGCAATTTTATAGCCAAATTATTCTATTTATAGACACATCGGAGGGTTGGGGGGGATGAAATATTTTCTTCCTCCTTGGGTGGCCTTAAACTAACACGTTAATACATGTTACATGTAATTACAATCATTTAAAATGTTACAAATCCATTCCAACATCCCCAAAACACCATAAATGCCTTTAGTAAAGGAAAATAGCACTATATATATATATATATATATAAAAATAAAAAACAATAAGAAAAAGCAAAGAAATAAAGTGGGTTGATGAAGTGTAATGATTAGTGATGCACCGAATATTCGGTGGTTTCCCAAAATGAAATTAAAGCCGAAAGAATGTGGCCGAAATAGGATGTTGAGGTGACGCAAGCAAAAAAAAACGCTGCAAGCAAGCGTCTGTTTGAATTAAACAGCGAACGCGGGGGTGAGTGTCCGCCTTTTCTTCTCGCTGGCTTTTCACCAGTAAGTCGCAGCAGCTCCCGGGGTCAATGCGCACACCAGAGGAGAGGGGCGTCGCTTGGTGTACAATATTTAAGCGGGTCGAAAAAAGACAGAACTGCCGTGTACTGGAGTACAGGTAAGCCACTCTTTCTCCTGCAGCGCCTTCCCCCTTTTTATTTTTTTTATAAGAGCCACTCGAATGGTTGCACTTTTTCACTGGCATCCCGGTGACCGTGCTAAAAACTTTAGCTAATGCTAGCACTATTCCTATCAACAGTTTTAAAAACGGAAACACTTAACGATATCTTAAGGTGGCGACAGACCTGTACAGGACGCTGTGTGTGACTTTGCAGTCCGTTCCCGAAGCCGATTATCTGGTGCGAACAAATGTATGTATTTATTTTTCAACGTTGGTGAATATGTGAATGTGCGGATTTTAAGTGCGCCGCACCTTGTCCCGCCACACGCATCAGTGCCTGCCTGTGCGAACTACATTGACTATGAAGTGCAATCGCACCGCCAGAAAATACTCAACCCTCATTTGATGTTTAATGTACTATTAGCCAACATGTCTGCGGTGTGGGCACATTTCAATTAATATTGTGCTTTGTTAAAATGCCAGTGCTAAATAAATATTTTATAATAATATTATAATTTTAATTAATTATAATAAATACAATGATAGTAAAAATTGGCATAATTTTTTTTCCCGCCGTTTCGGTTTTCGGCCAAGCATTTTTCATTTTCGGTTTTAGCCCAAAATTTTCATTTCGGTGCATCCCTAGTAATGACTGTACATAATGTCGTCTTAATGTGCTGGATGCGCGCCTTTAAGGTTTATGGCCCCTGAGTGACTTGAGAAGAGGAGTCGGGTTAGGCCATCAGTCTGCGTGTGAGCGCCTAAGGTAAATACATGCATGTAAACACACATTAACATGTGTAAATACATGTCATGCATGTATTCAAGAGACAAACACATTCCAGTGATATTACCTCCCGTTTCCGGAGGGATGTCTTCCTCCATGCTGCATTGTCTCGCCTGCTTCTCCTCACCCGCCTCACCCTTTGATCAACGACAGCATACGTGACATGTTAATTGAGGCCTTTGATGGCACGACATGTGCAAAACTGAAGCGACTCACGCTCACTTATGAGCTTAAAAGATGGACGAGGTGGCAAAGACCAGACCATACGGGCATGAGTTGGGAACAAAAAAATGAAATAAATATATAACTAAATCTAATTGTGTCCCAGACCCCCCCAAGGGAGATGAAAATCCACAACATAAGCCCCGAAGCAGCCTGGTTCCATCCAGTGTGGTTGCTTTTCTAGTAAACGTTTTCGAGGCTGTGCGGTTATAATGGAGCCGTTCCTTAGAACTTCTTTCAACCTGGTTCTAGAACACAGGTCGAGGGGGCCGTAACGTCACTGTGAATTTGTAATTTACATATATATATACATATACATATATATATATATATATATATATATATATATATATATATATATATATATATATATATATATATATATATACATATATACATATATATATATATATATATATACATATATATATATATATATATATATATACATATATATATATATACATATATATATATATATATACATATATATATATATATATATATACATATATATATATATATATATATATATATATATATATATATATATATATATATATATATATATATATATATATATATATATATATATATATATATATATATATATATATATATATATATATATATATATATATATATATATATATATCTCTCAATCACACAGCACACACGGGTGCATTCATGAGTACGGTCGCGGCTCGTACCAAACTGCGCGTGGGCGACTCTGACATGCTGCCGAAACTGGAGCGGCTCATCTGCGCCAGCGAAGTGCCGTAGCGCAAGGCGGCGTAGACCGGGTCCACGCGTGCCCGCACCGCCTCTGAAATCACACACACAATATGTTGGGAATATTATGCCTGCATGTCGACGTGGGGGAAGAATGGGGTAGGGAGTCTAAATTTAGCTGGAGTGACCCACTTAAGCATGTGAGAGAAGAGCCAAAAGTTAAGCAAGCATCAAGACATGACGGCAAATCATCCCACATTTTTATTTATGCGCACATTTCAGTTCCAGGCCCACGTCATGACTGTCTCGTGGTGAAGAATGCTATTTTTCTTTTTTTTTGTGTCAAAAATTGTGTTCTGCTCCCAAATCAGGAGTTTTTATAAGTGAACAAGCTAATTTAGCGAAAAGGTAAAGATTTGGCAGTTGGGACAAGTGGGACAATGTCCCAGCAGATGGCACCATGGTAATAATAAATCAATCAACTTTGGTTCTGAGTAAGGTGTTTCAACAATCCAATTTAGCCAATTTAGCAAATAGCCGAAGATTAGCACTAGCATTAGCAATTTTGCATTGAGGCAAGTGGAATACACTGTCCTACCAAATCTAGCGGAGGGTACCATGGTACCATAACACACTTGAAGTCATAAATAATATTAAAAGCTATGTTTTTTGTTTGTTTTGGTGGGGTGGGGGGTGGGGGGGTTGTTCGACGCAATTTGTCCCTCTCGTTAGTTGCTGCTGAGGAAATGGCATAGAGAACGTAACTGGTGCATTAAATTCTCTTCATAACAAATTAAATATGATTCGTTTGTATATATTGTGTATTAAATATCATACATTAAATATTTAAATACAAATTAAATGATACATGCTATAATAATAATATAATAATATAATAATATTCTATAAATATTTTATTAAAAGTAAATTTGAGGATTTTTATTATTATTGTATTGTAGTATCTAACATATATTGAAGTATTTTTTTGTCAAATTTGAAAAAACGTATTTATTTTAATTATTCATTTTTCTGTGTTCTTTTGTTTTTTGTAGCTCCTAAGGCGCTAATAATTGGGTCCCACTAATTCTGCCTAGCAACAAGCAGCTAGACGCTATAAGGACGTCGCAGATAATGTCAAATAAAAGCTTGACACAGCTTGCAAGAATCCCCAGAGCCTTTTGCTTTTTCTTTGGCTTTTTTTCTAATATTGAACACAGAGAAGGATGGCATCAGTATGAGTCTCAAACGTTTTAGTTCTTTATCTATTTCCATGACTTCCTATGATGTAGGCAAACTTTGGCCCTTATTTGGAGACTAAAAGGAAGTGACAGCACGAAGTGCTAAAGCTTGATTCGGAGCGACATATGAACCCATGTGTTGACCTATCGTACAGTACGGTGGCCTGTTTAAGGACAAGTCAGCTGCTTTTAACGTCATTGTGTACGAATATATGGCATTTGCAGCCAGCTTTGTTGATACTTCGTCTTGATTCGTCTTGTTGCTGCACTTTGAAAACAAACACATAGCTAAACTAGTTTAGCATTAGCATTTACAAATAATAAGCCAGCCAGGCAGAAGGCTCATCCCACGTTTGGTGTGAACGTAGCATAATGGCTCTGCTTTCCAATGTCACATGACCAAACCCCGAAAACAGGTGTGCTTTGATTGGTCATTACCTGAAACCCTCAGGAACTGTGATTTCATTTTCAGGCGACAGCAAGTGGCAAAATGGCCGCCCCATGAGATAGGGAGATTTTTTCTGCTTAATTCATATTCCACAAACACAATATTCATCAGAATGCCGTGCTTTGACTAGTGGGGATGCATAAAACATAATATTGTAAAGACATTTTTTGACTTCCTCCTTAAGATCACAGCGTTATGACCATTTCTCAAACAACATATCTTAATTCACATATTAATAAGACTTAAAAATACAAATTAGTTTTGCACTATTATCCTCCTAATTATTCACATTGATTTTAACTTTATTATTATTATTAATAATGTTATTATTTTACTGCTTTCAATTTTTACATTTGTTTTCCACATGGCTCTATATTTCCTTATTTAAAGCACGTAGCTAAACATCACATTTTTGGATGGGGGAAGGGCATTTTTGTCAATTTCTGATTGGTTAAGGTTATGTATATGAGTATTATTTATCCCTCACATTCATGTTCTTCAACAACTTGACTGTTTAGCCAAACATCAAAAATTGGATACATTTCTACTTACAAATGAATGTGTTCTGCAATTTCATGCTTTTTATCAATTTGATTATTTTGCATGGATGCCTGAAAACCTCTTATCTTCTCATGGAAATTTACCAGGAGATTCAATAATACCAAACAACACACACACACACACACACACTCACCTTGACTGTGCTGGACTTCCTTGACGACGGCCAGTTGTTCAGTGACGAGCATCGGTGAGCTGAAGTTTCGCTTGAAGGCGCCCGACTAATGGAGGAGAACGCAGAGCGTAATGATTTTTGTTCAGCTTCCATTAGAGCCATCTTCAAGGCCACCACGCCGCCATTACGAGAGACTTCAACCGAGTCATTTGAGGAGATTCTATCGAATGGAAAACACACTGGCGCGAAGGAACATCTCATTCGGATGGAGCGGCGACTTTCAACGTGTAGCTTTCTAACACCAGGCTGTCATTTCACACTGAATTAAGCAAATAAGTGTGGCCGCCCCAGCTTGCAAATGAGCCACTCTGTCACATTACGCAGAGAGAACACACTCATGAGGTAATCAAGCATTTTGCTTTTGTTCCCGCCAAGACATTTGAGGTTTCGTACCTGCCACTTGCCGGCCTCCTCATTCTTTTTGGAGATACATGTTGCTCTTAACTCATTCACTGCCATTGACGGCTATAGACGTAAAAAAAAATCATTTGAACTATTTCTATTAGTTCAACATTTTTTTTTCCACTTTTGTTAACAAGAGTATGAAAACCTAGAAAAAATTACATTAAAACAGATATAAAAATGTGTGATTAATCGTGAGTTAACTAGGGAAGTCATGCAATTAATTACGAAAAAATTAATCGCCTGCGCCCCTAATTTTTAATAAACTTTTCTTCTTTTAAAATAAATAAATAATAATAATTGTATTTTTATTTTTTGTTTTAATAATATTTTCTTTCTTTTTTTAAAAAAGAAGAAAAAAGAAAAGATTATTAAAAATTAGGCACGTCAGGCGATAAATCTCGTGACTTCAATAGTTATCAATCACAATTAATATATATTATATCTGTTCTAAATGTACAATAAAAAAGTATAGGTTTTCATACTCTTGTTAACAAAAATGGGAAAAAATATTAAACTAATAGAAAAAGTTCAAATTAATTTTTGATGTCTATAGCCGTCAATGGCAGTGAATGAGTTAAAAAGCGTAAGATGCTAAAATGCTTAGTCCTACATTCTATATTGGACTAAAAGTATTGAGACACACCATTATCGGCACCGCAATCCCTCGGTTCAAAGTCTTTGTCTGATCCAGATATTAGGTTTCCTAAAAGTTGGACAAAAATGAAATAAACTTGAGTACTCGTGGATGTGGAAGCTGATCTACTAACGGCGTCTGCCAAATGGGCAAAAATTGACGTGCACTTCATATTGCATGTTGTGACAAATTAATTGAGCACAAGTAAGATGATTTAACATCAGATGAATTGCGATGGCTGACTTTGGTCTTTAACTGCCAGCCATTTTCAAAACAGAGTTCCCCATATTGGCAGCCATTTTAGAGTATTTTTGACAACATCTTTGAAGCTAATATGTTTTTGCTATAGTGACACATTCAACTATAACAAGGATTTTTTATTTTTTTTTACATGCCATTCATCATTCACTCCATGAACTGTGTCACCTTTTCTCACGATCGTGAAAAACAATTTGTATATGTTGTGTGTGTGTGTTTTGTCGCACCTTCCCGTGACAAGGCTGCTGCGAGAGTTCCGATGTGCACCACAGGTGAGCCGCCAGCTTGCACGTTTTACACCGCAAAGCCTGTTTGGAGTTTCCTATGTAGGGAGTAAGACAGAAATGATTGATGCCTCACGGTTCCATCACAGTGTTAAAAAGCACTCCGACACGACAATCCTCGCCATTTTGAGTGATTTACAAGCATTTTTAAATTTTTTATTTATTTTTTTATTCCCTATCCGATCCCAGTCGTGTCGTAATTATACATGAGCGCTTCTGTAAATTCTCTGACGTGGTGATTAAAGCTGCACGGGGAGGAGGTGAATGCACAAGCCTGCAGGGGAGCCGGATGATCTATCACATAATAATAATGAAGATACAATGCATGCTGGGAAAATAAATTAGAACTCAAGGGAAGAGGTTTGTAGTTGAGAATCCAAGTAGCAAAAATAACCAGCAGAAAACATCAAATAAAAGCACACACACACAGACACATTGTGCTTATCTTAAGTCAAAACGATAACCACAGTGAAGGAAATATTTGATTTCATGCAATTGCGCCTAAAAACAAAGTTAATGTCCCCCTGGGATCGATGGCTGTGTGCAAATGTAACAACATCGCTCACTAAGTAAATAAGAATCACCAAAAATAAGTAAATAACTTACAATTCTGGATGTGGCAATTCAACTACAAAAAAGCTAACATGTAAGCGTGTGATGTAAAGCAACAAATATTCACATGCACAGTAAAGCCCTTTTCACACTGCATTTAGCAGAGAGCGGCGCACCATCGCCAAACCCATTCATTGTGTATGTGGTGAGGGGCAGGGACCACAGAATGGAGAATTGCGCATGAGCGGCATGGAGGACGTCTGCTGCGCTGGCAAGGCGCCTCAAAGTGGAAAATGTTCTATTAAAAATCGGCGGCATCGTGGCATCAGACAAACACCACCAATTGGAGAGGATTGAGGACCTCCTCCTTAAAGTGGAAGTCAACCTTAAACATTTATTGACAATAATATGTTCTATGTGACCTCACTAGTCTAAAGACAACATTCTGATTAATATTACATTTTTGTGATATGAGTTTTTGGCCATCTCAGGGGGCGGCCATTTTGCGAGTTGCTGTCAACTGAAGTTACTGTTGGTCAGGGCTCAGGCAACAGCCAAATCAGAGCTCACCTGTTTTCTAAAGCTGCACTGTGATTGGTTGCTACCTGAGACCTGAGCAACATGGATGTCATCTTCAGTCGACAGTAAGTGGCAAAATGGCCGCCTTCTGCCATATTTAGACTAGTGGGCTGCATAGAACATATTATTGTAAAAAAATTCAAATAAAACAAAAATACAAAATTGGTTGACTACCCCTTTAAAATGAGAAAACTCAGGGCTTTCTTTTGCAACAATGAACAATACATCTTGTCAAGGTGCAGATAAACAGTGGCAAAATCTACTATTTTACTTCCTGGTCGGCTGCCATGTCAACACTTCCAAATATGGGCACGCCAGAAACTGGTAATTTTGCATTGCCTCACGACTCCTTCACACTGAGCAAGTGCAGTGTGAAAAGGGCTTTACTGTCAGCATCTATGGCAAGTGAAGTAAAGCTGTAAATAAGCATCTTTGGAAAATCAGTACCTACAAAATTCAGTAATGTACAGATGTAAATGAATAAATATGCAAGATGGTGGAATATTTAATAAAGTATTTACACATTTAGATCAAAGTGTGTCAAAAGGACATATTATTTTCCACTTTACATAAACTTTCAAAATACTAACAAAATGGTTTACAGTATATTTTGAATATTATACATTTTATTAAATTATCCTTGATTCTCAGAAAGGTTCCAATCCGGATTATTTCTGAAATCCTCTAGTTCAGAGGTGTCCAAACTACGGCCCAGGGGCCATTTGTGGCCCACCATCCTTTTTTGAGTGGCCTGCGGCATATACTAAAAAGGATATTGGTTACTATTACTAATAAATTTGTTTTATATACTGTAGCGCTTTTCTAAATATGCAAATCAATAATTTACAATTAAACAAGTAACAGCATTTCTTTTCATAACACTAGTGAATAAATAAAAATTTTACCAGAAAAAAATGGTTTCATCCACGTTCTGCTCTGTGTCAATGTCCAAATTGCGAAAATATCACACAGGGTCTCACCCCCCCCCCCCTAAAATCTTGTAAAATCCTAACCTAGTTGCCCTATAGAAAGCTGTTCAGGTAGCAGCCCCCCCCCCCAAAAAAAACCAAACATGGTAATAGATCAACATTATGCAATTGCTTGATAAAATACAAAAGTTTGAAAGCGGCCCTTGTATTGATTTTTCTGTATGTGGCCCCAGAGGAAAACGTTTGGACAGCCCTGCTCTAGTTGAATTGACTATGGAAACGTTCTACTCTCTTGCAGCCCTGAAAGTCAGTACGAATGAACAGAGCGTGAGTATAACAGGATGTAAGTAATGGTGGTCTCACCTAGGATCATGTTCTTGCAGAGCTGGCAATTGGTGGGCTTGCGAAAGACGTGATTATGGAATGAGTGCGTGATCTGGGAGGCCTGCGGTGGCTTGGGAGGCAGCGATGGGGACAGTCTGAGCGAGGGCGAGCGCGAGGCGATGGAAGGGTTGGGGCTGACCGACGGCGACAGCGACGGCGAGGGCCGTGAGCCGACGATGGGCGAGCCCGCCGGCATCAGGTCCAGGGGGGGCGGCGAGGGCGACGAAGGGGGCATGGGCTCCGTGATGAACTCCGGGGGGAGGCGGGCATCGCTGTAGGACCGTTGGAAGAAGTTCTCAACGCTCTTGCTGCGCATGAAGGACAGCGAGCGCTTCAGTCTCTGCAACTAAACAAACACACACACACGGACAATCAGGCCAAGGCTGAATCCAATGTAAATATCAGATGGGCATTTTACCAAATTTTGCTGACTCATCATTAGTTCATCATTCGTCAGTTCATCTTTTTTCTTTTTTTTTAAAGCTGAACTAAACTGTAATCGTCAGCCCGTTATTTTATTTTAATCACACTTCCGTCGTCACTTCATCAACATTATTTTAGGAACGACGGACAAAAGTGGGCATTCCGTCCGTCATTTATCAATCGTCAACAAAACGGGCATCCGTCAGTTACGGACTGATACGGACTTGTGTGGTGATGGATGAAATTCCACTTCTGTCAATTCTTAGTCCATTATTATTATTATTTTTTTTAGGTTCTCATCAATCGTCAGCATAACCGGCGTCCGGACAGTTTATTCGTAATGCCCACCTCTAATAAATATGTTATTCCTGTTGTCTGGTAGCTTGAAGTGAACAGAGGAGCTTCATTTAATCAGGACATAGCCTTGTCTAATGGTACTTTTTATCTGTGTGTAAAGTAATTAATAAACAAGTAAAATAAGTAAAATAGTTCACAGCAAAATGGCCAGTGTTAGATTAACATTGAGTAGTGCTAAATCTAACACTAGATACATATAAACACTTTATATGTATCCACACTGTGGATTTATAATGATGAGCTCTCTGAGTATTTATTTTATATGATTATTATAGAGTGGTTCATTATTAGTTACTTTTGTAATCCTCAGCAATATATTTTTGTATTTTTTATTTATTTAACATTGATGTAAACTAAGAAAATATGGAGGGGGGGGGGGTTAATAAGTCTTACTGTCTTACTGTTTGTTTTTTTTTGCTTTGTTTTTATTCTTTTTCATGTTCAAATAAACTCAAACTCAACTCAAACACTGATGAGTGCAAATCCAACACTTTTCAAAGTGTTACTTTCTTGACACTTCACCAGTGTTACTCCAACACTGTATAGTGTTAAAATCTACACTGATAAACACGGAGTAGTGTTGAAAATACTCTACACTAGTGTCAGTGTTAAAAAGGTAGGACAAAAGTGTTTTCACATATCAGCGACGATATATTCAAGTAATTTGTAACAGTGTATTAAAGTAAAACGCTTTTGTGTTCAACTAAACAGTTCATCTAAGTCAAATTATATGTAAGTAAATAAGCAGAGGCCCTGGATTGGCTGTCAACCAGTTCAGGGTGTACCTCGCCTACTGCCCGAAGCCAGCTGGGATAGGCTCCAGCATCCCCCACGACCCTTGTGAGGACTAAGCGGTTAAGAAAATGGATGGATGGATAAGCAGAGGTGGGCGCTTCCGTCATTCGTCAGTTCCCGTCATTGATGACGCCTAACTTTCGGCGAGCGCTTCCGCATTATTGGTGAGTTCTTTATGACGAGAAGCCTCATACAAACGCACAGACTGAGCACCGACCGAAGCAGGTTTACGTGTTTACGAGGCTTCACGTCATGAAACACTCGGCGAAAATGTGGAAGCACGCGTTGAAAACTGACGCTCAAGGAAGCCGAGAACAGAAGCCAACCAGGAACAACCGCGGCGTAAAAACGGACACGTCATTAGTCAAGTATGGAAGCAAATTCATATGAAGTAAGCAAGAAAGTGCCGTTTCAAAAAGTTACTACAAATGCAAATCAATAACTATGAGTATCAAAATGAGTATTTTTATGTAACTCAATATCTAAGTATGTAAGTAAATGGATGATTTTAAAAATAAGAAAGTCCATTTAGATGTGAAAATATTAAAGTACTGTCTTGCAAAAAACAAAAGTAAAAAATTAATGATAAAAATGTCGTTTTGCTGGAGAGCAACCAAACTACGCGCGCACGCACACGCAAGTTTGTTTTACTATCTTTGTGGGGCCATCTCATTGACACAAATGTCATGTCTGGGAAGATCTGGTTTTGGTTGAGGGTCCCGATTGGTACTGAGTGGGTTCCAGCCCTTCCGGGTTGACCAATCCGGGCCCTCAGCCACTTATGCCTGGCCCCAGGTGTGGCTAGTTACCCAATTAGTGTGAGTGTATTTAATTCCCGGGTGGTGATCAGTCGGCGTGGGATCATTGCCGCTTGTCACGGTCACCCCCGGAGTTCTGTCTGTCATTTTGATTTTGTATATTTTCAGTTTGTTGTTTAGTTTGCATTAACCAGTACCCTGGTTAGTGTTTTCTGTAAAATAAAGCACGCCAGTTTCGCACTCCTGCTGTGGTTCTCCTGCCTCCCTGCATTTTGGGTCCTCCACGTCACACGCCGACAGACACCACGCCGCTCCGTGACCACACCGTGACACATAATGCATTTCCTAGCTCCTCCCCCTAACCCCAACCATCAAAAAGGATTGCTATTCCTTACCCTAACCTCAACCATAACCCAATTCAAACCTAAACTCTAAAACAAAGTCTTCAACCTCAAAAAGAGGTCGAAACTTGTGGGGCCCAGCAAAATGGCCCCACATGGACGGGTGGGCCCCACAACTCTGTGAAATCCCGAAATGTTGGCCCCACTATGTAACAAAAAAAAAAAGACCACACACACAAGCCAATAAAGCTGCAGATTTTAGAAGAAAAATCCAATGGGCCTTTCGGGAGGGAATCTGAACAATTTTACAGTTTCATTCTGCTATGATACGAGCACTGCGGGGGAAGAAGAATATGATGAGTCCCAAATAAAATAAAACCTTGAAAAGAAACCGCACGCTCAGCTACAAGCTGTAGACAAAAGTATTGGGACGCAGGGGTTAAATGCGAACTATCAATTTTGTTAGTATTATTAGTTTTAATGACGGCAAATGTTTAGAATGCAGCAATTCAGATTCCATTATCGATACCGCATATTGATCTGATTCCTGATTGATTCTTACTGGTTGAGGGAATGTAAGAATAAGAATGGAAAAAGTTAGAAAGAAACTTTTTTTCTGGCAAAAGAAAATTTTTCTTTTGGTATGTTCAGTCAAAATGCTCTAAAATGGCTGCCATTATGCGAACTGGCAATTTATGAGCTAATTGTCAAAGTTAAAAGTCACATGGCATTTTGTTGATGGCGCTGGGGCCATTGTGATCAAACGGTCCTTATCATCGATCAACAGAGTGTCCCAGGCTCCTAATCTGATAGGAGGCGGTGTGAAGCGGCATCAAAATGCGTGGTGGGTCACGCGTGTTGACAAAAAGCAGCCTCGATTGCCACGCCAGGTCTTGGATGATGGATTCCGTAAACTCACAAGAGAGAAAAGCACCGACAGGTTGCATCGATCCGACAAGATAAGCAGATTGCTTGCACCCTTCCGGGCATTTGGCAATACTTTTTTTTAAAGTTGGTGTAATGGAGTAATTTGTACTAAAAAGTTTTGATTCAATTGAACTATACTAGTCTTTGGGTAACTTCAAAGCATACATTAGCTGAGGTTTCATCATTTATTTTACTTATTAATTTGTCATTTTATTTTAGCCCTGTAGTTGACATTGTAAATGATCATTTGTTCTCAGTTTCCTATCTGGTTTAAATAAATTCATAATAATTGATGTTAGATTATAAACATATGCTCATAGCAGGTGGCCGACTGGTTAACATGTCTGCCTCCTCGTCCAGAGGTTGGCTGGAGGTTGCATGTTCTCTACGTTACTGCGTGGGTTTTCTCCGGGTACTCCAGTTTCCTCCCACAATCCGAAAAATATGCATGGTATGTTAATTGAAAACTGAATTGTCCCTTGTTTGTCTGTGTGTGCCCTGCGATTGGCTGGCAACCAGTTCAGACAGCTGGGATAGGCTCCAGCATTCCTGGGATTCTCGTGAGGACACACAGTGTACTTATGGTTTGGACTTCTGTTAACTTAATCCAGTGGTTATATAACGTTTATAAATTAGTAACTGAGAATAATTGAGTTGCTGTAAGCTTCTAAGTAACTATGTATAAAAAATATATATATTTGGTGTTATCAAACCATTCAAGTTCTGCAAAACTAACTTTTGAGTTGATCAACTCAAAAAAAATATTATTATTTTTTGAGTTGAGTTGATATATATATATATATATATATATATATATATATATATATATATATATATATATATATATATATACATACAGGTAGGTTGTCACACTATATGGGGTAAGATGTCACACTGGATTTTGCAACTAATAAAACAAGGACAAAATTTAATTTTCTCCTGGTTTTTTCCCTTCTTTTTAGCGGCAGAGAAATTGTTTGTCATTGATCTTGAAAATCTACTAAAGTCACTGAGCAAACTTTAACATAAAATATTATGAAATCGATTAAAGTCCTTGAACTGCTGGCATGTAGGTCATAGCTCTCAGCCTCAAATGCCAGTTTTGCTTCCCTTAAACTGGAAATTTGAGATTAATTTGAATTAAAATAAATAAATAAAGCATTTCGGTTAATGGATTGATGGATGTTTCATCATGAAACTTAAACCAGTCCTGATGTGGGCATACTGGACAATCCATTTTTAAACAATGAAACAAAACCTAGCAAATTAAATTCCTCACTCTTCAAACTCATCATCTGAAGGGCAATTCTGGCATATGTAAACCGGGTTGCCAGATGTGCATTTTTCATTGGCCCATTATTTCCATATAAGACAACAAACCCCAAAACGACTGAGACAAGTTGCCCCAAACTACCAAGTTGCTCTTGTTTGAAGTTAGCTTAAAACGGAGCCGTGACTGAGGCATGACAAGATGCCTGAATCTCTCCTCTAACGAGTCCACATGATTTGCTGCTGAAATTTGTCTATGTACGACACCTGTTTCAAAATATAGGAAGTTGAAAATTTTACTTTGGGTTGTGCAAAACAGATAACTGGCACTCATCTTATCTAACAATGTGCTATTCTCTCCTCAGACAGTACACAACACCTGACCATTTAGACGAAGAAAACTAGTATTCAATTTTCCCCTTGCGCCCTCTGGTGGAGAAGAAAATTGCAATGTGACAACTTAGCCCCGGTATTCCCTATCGATTGATGCTAGCTTTTTAAATATTGAAGGTTTACAATAATAAACTTGGTTTTGTGTGAACGCCACATGTGTAGGGGGGTTGAAGATCATGTTTGAGGAGGCTGAAGAGCTGAAGTTGGGCACCATTTTGGACAGTTTTGTTGTGTATTGAAGTTGCAGTAAATGTAATGTAACATTTTTTAAATTGATGTTGGCGGTGTGCAACACTGTCAGCTATCTATTTGAACACTTTTTATTCGCAATGGCTGCATCATATTCAAGAGCCGTTCCTAATATTTTGGGTGCAGCTAATGTACAGGAGCTCTCTGTGTAATCCGCGGTGCTTTTTAAACCTGTCAATTAGGAGTAATGACTGCAGACGTGGAGTGCGCGTCTCAATTACAATTAATCGAATGGTCGGCGAGCTGGGGAGAGAGTAGAGCCTTCCGTTTCACCACCAGCCCCATCAGTGGAGGTCATCTGACGTGAACATTGTACGTGACCGTTCAGATGAAATGCATTAGCTCCTTAATGTTGGGCACTGAGCAACCCTGCGGACCGCCATGCAAGGTGCAGCGTGCTGTCTATCAATACAAAAAACATTCTCACGACAAAAGATTCTGCAGACCTGTAAAAGCCGATTATTCTCATACACGCGCAGCCGATCAACGCGTCATGCAGCAGATATAATTCAATGTTCAAGCTCCAGTGTGCGGCTCTCTGCCTGATATATGATACCATATAGAAAGTAGAAAGCAGGGCGGCCGGCAAGTCGTCAAACAACATGCAATGCTAACAAGGAAAATGTTTGGCAATATAGTGTCATTCGTATGCGGTTCAAATCAGGTAGCAATTGGCCAAAAGGGGTGCGCATTGATTATTATGCCAGGTCTGCTTTCAATAGCTTTTCATCTTCAACATCTCAAGATGAAACACGCAAAGTTTGAAGTAGTGCTGTCAGTATCCAATCTTTTTGGAATCGATTAATCCATCGATTATTCAGTTGTTTAATCGACTAATCTGATTCATTTTAATTTTGCATCAAATTGGATTACAAAAGCTTTTTTTTTTTACCCTAATTACTGTTTATTAACCAGCGATTGGTGTTTATTTCATACTTTGTATTCGTAAAGGGATTTTTTTTTTAAAAAAACGTGGATTGTCTGTTGTACGATGTTACAGGTTTGGTCATTGTTTTCCAAAGTAATAACAGATGCTTGCAAATTTCTTATTTCAAATAAACACAGAAGATAATCAGTCTTTTTCAAGGGCTACAGAAATCACTCAACAATTACTGTTTATATGTGAAATCTGAGAATTTGGACAATTTAAAATAAAATAAAATGTCTCTAAACGTTTACTCGATTTTTTAAATAGTTGTTGATTACTTGTCGATTAATTGATTAATTTTGACAGCTCTCGTTCAAAGACAATCTGTCACATTCTGTAGGAGTTTGTTCAAATATGGCCGCTATAAAAGGCCCCTAAAAATGTCAGCATATTCTGAAGTACATTAAAATGGCAATTGAAAAACTGCTGAAAAGGTAAAAAATAAAATCAAATAAAACAATTAACTTTTTTCTTTTTTTTTTAATCGACCACTTCAAAGCCAACTTCCTGATTTTTGCCGTATCATGATCACAATAGTATGGCATTGTGAGTCTATTTAGATTTTGTGATACACTTTACAGTTACGTTGACATCATATATCTAAGATGGTTATTGCGCAATCGCTGGATTATGATACCTTAATGATCCTATTATGACTACCTCTGACTAGGAGTGTAACGATATATCGATATCGCGATACTTTGTCTCCCGATAGATTATCGATACGCCTACGTAAGTATCGAGATATTTGTAGTTAATATACAGCCATTATAACGGCTCCATTGTTTATAACTTATTGAGCAATTATCTGGCAGGCCTCTAGGGGGAGCGCCTCATAAGAGTGGCGGAGAAATGTATGGCAGTCTTCAGGCGAAGAAGACTCATGAGCTTACTTTTACTTGTGTAAGACATTTATTATCTGTCCAGCAACTGACTCAGCATCCGTCACATTTTAAAACATATTTTATGGTTCGACTTTTTGAAGCACACAATTTCTGAGCAATATTAATAGTGATTTAATTGGATTTAATAATCTATTTTATTGATTTACTTTTGCAATGTTACACAAAAAAATTGTCACAGTTTATAAAAACAGAAAGTGGTCTCTGTTAAGAAGACATTTGTATTTGTTAAAAAAACAGCAACCCTAAAGTACTCACTGTGAACAGGACACCACTTTTAATATTTTGTTTCAGTGATTGTACAAAAAAACAACAATTTTCTCATTGAAAAAAACATCAATTTATGTCTTGAGTCGTTGTATCGTAGATTACCGTGGATGTATCGCGGTATCGTCATATCGTGATATAATCGTTATCGTGAGCCTAGTATCGCATATCGTATCGTATCGTGAGGTATCCAGAGGTTCCCACCCCTACCTCTGACAGTATCAATCCATGATGGATAAGCACAATCCAAAATACTTTTTTAACACTATCAATCATGACCATGACTTGAAATCCAATGTGAGATTTTTTTTTAAGCTAAATACACAATATCAATATTGTATCGTACGGTATCGCCGCTCATGATGCAGTATCAGTCCACCAGCCCATGGTTCTTCTATATTGAGTAAAAAGTTAGCAATAATGAAGTTACACATATTCTGGCTTTCCTTCCAACATGTTGATTATCACCGCATCGTAAAACCAGATGATGGTGATAGTATCACACCGTGAGACACTCTTTTCCTAGGAACTGAAAGAAAAAAAACTTCAAAAGGAGCTCAAGGAACAAGAGCGCGGTGTAATTCCGGGATGCAATCTTCCACGCTCTAACTAGGCCGCCTCATCTCAAATAGCTTTGCGGTTTCAAGCAGGAGGTTTGCGCTCATTTCCATGATAACACACCGCAGCCATCCCGAATCAGACACTTTCTTGCCAGGCCTTGTTTAACCACATCCACATTTTGATTGTGAAGTGTAGCTTTTAACTCGTTCACTGCCATTGACGGCTATAAACGTCAAAAATTCCTTTAACTATTTCTATTCGAGTTAACTAGTGAAGTCATGCGATTAATTACGATTAAAAACTTTAATCGCCTGACGCCCCGAATTTTGTAATAATCTTTTCTTCTTTTTTTATTGATTCACTGCCATTGACGGCTATAAACGTCAAAAATTCATTTAACTATTTCTATTAGTTAAACATTTTTTCCACTTTTGTTAACAATAGTATGAAAACCTAGATTTTTTTAGAACAGATATGAAATTTGTGATTAATCGCAAGTTAACTAGTGAAGTCATGCGATTAATTACGATTAATTGCCATTGACGGCTATAAACGTCAAAATTGTATTTGAACTATTTATATTAGTTAAACATTTTTTCCACTTTTGGTAACAATAGTATGAAAACTATAAATGTTTTCATTGTACATTAAGAAGTGATATGAA
Organism: Leptonotus elevatus; assembly: GCF_054856555.1. Lineage (NCBI taxonomy): Eukaryota > Metazoa > Chordata > Actinopteri > Syngnathiformes > Syngnathidae > Leptonotus > Leptonotus elevatus. The sequence continues at coordinate 42,626,752 of NC_141239.1, forward strand.
ATTTGTGATTAATCGCGAGTTAACTAGTGAAGTCATGCGATTAATTACGATTAAAAAATGTAATCGCCTGACGCCCTGAATTTAAAAAAAACAATTATTCTTTTTTTTTTATTGATTCACTGCCATTGACGGCTATAAACGTCAAAAAAACATTTTAACTATTTCTATTAGTTTAACATTTCCCCCCCCACACTTTTGTTAACAAAATTATGAAAACCTAGAATTTTTTTTATTGTTCATTTAGAACAGATGTAAAATTTGTGATTAATTGTAAGGTAACTAGTGAAGTCATGCGATTAATTACAATTTAAAAAAATAATCGCTTCTTGCCCCTAATTTTTAATAATCTTTTTTTTTAATGAATGTATGGCAGTAAATTAGTTAATAGCCTTCGACCACCAATCAGCACCGAACAGGTGTCCCTCTAATACAACGCAACCCTTTTTGACGGACTTCTCTGTCAAATAATGGATCGTGTGATGTCAAAAGGATTGTCTGAAAGTTAAGTAAGAGGAAAGTTTTCTTCCACTGTGTTCTTTCTGTACTAAGAGACAATAAATGTGAATACAGGAATGCCTTGACGTGTGTGTTTTATAAGCCTACATTTTGTGAACAAAAACGGGTATACCATTAATTTTTGGATGAATAATTGTTTAAGGTTGTCTATCATTCTTGAATTTTGTTTTGCAAATGAATGGTCTTGAACCGCCACAAAAATCATTTTCTTTTTCTTGAGCTATTCGTCCCCATCCAACGAGGACGGGACGCGCAAGATCAAGCAGCCACGGCACACCGGTTGAGGACGAGCGCGGGGCTATAAACAGCAGCGTGAGTCGCTGCCATTGTATTCCAACAATGAACTAAAACAACAACAATGAGCGATCGGTCGCCCGCGTCTGCCAGCCTTGGCAACGCACCCGCGGCAGGAGAGATGAGAGAAAAGCCAGTCTGGTTAATCCTCCGCCTCCTCTTGACATCTGATAGTCATCTACAAAACGTGTCAACTGCGCCGCGGATGGATTTTAGCGAGCGATTGTGATCGCAACGTCATTTCGCTCCAATTAAATACAGCATGCAGTGCTTGGATGTAAACGGGCAGATACTTTGGTAGTTTATAGTCCAATCATTTGGAATTAAAATGTCCGAAAACTATATGCATTACAGTAAATCCTGTGTTAGTACAGTAAACATGAAGTCAGTGTACTGCTGTGAGTCAGTAAGACGAGGGCTAAAAGGCTAAAAGGGAAAATGTATTGGACGCCTTCATCCGTCCATCCCGAGATCGATCTGGAGGCCACTGATGAGTATGAGGATGGACGCTTTGATGCAGATCAGTGAGTCGTGTGAGTGGTTTTGTCAGGGAATGTCAGCACACGGCAGCAGATGGTGAGCAACAAAAAGCTGGACCGAGTCACTTGGAACCAACGAGACACTTGTGCTCGTCACCACGACTACACAATGCTCTCAACATAGGCATTGGCATGATTTTTTTTATCGTTTCTAAGCCAATCGTGCTTAGCGACAATGGAAAGATTATTTTTAAGTGATTATTATGTGGTGTGGGGTGTGTTTGTGATTATAATCAGATAAGGTTATCCGATTATCGGAGTTCTCTAAAAGATGATCCTGAGAGATGTTAAGTAGGGGTGGGAATCTTTACATGTCTCACGATTCGATTCCGATTTTTGGGCCTGCGATTCGATTCAGAATCGATTTTCGATTAGGAACGATTTTTGATTCAAAATGATTTGATTGACAATGATTTTTGCTTCAATCTATGGATGTGCAAGGAATCGTAATGATCTACTCCAGTCTGACTCGCTAATGCTAATTAGCGCGCTACTCGCAGCACTTATATCACTCAAAAGAACGGCTCCACACTGCAAAAAAACAACTTTTATTGGAATAACTTGAACGTGACTTTTTCCTTCTACTCTCTAATGTGGCTACAACTTAACAGTGTATTAGACCGCGTGGAACCACACTGCCCCTAAGTGGCCAAATCGGGTACAACATGAACAGCGCTCCAAATAAAGGCACACACAGACAAAGGCAAGACCGTATAAAATAATGTAAATACATTCGATTTTGAAATGTACTAAATGAGAATCGCGATTCTTATGAGAATCGATTTTTTGGCACACCCCTAGTGTTAAGAATGATTTTTCATGCTCAGAAAATTGTTGACAATCGTTAATGTTCAACCTGTACTTTAAACAGGGGTACACACATACCAAAAATCTGGACTGATTTAAGCATTTTTACATCTTTCTGATCAAAGTCAACAAAGGCCTGACTTGGATTTTTGCAAGAGCCCGATTAGTGATTATCCTTGGGTGTGCTAAGAACAATCCCACTGCCCCTTCTAATAAAAATCAGGAAGTGAATCCAAAAGATGATCCTATGGTGTGGGGCGTGCCATTTAAAAATAAAAATAAAAAAACACTCAAAAAGTGTTGATACATGCTTTTTATTGCGACGAAAAGACATGTGTAGTTTTGGACAAATCTTCTCATCTAGACTATTGACAATTCTGATCTAATGTCATAAATCAAAATGGTGATCTTATGCTGCATTTGATAAGGGTTTGAAGTCGGATTTATCCCACTTGGAGTGACCTAGTTCCGCCCTCAAAGCGTTTGAGGCAAATGTCAACAACAAAGATGGCTGATTCCGATAAATTCTTTGTTGTCCTGGTTAACGCAGTCAATCCAAATCTCGTTGTGTCACGTGAACATATGTCTTGTATTCACGTTTGCCTCAAACACTTTGAGGTCGGAACGGAACCAATGTGAGTGGGATAAATATGATTTCCCACTTTCATTGAATGCAGCATCTATCCTAGGTGAAAGGACGCTCTCCGCTCATTGAAAAGCATTGGACTTTGGATCGTTGTAATTTGATTTGTGAGGATTATATTGATGTGATAAAATGTTGTTTGACTATTTATATGCCTGCCGGTTTGTCTGCCTGTCACAGGTAAAAGCAATACAATACGCTGTGGAAATGAAGCGTTGTATTGTGGCAATATCAAAAATGCCCGGATGTTCGGAATTGTCAATACTTATAACACACATGCGCGCGCGCGCACAGCAGGATGCGGTGCGTGTACCGTGCCTGCGTGCGTAAGGACGCCGGATCTCATTTATAAATGCACTACTCAGATTTGTGATGTCATCGCTGACCTCTTACATAACTGAGAAACAGGTGGAAGAACAGAGCAGGTAAAAGACGCTTGCGCACGAACAACAACTCAGCCTTATTTATGCCAAGAGCATTCATTACACTATTATAGCACAGACACTTGTGACAAGTTTTGGCACATGAATGTTTCTCTTTGCGAATGGAAAATGTACAAACAGTGAGCACAGAGTCCAAAATTAGCTCTCCGGTAGTATAGTAAATGAGCCGATAATTCCATGTGTGTGTGTGCGTGCGTGTTAATTTACCTTGGACGGCAGCGGCTGGCTGCTCAGTTGGAGCTGAGAGTCGTTCTCCATCTCATTGATCTCTGTCATGGTCAACTTGATTGGAGGAATTAGAAAAAAACACACACTTTTAAATCCACGTTGAGGTGGCCAAAAAGTGAGCCACGCGGCAATATCATGCCACGCTTGGACGACACGTCGAGTCTGGCATTGCGCGCAGTCACCACACCCAAAAAAAAAAAAAAGCGGCAAAATGTCACTTAGGTGGGTTGGAAACTCTAAAAGAGATTCAGCGGTGTCTCGTTTTGTACCGTGGTTAGAGGTGTGCCTTTTTGGTCAGCACGTACGGCGCGCGTAAAAAGTGCACGTGAACCACGCCCACTCATGCGTGTGAGTCGCGCGATTGGCGGGGATCTTTTACAACCGCGCCACGAAATACCACGCACGCAAGCACGCACGCACGCAAGCACGCACGCACGCAGCACCAAACAGAGAGAACCCTACGCTTACTCAGCGTCAGGTGGGATCCTCTTGCTTTCTTATTTTTTGCACTTATTACAGTAACATTATTTTGGCTGTCGGCTACATGTGAATGAGTAGAGTGGACCTGCGCATATTCATGCCTCGACACCCGCGGATTCGCATTTTTGCTGATTTTATTTCATATACCCCCCCGCGCATCCTCTTCCTACCCATTTTTCGTGGGAAGGAAACAATACACACACGCACATAAAAAAAGCAAAACAAATTAAATTTTCATCTGTGTTCTTGTAAGAATGTTTTGAGCTTGAAAAAAAAAAGAAGGAAGAATAAATTCTTAGTGCATTTTAATGGGCCATGAAAAGCAAAAATATACATAGGCCTATAACTGACACCCATTTTAAGTGTTTCAAACTAAACATAATGCAAAGACATTTCCGGACCATGCATTTAAACCACCTGGCAACCGGATGTACTTCGCTTACTGCCCCAAAGCCAGCTGGGATAGGATCCAGCACCCCCGCAACCCTTATAAGTAATAAGCGGTTAAGAAAATGGATGGATGGATATTTAAACCAATCAAACAACTTTTTCTTAACACTCATTTGCTCCCAAAAATGCATAAATACATTCTGATTTTAAGTGACCCAAAGACATATTTATACGTTTTCGTTAATGCTAGAGCATAGAAGGCTTTGATGCAGCCTCTCAACTGCAAAGAACGGTTGAAGAAATGGTGGTTATTATACAAACGGCCAGCAGGTAGCAGCAGAGCATAGGAAATGAAACAGGATCATGTTGAAAACCCCTCAAATACCCCAAATATGTTTGTGAATAATGATGAAACTTAGCTATATTATATTGCTAATTGCTGCAAAACGGAAATAGATTTTAAAAAAATACTTTTTTTCCTGATGAAAGAAGAGACTTTAATTTTTCTTTTGGTAGGTTTCATGTTTTTATAGAAATAGAACACAATATTCTGTGGGCCTTGCAAAATCAGTCAAAATCCAGTAAGACATCCGGGAGTGAAGAGGATTGCTTCTGTGAAAATGGCTGGGACTGAATGAGTTAAAGACTCAGTGTGTAGTCCCTAGCGTCATCTAGTGGTCAAAGAATAGTATTAGAAGCACGCAGGAGCACGCACACTACGGTGGCTCAGAGAGACCTCATTTTGCAAGCTTACTACCAATTCATTTTGCCTGAGCTGACTTCATTGTGAAGCCCGGTGAGCGACACCGAAAAACCGAGCGAGCCAGAATTAGCCGGAGCAGCTAACAAGTGAGGCTAGTGGGAGGAGCTAGTAAAAAGAAAGAAAAAGAAAAAGCTTGCGAGAGCAAAGCAGAAAGTGATCACGGGAGTTAGTGACAACCACCTGAAAGCCGCAGCTGTGGAAGGTACCGGTATGCTGTGGTCGACCAAACGGCTTTGACACTCGATGCAAGCACCACTCGGAATAACTTAATTTGTGAAGTTGTCCTTTGGGCATCTGTAGCAGGAAGATGGCGGCGAAACATGGCAGCTCTAGTAAAGTGAGACTACAGCCTGCATGTAATAGAATTAGTGATTACCAGACTTACAATTATATATATATATATATATATATATATATATATATATATATATATATATTAAAAAAAATAGTTTTATGCGATACAACAAATGTTTTGCATAATATTGATTCAACAGAAGTTTATTTTTATTTTTTTATTAATTCACCACTAGATGGCGATAGGGATCACTGAATGTCCCTTTAAGAATGATTATGGTAGCTTAATCCTAACACAATGGAAAAGGCCAATGACAGGCAATGAATATTTCAACAAACAGTGGAGCAACATGTAGACAGACAATATCGGAATATTTACATATTCTTTATCCTCTGCAAAAACCCTCCCAAAAAAATGATTGCTGCTGAGTTACTAAGAGTCGTTGTGACTCTTGTCTGCATGACTGTATTATACTGCCTGTCCATGGCAGACTCAACAGAAGGAGCAGCATAATTAACTCATTATTATTATTAGGTTCTTTTTATTTTTTATACATAATTAAATTTTCTAGTGTGCTATTTTGCTTATTAACTCATTCAATGCCATTGACAGCTATAGACGTCAAAAATTAATTTTAACTATTTCTATTAGTTTAAAAATGTTTCCCAATTTTGTTAACAATATCAGGAAAACTTAGATTTTTTAAACTTGTACATTAAGAACAGATGTAAAATTTGTGATTTATCGTGAGTTAACTAGTGAAGTCGTGTAATTAATTACAATAAAAAAACTAATCGCCTGGCGCCCCTAATTTTTAATAGTCTTTTCTTTTTTTTCTAATTGCATCAGGTGATTAACATTTTTAATTGTAATTAATCGCATTACTTTAATAGTTCTAGGTTTTCATATTCTTGTTAACAAAAGTGGAAAAAATGTTAAACTAATAGAAATGGTCAAATGAATTTCTGACGTCTACAGCCGTCAACGGCAGTGAATGAGTTAAATGAGTTGAATCATGATGCACAAATTCCTCAATTCTTCACATTCTATTTAGAATTTAGTGTTTAAATGCATAACATGAGAGTTCTATTTTATTTATTCAAAAAAAAAAAAAAAGATTTCACAAATGCTTTTGGAGGGAGGCTGAAATGGATTTATAGCATTTCCATTCATTTCAAAGGATTAAAACAGTGCATTTTGGAGTTAATGACCAATTGAAAATGGACTGAAGGGGGCTGTGCATGAGAAACGCTCTCACAATTTGACACATATGGAACACTCCTGGGCAATTAAAGCAAAATGTGCTCCAACATGACAACATTTTTTCAAAGGTTTATCATGGACTTTTTTTCTCTAAAATACTGCAATTTACAGGGCTGTTGTGTCTGTAGCAGCGAGTATTGACCTGTAAGTCAGCACTTCACGTGTTTAAAAAGGCCAAATGGATGATCGGTGTCTCTGATTTGAAATATGCTGCTGAGCCGCACACTCCTGGGGTCCTATTGATCACCCTCAACCTTCCTCCTTTCGAAAGAAGCAGATGAAAGATTGAAGCAATAAGGTGGCGGACACATGCCGTATCGAGCCAATAAAAAGATACAAACATCAGCAAGCAGCACCTCTTCGCTCTTCGGAGAGATGAGATTTCTTGTTGGGCTTCATCATTTCTTCAATTACTAGAGAACAGTTTGGAACTGAAAACAATGATCTCAAATATTTGTCATGGGCCTACGCGTGAATGACGACATTTGGAGCCAACAAAAAAACTGGCCACAAAGTGGAAGTTTAAAAATGTATAGATATGCATGCACATCAACGCAGGTGCATTTAAAAAAAAATGGACCATCAACTTAAAAAACAAAAAATACTCTCCAAGTCTCCTTTTAACAATGACACAATGGACTTGTCCATAGATTTGCATATGGACACATAAAATGAACAATTTATTATTCTGCTGTAACGATTGACATCTCAATTATACTTTTATGATGCACTTTTTGTACTATGTCCACACAAATTCAGCTATTTAAAAAAAGTCAAGTTTATTTATATAGCCCTTAATCAGAAAATAGTCTTAAAGGGCTACACACACCCACAGTTGACACAATATTAACAATATGCCCTGATTTTTACCCCACAGGAAGGCAAGGAAAAACTACAAAAAATTAAGAAAGTTAGAAACTTTGAGAAGGGGCCGCAGATGTGGCAATACCTCTTCCAGGATGACCAGGCTGCAATGGATGCCGAGTGGGCAAATTAAATTTACCAAATTGTTTCATATGAGGTTAGGGCCCGATGGAAATGATGCGCACGTGAAAAAACAAGCCAATCGCTACGATGAGTGTTGTCTGTCTCATATTGTTTTTACCACACATACACTTTAAAGGGTAAGTCAACGCAAACAATTCTTTACACTTGTATGTTGTATCTGCCTCCACTGGTTTGAACACGGTATTCTAATTAATATTGCGTTTAAAGGAATACGAGTTCAGCTGGGAAATCTCATTTTTATCCATCTCACAGAGCGACCATTTTGCCACTTGCTGTCGACTAAAAATGACATCAGTTGCTATGATTGGTCGATGCCTGAGACCTGAGAAACTGTGATGTCATATTTAGTCGACAGCAAGTGGCAAAAAGGCCGCCTTCCGAGATGGATAAAAAAACTCATATTCCTCAAACGCAGTATTAAAATTAATACCGTGTTTACATTAGTGGGGCTGCATAGAAAATACTGCTATCAAGAAAATTTTTGGCTTGACTTCCCCTTTAAAACGTTCATATTTCTATGAGTTTTAGGCACCTATACAATCCACGGCATTTGTAAAAAATTAAATAATATATATATATATATATATATATAGATATTTTTTAGCTCCAAAGAATTCTTGAATAAACAGGGATATGGCTGTCCGTCCAAAGTAACTGCCATTGCTTTTCTTTATGGATGTGAATACCCACGTATCGATCTACTTCTAAAATGATGAAAAACGGAATTGTTGAACCAACTTAAGACAAAACAAACTTGTTGACCAACTTAATTGAATTGCTTCATTTAATTAAGTTAAGTTTAATTAATTATGAGGTCATTAAGTTTAATTAAATTTAATATATTAATTTCGGATTACTTTAAGGTGTATTCAAGGATCTTTTGTCGCTGCGTCTTCCGGGTGGATCATCTTAACGATTGGTTCTCGATCCCGTCAATCAATCTGCCTTAAGGACATTGCGCATGCTCGTTCCTAGCTGCGCATGCGCACTTTGAGTTGTTGTAGCATGTAGCCGCTGAGCTTCGGATTCAGCCTTTCAACAATGGCCCCCCAAGAGGTTTTGGATAGGAGAACAGTCACGTCGGGTTTCTTTTCAAAATGACATCGCCCCCAACTGACTTGAAATGTATATCACACCACTTTGAAGTCATTTTTTCCCTAGTTTGTTGCCATGTAAGGGTGTCCTTACAAGCACTGCAGGTAAAACAAAAAGTCAAACGAGCGCTGTCAAAAACAGTGGTATCGTGAGCTGTGAACTGATCATCCTGTGCGATTTTACCCGCCCTCCGCAAAACAGCCGGGAGAATCGCTGCAGGGGAGAAAACACACACACACGCACACTTGGAATTCTCCTTGCAGCTTTTCATCTTTGCACAGGTTGAAACACTGCTGGAAGAGAGAAAACAGCATGTGGCTCTAAAGGGGAAGAAGAAAAACAAAAGTGGGACACAAAAGGACTCAGGAGACAGGAAAGGAATCGCAGTCACGACGTCGGCCGTCACGGTGCCACCACAGGACTGCAGAGAAAGACACGAGATCACATTACGTCACATATAGAAAGATATAATACTCATCCTAGTAACAGAAATGTACAATTACCTCACTTCAATCTATCTTGGTTGATACAAAGGACCTGCTAAAATGACGTCAAACACACAAATGCAGACTCACAGGCAACAAAATGTTCAACTGTGCTGTATCATGCCGAGGACTGTTTGTAATATTTTGACCCACTAGTTAAATAAGGCAACCAAATCCAATAGAAAAACTCCATCCATCCAACATCTGAACCGCTTATCCTACATCCACAATAATAAAACAAAATTAAGCAAAAATATGCACATTGAAGCATGCATACAAAATATAACCTAGAAGAGCAGTGGGTCTCAACCGCGGTTCGAGTACCTCCATCCAGCCTGTTGTCCATGTCTCTCTGAGCCAACCCAGGTGTTTCAAACGATCAGCTAACCAGCAAGCTCTGCATGAAGCCTAATAACGATCCTCAGCTGTGTTGGCCGAGGGAGACATGGAAAGAAGGCTGGATAGGGGTACTCGAGGACCAGGGTTGAGAAGAACTGGTCTAGAAGGTACCAGAAAGCTGCAATATGTAGACCAAAAAGTATACACACTGTATTAATGCAAATAGTGATTCACACGCGTTGACTCAATAGTTGGCACAAATCTCCACACAAGCTCAATGCTGCCATCTAGTGGTCCTCTGAGGATAAACAACAGCACACCTTGTGACAAAACTAGGCCAGCCTTAATAATATAGGTATATATTTATTTATACGTACATATTCATTTATATCGGTTAATTGTACAAAAAAAAAACTTGAAAAAAAATAAAAGGAAAAGATTTACAGTAATTATATGAACTAGTCATCAATTTTAAATATCGCCCATATGTCAATGAAGAAGGCGTCATGTTTTGTTTTTTGGGGGGGTGGGTGCTTTGTGCAAACAGGTTCACCTCTTGCATCCTAACTCCAGTGTTTTTGTCTTTAAATGCAAGGGGAACCCGCAGTTTGCTTCCTGATGATGTTGACATAAGGGCCAGTGGACTCCGTAACGCTTTCCAACCCGTTATAGATAAGTGAGTGTTGACACATGGGACACTTCACTCTCATTGACCAGTAGACTCTCCCATGCTTTCCAACCAGTATATTAATTTTAGATTTGACGCATGGGCCTGCGGACTCCTTCACACTTTCCTACCGTAATCCACAACGTGAGCGTTGACACATAGGCCAACAGAGTCCTCGACACTTTCTGATCGGTTTATTCGCAGCTAGCATTGAAATAAGGTCCAGTGAGCTGCCTTGCGCTTTCCTCCCATGTTGACACATGGCCGACTGACTCCATCACACTTTGCTACTGGTAAATTCAAAGTGAGCGAGCGGACTGCTTCAAGCTTCTCACAGTTGATTTAACATTTGACACTTTGGTCCGCCAGCTCCTTAAGGCGTTCTTCTCATATGGGCAGCAAGCACCTTTACGCTTTCCTTTCTCTGGCGTGCAACGGCCGCCATTTTGACATGTTTCCTAATCCACCGTGTAAAGCGCTGCTCGAACAAAACGGCTCAGGCGGGATTACACGGGGCTCATCCGGTCTCGCATTATCCCACAGAAAAGTATTAGAATCTTGACTCAAGCTTGTTTTGCCTCCTTCAATCCATCTTGGGGACATTAAGGATGCGTTAACATTCCACGTTTGAGTCATGTTTGGGGAGTTTGGTCAGGGAGGGCGACATATAGAAATCAAGAATTTTTCCAAAGTGGCACATCATGCCTGAAGAGCCGTCTCATTCAGGGACATTCAAGAAGTAATATTGGAGAGAGACAGAGAGAGAGAGAAAAAAAAATGATCCTACTTACAATTGCATCTGGCCTGGACATTTACGACGACGATAAAAATACAAAATCTCAGCGGAGACACTGAACGCAACACGAAGCAGACGCAATCGGAGCCACGGCAAAAAGAAAGACAAAAAGGCAAAGGAAGAGGAGTGAAATCAAGAATGAAGTGACAGCTAGATTGCGGAGGAGCAAAATAACAGCAGGTAGTGGGAGAATTCAATACTTCATGGAACCATCACAACCACAAACCCGTCTTGCCCCCACCAATGAGTCTTAGGGCCACACTAAATGGACACATTTGGGAATTGTGATATAATCATTAGTTAAAATAATATTTGGCAATATTATGAGTTAATTCTTGTACCATGGCCAAAATGTATATTTTGTTACGGGAAATATGACCAATGCTTGTTTTCAGTGTGGCCCTACTACTCTTTCGTACAAGTCAACGAAATCAAAGCAAAACGTGATGGTTGGCTTTTTCTTCCTGTTGATCTTCAAGAATAATCGTCTTTTTTTCATCCCGTCATCTTCTTTTTATAAAGTCTTTCTTTTGATTATTTTGTCCTTCAACCAAAGACTCCAGCAGTCTTCACTTATGTACATTTGGGTTGTTAAAAAAAAAGAAAAAAAGTATTGCATGCAACATTTGGCATCTTCTTCAGTCCCCAAATGTGTGCCGCTTTTCATTTTAGAAAAATAGTTTTGTCTTTTTTTTTTCCACCGCTCGCCAATGAAGCACATGGAGACAATAGAGATAGGGGAGGGGTACCAACCTCAGTGTGTGTGTCCAGTGAGTGGGGCGCAGTGTTAGTACAAACCTATTTTTTTAGGTGCAAAAAGCAGACAGCTTGTTGTTCTTTTTTTCTTCTTTTTCCAATACATTTTTGATGCTGTTCACCGGTTGTGTCACTTTTTTTTTTTTTTTGAAGGGGGGAGGATGGGGGGCAGACGATGACTCGGGAGTTTTTTCCAACAGTGCAGGATGTGAGATGAAAAGCTGTATTTTGCCTCCCAAGTGTTCGTTGTATTGTTTTTTGCTCCCCCCCCCCCCCCCCCATCTTATACATTCAAGCAAAGCCAACGCCAACCACATGTGCAGACGCTGTGTTGTATTTTGAAAGCTCATCCTGGGGCCATATTGACTGGTCCAATCAGAACAGTGCTTTCTGATGGTAACTTATACGATTGGATACTGGGAAAAAAAAAGGTGTTCTGAGGTCATTGGGTTTGTTGTTACAGTTCATTCATTTTACATTTAATCCTAACATTTATCCATTCATCCATTTTCTATAAAGTACTGCTTATCCGCTCACCAGCCAATTGCAGAGCACACACTGAGCCATTGAGAACTACAGTGGGCAAATTCCATTTTTGTCATTTTGCAGGGAAGTGATTTCATTTTTTCGTGGCTACAATAAAATTTGGGGGATTATATTGTTGTCATTTTACAGGGCAGTGTTTACTTTTTTCCAGATACTTGATTTTAGAAAAATAGAGGTTTTATTGGCTCGGCCATCTTGGAAATGAGAGTTGGCACAATGTTGCACGGATGAATGGGTAAAAGTCTTGAGTATGATAATGGACTTCAATGTCAAAATTTTACCTAAACCTGATTTAGACTAATATTCATCTGGAAGATATGTCTTTTCTCAATTTATTTCTGCACTTAAATTTAAAATAAAAAAGACCCAAATCAAGTTAGCCTGCTGAGTTGTCAGTAGCTCAAACAAGCATTCACACTAGGGTTGAACAATTATTCAAATTCAAATCGACAAGGGAATGTAGTAGAATGAAAATTTCCAATTGCAAAGACTGCAGTTTGGGAAAACAGCAACAACAAAAACCTTTGCTTTATTTCGGTCGGTAGGCTTGTTTAAAAAGATATATGTATATCTCACATTATGTACATTTATTTATATAAGATTCTAGATTGATTCAGTGCTTAAGAAATGCAGTCCACATTTACATATAGTTTCATGAACCTTGAAAAAATTGAAACAGCCAGATTTGTTTTCATTATTGTTGTAACCCGAGTCATAACCTTACAGAATGTTTACGCCAAACTAGAATTTTGTAAAGTTGTCACAGTGAACACAAAAAACTACAAGTCAAAAGTGTTTAGAAAGTTACAACAAATTGAAGTAGATTAACTGTCTTTCACATTAATTCATGGTTCATTTACTTTTATTTTAGTATACGCCTAACCTGTAAGACCAAAACATTTACTGTATGTTTACTGAATTTAATACAGATTCGTTTACTGCTTGTGTTTGTCAAAAATATATGGGAAAAGAACCTTGAAAAAAAATCATATATTAAATTGCAATTGCAAATGAGGAAAAAAAAAATCTCAATTTGGTTGTTTTTGAAAATTATTCAACCCTAATTCATACTCACATTTACACAACATGCATGTTGGCTTCACTGAAACCTCTAAACTTTAGAGGTTTCAGTGAAGCCAACATGCATGTTTTTGGAACATGGGAGAAACCCAGAGTAGCTGGAGAAAACCCACGCTAGCATGGGCAGAACCTGCAAACTCCCAAGCAGGAAGGCCCGAGACATGATTCAAACCCAATACCTCAGAACTGTGAGGCAAATGTGCTCAACATCAGCACAGAACATTAATGGGTGGAGTGTGTGTTACCCTGCACTGTTTGATCTCTCTGCAGCTTCTTAAGGGGAACGCAGCAAGAATGTACTGCTTGGCCGGGGCTGGGTGGGGTTCTAGGAGGGACGCTTGTACAGGAGGGACTCCGGGACACACGGGGTGGAGGGGGGAAGACCGACGGCGATGTCTTTTGCATCATAGCACAACACAGCAGCGGCAAAACCTCTGACGGCTGCCCCCCACCGAAGGCGGAGGAGTCACGGGGGCAAAGTATGCGTGCACTTTGATGTTAGGCAGGTGGGTCTGCAAAAGCATAAGAAGACACGGAAATATGTTATCCTCACTGTTGCTATTTGCACAGTTGTACTCATAAATGTACTTAGCCCAAGGATATGTAAACTTAGGAGCACAATTGTACATGTTCAAAAGCTAAACGTTGCTTAATGACACACAAATGATTTGACTCGTCACCAAAATTCATATGCATATCACTTCTCATGTCCACTTCCACCTCTGAAAACATCAAAACAATTGCAACAGTATTTTGGATTTTTTCGTCCCATACAGTTGGGATCATAAGCTTACATTTCCCGAGGCACAGAGTATGTCAACTTACGAGCACAACTGTTCATGTGATGGAATACTTCTAGTCAATTACATGAATAATATCCTATTTTCCATTTTATTAATATTTCAACTGGAATGTTTCTCCTCAAAAATAAATAAACCAACTTTTTAAGGAATAAGCGGTTCGGAAAATGGATGGATGGGTGGAAGTTTCCACTATAGCTATACCTTTATCTCTTTTACCAAATAAAAAGGCAATGAAATACACATTTAATATATGAATTAAGTAAATAATATAAAAAAAACAGTTACAAATAACATAAAAACAAGGTACCAGTAATAAAATATATTTGATTGGTCCAGAATTACATGATTAAATATTTCCAATGTAATTATTAAATATACTATTTCTTACAAAAAATATATATATTTTGAAAATTAGGCCTTCGTATTCATTCATTCATCTTTTACATTTTATTTGCATTTCAACTTTTTTTTTTTTTTTTAATAGAAACAAATGCAATATTTTCAGTTTCCACTGAATATGCGTATTTAATTCCTTTTCCTGATAAAAAGGCAATTAAATACATAATATTAGGAATGGACGAGTACCAATATACCAATACTCGTGATATAAATCAATACCAGAATCGGTTGCACCCTTGTGGCCATTTTACGATCAGGAACTAGAAATTAAGACGAATAGAAAAATGCCATGAATTTCACGCAATACTGGGGGGAAAAAATGCTAGATTGGAATATAATTCTTTAAAATTATGTTGTTGTTGGGTTTTGGGGGGGGTCAAAAGCAATAGTGGTATTGGTACTTGGTATTGGTATGATGACTACTCAAGAGTTGGGTACTTGCACTGGTATTTGTCTGAAAAAAAGTGCTATCGAACATCCCTACATAATATATGACTGAATCAATGAATATGATAAAGCATAAAAATAATGATTGCAAATAGTATTGATGAAATACAAATGTCCTGTTCCAAAAATCCATTAAATAGATAAATGGATTTTAATAAGAAAGGTAACAAAATAAATGTTTAGCAATAAAGTTCAATATATTGAATTAATGCATTTATATATATATATTATTTTTCAACTATATATATATATATATATATGTATATATAAAATACATTTATCAACTTGCTTTTACATCTTTTTATTTACTTATTTTGTTACCATAAATCAGATTTTATTTGTTTTGTTTTCTTCATATCCAAGTGTGAATTTCAGCAGTATATTTACTTCATTATTAGTCAACATGTTCGATTGCCCTTCACCTCAATTAGTCATTGTCGTTATTGTGCCTTTTCCAGAAATGACGTTCCTAAGGCTTCCGTTTGTGGTCATCGCTTCACCTGTGCTCAAAACCCAGTGTCGACATTTGCATCCAATTGAGACCCTCAATATTGTCAGCAAAACCCACTCACTCTGAGCCTCTTGATGCCGGCGCGGGTGATCTGCTGGCAGTCGTAGAGCTCGATGCGATCTAGACTGTGGCAGCTCTTCAAGTGCTCCAGCGAGGCGTCCGTGATCAGCGGGCAGTTGTCCAGCTCGATCACCTCCAGTCGGTCGTGGGCGCACGGCCCGCTGCCCAGGTGGCGGATGCCGTCGTCAGTGATGAGCTCGCAGTGAGACAGACTCTGTGGGGAAAAGGTGGTGGGAGGGGAGAAGAACCCGGTGACTGCAGCGCTGCCGTGGCGTGCTTGCTGTGAGTCAGCAAAATGATAAGCACAAGACTCACTAGAACTTGCAGCCGAGGGCAGTAGATAGAAAGCTGTATGAGTGTTCCATCTGTAATCTGAGTACAAAGAAGAAAAAAAAAAGTCATGATCACAGATTTGAACAGAAAAGAAGCTTCTGCCTCAAAAGAAAAATAATTAAATCAATTAAAATGTTCACTGATGTCCATGTTGAGTGTGCAGGCATGAGCTGTGGCCGACAGCAGCTTTTACACCAGTGGATTTGTGATGTACTGTTCTTGTGGTGTTCTATAAAAGCCTGAAAATGGATGGTGACTGTGGCTCTCCTTTCCCACATTACATAAACCGGACCGGTTCCACACCGAAGTGCTATTTTTTATTTTTTGTCCCCAGATATTTGCGTAGGCATGGGACTTTTTCGGGGCCGAGCGGTTACAACATCTCCGAGGAGGTTCTGCAGCGCCGGTCGTCTGGGGCCAAGCGGGGCCGTGTTGTCACCTGTCATCTGATTGGCTGACAACAACGCAGCAAGGCGCCCGATGGTCTTCGCCAAAGTCATAAAAATACAGTATATAGAATAAATATAATAATGTTTTATAACAACGTTGAACGATATTTACAATTTACAAAATACTTGTGGATGGATTTGAAATGATTGTGGTTTAAAAAAAAAACGCGAGTGCGCACCGCTCGCCTGATCATGTGTTCCCATTTACTTGAATGAGAGCTTGAGCCACAGTTAAATGAATGAGGCCGAGTTCTCCATTCAGAAAGCGAGCTTCGTGAGCCGGTCGTGAAATCAAGATCGCAATATTTCATCCATGGTGGTCCACATGAAATTGTAAACACGGTTCAATGTTGGCGCGACTTGTTACTCGTGAAATGTTATGGCAGAGTCGCACGCACTGCGGGAGTGCAAGCTTGGCTTGGACAGTTGAAATGATCCCGCCCCCTTCCCGCCGCGAGCCTGTTGTAATGGAAATGCAATGGCGGCCGTGTAGTGTCGTTCTGTGAGGTGCGGTGTGTTGTACTGTTAACCCCTCCCCCCCCAAAAAAATCTATCAATTTATTGCTTAAAAAAATGCATTAAAGCTGTGGCGCCAACAATAAACTGAGATATATAGTATTTGTTAAAAAAAAAAAAAGTCAGGTTGAACTGTGTGAGGTTGTGGCGCCCTCTGTTGGTCAATTTATTGGCACTGTTTCAATTATAGTTAGGCATGTTCTTGGCCACCTATGTTTGTTGTTAAGACCCACGCTAATCGACAGAAAGACGAAGTGTTCCAAACTTTGCTGCAAATTCTCATTTCTCAATGTGTGCATGCATTAGCGGTTAGGTGCTTTGATGTAATGTTACCAGTAATTCCAAGTCATATATATTCATTTAAGTTAATGGTACTTGTACTATTAAGACTTTATGTATTGCTAAGTAGCCCAGCTGAGTAGCATTGTATAGCCATACGATCACTCCTGTTTAATTTGTATTGTATTGTATTTGCTTTACAGAACCCACACACATAAACCGCCACGTCACAATTAAACAACAGAAACAGATAAGCTGGTTTGATCATTGCCTCATCTGGACAAGCTACGCTCTAACCGGACATACTGCAGCGATTATCAACCTCATAATTCAGTTTCTACCAGCAAATATTTTTCAGTACTGTTGTCTACTCACCTGCACACATTCTTCTAAATCCATCTTCTCAAGCTCGTGACAATTCTATAAAGAGAATTAATAGATTGCACTGCCATTTATTGCAAATGTGTATTTTTTTTTATTGTTCCAATCAATCAATAGATAGTGGACATTTGTAATTACTACACTCACCCTTGCTAGTGTCGTGAAGCCCACGTCTGTAAGTTGAGAGCAGCGGGCTACTTCTAATATTCTATAAAAAAGGAGAAAGAGAATTGAGTTGCAAAATAATATTATCACGTATAGTCAATGTCATAAGACATGATCCGATTTTCAGGTGTATTGTATTGAAGTGTTACCTGAGGCGGGGGCAGTTCTGTCCGAGCGCGTGCAAGATGGCGTCTGTGATATTGGCACAGCCTGACACACACAGCGACTGAAGACGGTGGCAGCCTCGACAAATGGTGATGAGGCCGTCGTCTGTGATCTGCTACTTGCGAACACAGGAAGTATCGTTTAACGCAGAAAAGAAAAAAAAGAGCACAAATTTACGACTATTGTTTTTTTAAATTGCCCTACATGAATAGTTTAAAATAAATATACCCCAAACTATCCAAAAATGATTTCAAACATCTTATGACTTGAGTGCAAGGACGATGGCGTGTACTGTCTGTCCCCGCTTCGCAAGCCATACAAATATCACATTACGGCCAACATTAAAGTTAAAGAAGACTTCAAATGTTAAAATTCCAAAGTTACCATACAATGTTATCGTTAACATTTGCTTCCATTATTATTTACAATATTAGCTTTCCACTTTAGATACGGAGATTATCACTTATAAATTAAGCAAATGTGTGGATAAGTGCAAATTTGTGCCAGACAAAAGACACGTTTGAAACTTTGACATGACTTGAGGCAGACGGCCATGTGAAAATTTGCTTCGCTGCCAATTCGCTCGAATTGAAAATTTAAAACCCAGCTCAACCCCGTTTATGGTCACCTGAAACTGTTTTTTAAATTTTTTAATACCACCTACTACCAATATCGGCATCACATGAAAATAAACAGAAAACAGCAGTCCTCAGGGGTGAGTGAGGAATATGGCATTTTTGATGTACATTTATGTTATTTGTTTACACCCGTCTTTACTGTTAACCAAGCTAGCAATAGCATTAACCAACATTTTAGCACAACCTCTGTACACTGGTGATATCAACACACTGATGTGTGTGGTTAGCATTAATCTGTTAAATAAGTATGTGGCGCGAATGAAGCAAATTCACATTTGGTGTGTACATAACTGTGTGAGAAATGTAAGGTGCAAATTTGCTGCACGTCCAGTGTGAACGCAGCATAATGCTAATATGTTTCAATGTCAGATTCCAATGTTAGCTTCAGAAGTTGCATTTCAAAGCTTGCTTTAGAAGATCGCTAGATTCCAAAAAGTTCACTTCCACTTCAGGCTGCTTTTGTATTGACTGCACTTACCGAGCATGTCTGCAAGTTGAGCGTGACCAACTCGGGACAGTTCGCGCCAATATGCTTCAGCGCTTCATCTTCTAGCTAAAAAGGGGTGGAAAAAACTAAATTTCACAGAATCACAAGTGAAACTCAGCCTAAAACATGACAAAAGTCCAAGCGCACCTGGGTGCAGCCTTTTAGGAAAAGGCCCTTGAGTCCCGGACAGGATCGAACCAGGGCCTGGATGCCGTCCTTGGTGACCTGATCACACCAGGAGATATTGAGCTGCTCCAGCAGCGGACAGCCCTCACTTGAGTGGAGGAAAAAAAGAAACAAAAGACATTAAAAAAAACATTTTGTAAACTCAGGCCTTGTTTACACTTACAATCCAATCTGAGTTCATGTCTGGCTATGTGATCAAGGTCGTAGGAAAATGGTGGAACTGTAATATCCCTCCCCCTTCGAGAGGCTATTACAGCATAAAAAGCCATCTGGATCTGATCTGGATTTTGGGTATGGCAGTGTGAACGATGCCTTAGGAAAATTATGAAACTACAACAATATATGACAAAACCACTTCCTCTGAAAAAAATGTGTGAATGCTCAGAGAGTCTGTTGCTGAGCCAAGAATTATAAGAAATGGATGACATCATTAAAACAAATCAGGATCCACTCTGGATTCAGATCTGCGAAAGTAAATGAGGCATTATAAAAATAATTAACTGCCATCCCCAATCCTCTAAAAAAGCAAAAATGAAATGCCTGTGAATGCTGAGAAAAACTATTGTGAAGCCAAGAAATGTATAAATTGATGACTATGATGCCATAAAACGCAACCTTGACTCAATCTGGATTAGGGCTGGGTATTGCCAACAACCTCACGATACGATGCGTATCACGATACATATGTATCCCAATACAGTACATGGTCTTTAAGGCAATACGTATCCCGACATTTTACATTGCTTTACATGCATTTTTTATTATGACAGCTATATGTATATCTACATGATATGTTTATTATGCTGGATGGCAAAAAAAAATTGTTAGCAGCTCTTCTGGTTTACTACCAAGTGGCATGCGTGGTTTAAATGTGCATGCATTGCAGAGCAAGGTGCCACTTTCACAGACACACCGGGAAACTTTACAAATAGGCATGGGCCAATATGAGTAAAAACATCAAAGTATTAAAATTACAGCTCTAAAATGTGCTTATTTGAAATATTTGGGGAAATAGATTTGTTTTCCATTTAACACATTCTATTTAGTTGTTTTTTTTGTGTTTTATTTGGAAAATTGGTACATTAAGAAACATGGACTATGTTAAGTTAAAAAAAAAAATTTGGATAGCGGTTATGAATAACACAAATGTGCACATTTAGGCCACTGCGCGGTCGCAACGTGCAAGCCGTCTCGCCGAGACCACTTAGCGGCCGGTTAGCATCACAAAGTCATGTCAACTAGGTGGCGAGTTGCCAGTCACGGCAAATTAACCACCGCGGATTGTATCTTGACAAAACAATACGCAACCGCTACTTTATCATATCTGACCTCTTGTAACCAAACATCCTCCACACGACAAATGTAGCTCCCACTTTAGGCACTAAAAATACACCAGTAATATGGTAGAAGGTGCACATCTCTAAATCAAAAATGTTAAACTTACATCTTTCCCGTTTGCAGTCGTGTCACACTGTTGGGACCGATCCATTATGTTTAAACGTGTTGCAAATCCAGCTCTGAACAGGCTTTCACTAACAAAACAGTCCTTTGAGAAATGATGTCGGTACACGTGCTTCAAAAATAAAATGAATCCACTGTCTTCTCAAAGACTTGGGACAAAGGAAGCAATCACTTTTTCCTGATCATTGTTTCCCCTCTCCATGGAGCATTTGCGAGCAGGGAGAGAAAAAGAAAGGAGCAGCCGGCTTCTCGAATTTCAGTGGGCGTGACAAACCTTTACCAGAGGTGGTGCCACTAACCCGAGGGGGCCGGGTCGAGTGCACTTCCGTGTCTTTTTGATGTCACTAAGTCACGGAAGTTTAATCTGCCCGTTTGAAGCACACATTTCAAAAAGGAGGAGAAAGCTAAAGAAGTCGCGGACGGACTTTTTTCATGCCTGGTTGGATTGCAGACAGGCCGGGGATGCATATTATTGATAGAAAACACCACTAAAGTGCATTTTCATACTATGGGACCTTCAAGTAAACTGTCTGCAAGGCACCAGCGTCTCTTTTCTCCGCTCGTCCCACTCTTTCCTCCTGCTGCTGCTTTATGTGCACTTAATTGAAGCAATTAACATCAGAGGCTGCTGCCGCACAGCCTTGCAAGCAACGAGTAGTTAACTGCCTATTTACAAATTAATGCGCAATATCGATTCTGACGCCTGCGTATTGGTACGTGTATAAGCGAAGTGCACATTATGTTTGCGCATGCGTGTAAATCTAGTTGTTCTTTAAAACTTGCTACCAAACAAAGCCGTCATTTGAATGGCGGCGAATGGAGCGCTGAAAGTGTTTGCGTAACTGCACACCTTAAAGCTTGCAAGGATTGTTTAAACGGCTTTCAGTCTTAAGTGACAGGACGACAGGTGCACTTGGTGCCATTTTTAACTGTCCAAAAAAAACACCATTGCAAAGCTTGAGAAGACGGAAGTGTACGCTTGTAAACCTCCGTTCACTCTTCCCAATTTCCAGACGTAAAAGAAAGATCCAAACGGACGTAAAAGAGGCTAAAATGGAAACTTTATTTAATACATTTATTTTGTCAATATCCTGAAACCGAGGGAACAGACGGAAGCATCACGAAACTTGCCAACGGACGTACATGTAACAAAACTAACTAGCCCCAATTGACCCCTTTAGTGAAGAAAGATCCTACCGGTCTCTTGATCGCGTCCCGGTTTTGTGTCCTCGATCCAACTCGCGTTAAAGTGCACACATTCATCTAAATATCGGCTGACATGCTCGGTGACCATAGTTTCATCCATAACTCTTGACTACAGTTTGGTAGCAGGGTAACGCCCCCTTCCCCTACCCACAATGCACTGCTGTATCGATTTTTTTTAGCACACCCCTAATCTGGATTTTGTTCTAAATGAGGCTTTATGAAAATAATACACGCGCACAAAAAAAAAGTAAATTGTGAGAGAGATTGCTGCATTGGAAATGCGCTTTGATTACACACACACACACACACACGCACATTTATTCTCTGTACAGGCCCGATGTATAATGTGTGTTACACATGGTACACACCTGAGGGCTTTGAGCGACAGGTTGGTGATTGAGGTACAGGACGCAAGGTCCAGGTGCTTCAGCTTTGGGCAGAACTTGCTTAGGCTGTTACACGTGCTGCAAAGACAAAAAAAAAGCCATGTAAACATCAATCAGCAAAAGTGGAACTTGGATCCCTATTGTGCTTTGTACGTCGGAGAGGAGCTAAGTCAAGCATTGGTGGTTGGCACAAGTTACAGGTTTTGCCGAATGTGCATTACACTTCCGGTATAATTTTCCAGTATCAAACAAATCATCTGGATCTTTGAAAATATAAACTGTTTTGGGAATATGATGTTTAAACTATTATTACAGGTATTGTAAAAAGAATTAGGGGGAGGCGTCTTGAGTTGTTGTTGTTTTTTTGGTGCTATTAGTGGGAGTACACAGTCCTGTACGAAGACCATACCTGTCAGTGATCTTGGTGCAGCCGTTCAAACTGAGCAGCTCAATGTTTCTACAGTTCTGTGAGAAAGTCCTGCAGAAATACACACACACACACACACACACACACACACACACACACACACACACACACACACACACCCCCACACACACACACACACACACACACACACACACACACACACAAAAAGTTCATATGGGACATGACAGCAGCAGAATTTCAATTCACCTCTCTCTTCTCTTCCAGGTTGGCTTCTCACCTCAGGGCGCTGTCGCCCACACCGAGGCACCCCCGCAGGCTCAGCTTCCTCAGGAACCCCCCGCATCGCTTTGAGATGTTCTCCACCACTCGGCCCTGCAAAAAAAAAAAAAAAAAACACACCCAAAGTGTCACCTCGGTTATCAGCACACATGCGGCAAGAAGCAAAATGAAGCAAAGCCCACCTCGATGTCCCGCTGAAAGTCAAACAGGTCGATCCGCTGCCAGTTGCTTCCGTCCAGAGCCAGAACATTCCAGGACTGAGGGCATGCGCAAATCGTTGTCATCGGACACAAATACATAAACTAGAATTAGGATTATGTGCACACTCGCTCACCCGTGAGACCTGGGCACAACGACACAGCGTCACCACATCCAGGAAGGAGAAGATTCTACAAGACAGACATGGACAGTTAAGAGAAGACACGACAACACCAGTAGTTTGTATGTACGCAGGAACAAATATTTTATTCAGAGTTGCTTTTGCAAGTGGAGTATGTGGGTGGATCTGAGGTGGGCAAACGGTGAATAATGTGGTTTGAGACAAGAAAACATAAATAAACCAGCTGCATTATTAATCATGATTAATAAATATAGCAGCATCATTGATATATGAATGATTATAAATAATGATATCATTTACATCACACTTTTTGTTCACGATGTGGATAAGGGCCCGGTTGTTCAAAACTCAGTTGTGTCTTTAACCACTGGTTAAATAGATTTAACCGACGGTTAACTTTAATGGCACTGTTATCTTGTTGTTCAAAACTCTGTTAACTTTAACCGGCTGTTAAAGTTAACACACCTAAGGATCACCGCTAACTTTTTAATAGTGTGATTAACGCTGCATTCGTGGCTTAATGATGCCTTCATGATGCCCGTTAAGCGCAAGAAAGAGAGTTTATCGAGGTCTTAACTTTGACATTGGTGATTATTCTGATGAAGAGTTACGCACACGCTACCACTTAGCAGTAATACAATGCCAAGTCTCATGATGAGTCAAAAGAGAAAGAATAAAAACGCGTTTTTAAGACGAGTTCTAAAAATGGACAGGATTGCCTTTAGTGGGACGTGATTCTAAGAGAGGGTTACCTGTGATGTTTCTTGTTTGCTTTTATGTCAATAATCAGACAACAACATTGTGAATAGCGGCTAATTATTTAATTTAATAAAAAAGTTTTTTGTTATTAATTTTAAACAATTACAAATATTAGTAGTAGTTACAAATATTAGATGAGAAATACACACATATTAGATGTATGTAAATACAAAAAGACAAATCATTCAAAACTATTCTATCAAAATATAAATTAAAAAAAATACTAATAAGTAAAAATACAAATATGTTAGACAAAAATATGAGAAACAAAATCAGACAAACGTGCAATATTTATATGCTATAAAAATACGACACAAAATATTCACTGAAAACACACACAGTAGAATTTTTTTTTTTTAATGAATAAAAATAAATGAATAAATAAATTATTTCACAAAAACTCCTAAATTGCTTCAGCCATTGATTTAATAACGTTTTCTTCGTCAGCAGAAAAGTTCCTGCTTATTTTTTTGCGCCGAGTGCGAGGGGTTGTTTGGATAGTATCCCTTTCTTTCGCCGACCCGGAAGTAAACAAAAAGAGGAATTGTGGGATATATCGGTGCTATCCAGTGACGTAAAGGGCATGGTTAACTTTGACGGTGCCGTTAACAAACAGGGTGACTAACCTTGTTTTAAACAACGCATAATTAACAGACGGTTAGTTAACGGCGGGTTAAGAATTTAACCGCCGATTAGGGCTTAAACAGTGGTTAAAATAACCGAGAATTGAACAACTGGGCCCAGATCGACACAACCAATTGTTCCTTCTCCCATACTGAGGTCACCTTTCAGCCTAAGAACTTTACAGGCTGCTAACAGCGCTAAAGGACGAGTGTAATAGTCTGGAGGTATTAAAGCACAGAGCGTGTGTATAGGCGAGCGAGACAGAGGCTTGAGTTACGGCCTTCATTTTGCTAAGAGGCTTATGCAGTTTTTCCCCCCCTATAGTCTGAAAACAATCTGAATGTTGTATAACCTAAAGGCGTCTGTTTTTAATTAAGCATCCAGGGAGCAATTGGGAATAAGGAGAAATATACATCCTGCTGTTCGGTTGATATCATCGCCAGAGGGCATGTATGCATTATGTGTTTGTTTTTGTTCAAGAATGAAGAAGGCCAATTGCGTCTTCTGAGTATGAGGTCCAGATCTCTCTAGTCTGTGTCGAGTTAAAGGGGACACATTATGAAAAATCTACTTTTTAATTGCTTGTAAACAAATAGGTCTCTGAAGTGCCTGCCCACCCATCAAGTGAGAAATTAATAAAAAAAATTATAGCTCTTTCTTCCCATTTTGCGTGAGTAGAAGCCACTCGCCTTGTCGTCGCAAAGCCGCTAAATCGAACCCCAATTGTCATGATAATAAAAAGCCCTGCAGGATGGCAAGTGGCTTATTTGCATGAGACAGGGCAGCCCCCTCAAAACACACCTAGTTCAGCAAGGACAAAGAAATGTCTCGGGCACCCGTTTATTTGGTATGCCCCATCGGGAAGACAAGTAAAGCCAGCTGCAGCAACGATTGCTCAAGCTGATGATGGTAACACCACCAATGTGGTGAGAAGGCCAACTCAGATCAAATCTTTCCAAATACAATCATACACTGACATCAGTCCCTTGGTATGTTTTTATTCTGAAGTTGCCGACTTGACTCGTCATCTCAACTGGAAGTTGGATAGTTGAAGCCCAGTTTGAGTTAAAATTGCCATCAGAAACTGTTGCCTCCAACATCAACGCAATGTCATCTTGAAACAATGCTTGATGGCTATTTAAGGACGCTAAAATAACTAATTTAATTACGTTGACATTGTATAATGCGGCGCCTGGTAGCAAAGACTGTAAAAATTAGACTCATTTGCATCCCTGCTTGACACTCAGCATCTAAGGTTGAAACTTTAACTGTTCCCGCTATTAGCTGCTACTGGCTAGCAGCACGTCGCTAATCGAGTGCTGATATAGGCTGGCAAGAGCAGTCGGGCTTCTTTTCAAAGGCAGTTTAATAGATAAAAATGACTCCATTGCGGTTCATAGTGAACATATTTTTTTAACAAACCATGCTTACTTAAATGAGCTAGATGTTTTAGCCAGCAAAAAAATCGCTATTGTGGTTCTGACGTCACTTTGTCTCATAATCCAAAATCTCAGTTACTAATGTTTCTAGAGAAGAAGATAAGACACCTGAAAACAGTTTTAAATTGTGAAGAATATGCATTTTATGTCTACATTAGTGAGTTTTCTGTTCCGTTCATCACTCACCGCAACAACAGCTCCTTGGGTAGCTTCTTATTGATGACTGCCTCGTCGCTGTTTGTGAACATCTGCAAGATGAACCAGACAGATAACGTCAGCAAAAGACAGCTGAAATTCACTCAAGGGTAAATGACGAGACTTGTACAGTAATCTCGTCAGAAGTGATAGCTTCAATGTCAGTAAGATCAAGAGGGCGGTGAAAAGGTGATAAAAAAGAAAAAAGAAAAAAAAACTTAGCGGGAAAGCACTTTGGACAGTAGATAACATGTTATCGCTAGAATGCTTTTTTTGTTTTTTAACTAACTTCCTGTGAGCTTTCTCAGGGCATTGAATCTGTCGTGTATTGTTCTGGTTGTCTTATAAGACGTTGCACCTCTCATCTTTGCAGGCTTCATCATTTCATGCACATCGGCTAGATAGGACATCTCTCGAGTGAGTGTTGGTGTGGAAACATCTATTTCAATCACACATGGTATCACTCATAGTTTCCATTTCTATTAAGTTAACGGCGGCAGGCTGCCACTCCTAAATCCGAGCTGCCGCTCCTTCAAGCCAGAAAAAGAAAAAAACCTCCTTTGCGCTGAGCCAAACAGCAGACCGGGGCTCAGGGAACCAATTACTTCTGTAAAGTTCACATTCGGACCTCTTTCATATCATCAATGTTTTCTTCTACAGGGAGTTTACAAAGATTTGGGAAACTCAATGGGCTCTTTGCACAAATCCACTACTTCCTGAACTCAATACCCCTCCTTCGTTTCCTGTCTTTCATGAGTGGACAAACTGATTAATCCAGGTGTGCCTGACCTCAGTAACCACGCCGACAATGGCCAGACACACCTGGATTAATCAATTTGTCCACCCATGAAAGACAGGAAACAAAGGAGTGGTATTAATGCTGAGTTCAAACCAGGAATTGTGTACGGGAACGCCCCCTTGAACTCGGAAATTCCACATTTGCAAAGTCGGGGAAAAAAAGCATCCCGACTTCACCGACGGACTAAAATGTGACGTCACAATGGCGACCCTTATGGAAACACAGACCGTGAATGGTCAAACACAATTTACTCGAGTATAAAACTAGATAGCTTTCTTCATTCATAAATATTCGATATAACTTCACGTAACACAACGTACGTGACAGTATGCCGCTATTTCCCTGCATGAAATAATACGGTAAACTACTGAACTGTATGAAATGCTTATGAAATAAGATGAAAACAATAAATGAAGCAAAATTGCGAGAAGGCAAGTTTTCTGGAGGTTAAAATGAGTTTTGAGGCCCAAAATATAAAATAATGTATCACTATCTGCAATTTTGGTTGTTTACTTTCGCCTCGAATGCTTTTAGGTCGGAACTGGGAAAAAACAACTCGGATATATCCGACTTCCGACCATCCTTGAATGCAGCATAAGTTCAGGAAGTAGTCGAGCTGTGCAAAGAGCTCATTGTAGACCAACAAGTAGTGAAGGCAGAAATGGAACATTGAAACGATCAAATAATTTGCAACAATTGATTCTCAAAAATAATCGATCTTTTGGAATGTTCGAAACATCTAACCACAGCGACATCTGGTGGCCAATTGTAAAATATTAAATTTAAACAGTAGAGCAGGGTTGCCAGCTCCCCAGTAAGGAAATTAACTATTGACTGTCTGTCTGTCATCACCTAATTTACACAACTGGCAATCGACCTATTCTGTAATTGTAATGGACGTCATAAGAGAGAGAATATCATGGGAAACAAAAACTGAATAACCCCCAAACCCCAACACCGTCAAAATAAATATAGAAGTACAAATTAGCTATTTGTTGCTGATACTTGGTTTGTTTTTACTTTTTCCTTTGAAATAGATCATCATTTCTCAACATGACTTAAATGCTTTGATGAAACCCGTTTAAACAAAAACTTGCAGGCTACATTTCAAAGGCAGGTTTTTGTTTGTTTGTTTTTGCGACACGCCATCTTAAGTTTTGACAGAAAGTGTTGGAGAGGAAAAAGAATGACCTGCAAAAAAACATGCCACCTGGACCGGGAATTGAATCAGGGTCACCTGCATAACGGACTACCCTCAGTCCATTGTGCGGGTGCATTACCACTGAACCATACGCCGCGTTCAAAGGGCAGTTGACATTTTATGATCTGGGGTGATGAATCAGCAGCGAGGGCAATTTCACATACAAATTATGCTTAGGTTGGATTTATTTCAGATTTAAGATATTTTAATATAGTGCAATGGTTGGATTGTATTTAATTTTAGAAAAGGGATAACATGATGTTCACGTGCTGAAACAATATGACCT
The DNA here is from genome assembly GCF_054856555.1 of Leptonotus elevatus. NCBI lineage: Eukaryota > Metazoa > Chordata > Actinopteri > Syngnathiformes > Syngnathidae > Leptonotus > Leptonotus elevatus. Next base: position 42,655,367 of record NC_141239.1, read on the forward strand.
TTGGAGGCGTAATGGAACGCGAAATGCAACTGTCCTGTGACATCCTGATTCGGAGACAGATTTAGGAACGCAATTCGAATCACAAATTCCGATTTGCATCACTACTAAAAGGTTTATTCGTTTTTTAGAATTTTACTACATTAGCATAGACTAGTGATAGACTATGCCACATTCTAACAAATTTGGGTTTGGTCGCCACGATAAGGATGACACTGTCAAAAAACAGAGGACCCCTGTTTTCTGTTTGTGAAATAAAAAACTGCTATCTCATACTATGAACGATACTAGGAATAGTAAGAGAGTAAGACAAACGGGTGTTATGTGATGGTCTTTAAATAAATACACAAAGATCACAGAGCTATTAATCTCGCGGAGTAAAAAGAGTGGTAAAAATAAATGGAGATCTAGGTCACAGCCAGACTGCTTCCATGTGTGAAAGTACAACATAAACACTATGTATATTATACTGCATAACGACACCTTCCTAAAATGATGGCCTGCCATTTTTTTCATACAACACAAAAACTGAGCCAAATACTAAGTATATATTCATCAATAATTTCATTTCAGGGGTAAAATTCAATGATCTGAATAACTAAGGATGTAGCCGATTCTTGCAGATGCAATTTTTGTCAAATATGACTTTGGTCATAAGAGGGTGACAACAATGTCTATATGTACATACAATCACACGCACACAATACCAAATGCTTTGAAACAAGTGAGGAGGTGAGACATTTTTGTTATTTCGATTTAGGGCAAATTGACTCTGATAGCTCGCCTTGTGCTCTCTGACCAAATAATCCAGAGCTCTTTCCATGGTCGACGGGCATACATTGTCACCTCACCCCCTCCCGCTCTTTTGTAATCCAACATAAAATGAACCCGGCCGACGTTGTGTGAGCGTTATGCTTTTTCCGGCGGGCCAGCTGAGGTCGCTGAATGAAACGGGCTTAAAAGCTGCCACAGCCGTAACCTCAAGCAAGTCATCACTTTGCTGTAGAACCCTACAAAGCAACACATTACTACATTACTACGCACACAGTGAACTAATTTTAAATAGATTTGAAAACCTTATGCTCACCCAGTTTGCCATTGTGTATAAATTTGACTATAGCATATAAGTTTCCACAGCAACAGCAATAATATTGGGTGTGATAACAGAACATGTCCATCCATTACATTCAAAAGTCAAATCATCTGTGATTAATTTTCTAAGGGCAATGTTGCATGATGAGTTTGAAATTATATTGAACGGTTTTTAGATCATAGTTTGTGGTTTATTTACTGTACTTTAAACTAGTGTTAGGAATTCCTACACGAGGTCCCCAGGGAATTGCCCTGCAGCCTTGTCAGGGGGAAATACCTATAGTGGAATTAGGGCTGCATCCTTTCACGGTAACGGTATAGAATTAAGTGGGTTTGTTAAAAAAAAAAAAAAGTTTGCTTACTGTTTACATAGTCCTTTATAGAAGCTATGGGGATTAAAAAAACTAAACAATGAAAGAATAAATTTACTTTGGATAACAACATTTATTGTGCAAATCAAAATTAAAAGTCAGCACTCTCTAGTGCAAAATGTATACCTTACATTTAATATACCGTTTATATTGCCCAGTGGAATTCCTACACCCTGGTTCTTCTCATTTTTGCAGGTGATGTTGTATCTCAGAAGATTGCATGTTCTCCCCGTACCTGCGTGAATTTTCTTCAGGTACTCCGGTTTCCTCCCACATTCAAATTCCAAAAACAAGCATGGCAGGTTGATTTGAGCACTCTGAATTGTCCCTAGGTGTGATTGTGAATGTGGGTGGTTGTTCGTCTCTGTGTGCCCTGCGATTGGCTGCCTACCAGTTAAGGGTGTGCCCTGCCTACTGCTCGAAGCCAGCTGGGATAGGCTCCTGCACCCCTGCGGCCCTTGTGAAGAATAAGCGGTTAGGAAAATGGATGGATGGATGTTGTATCTCAATGAAATTCCAATCCATTGAACATGTGTTTGAGTATTAAATACAACGAATAGGAAGTACAAAAACTATGGTCGAGTTGGAACAGCAGCGCTGGGTCAGTCCTCCTTCTCCCGTGGGATCAGGAAGCCCCCCCAGCCCCCATGAGATACAGGTAATGGGTTATAAGTCAGTGCCAGACCCTCCTTCCTAGGAAGCGCTATTATTCTATAACCTACGTGTCCCTATGTGATTGCATTATTATTTAGAGTCATCAGTGTTTTCAAAACAGCTCATGTGTGTGTGCCCTGGTGCGAAGTTAAAGATGCAGCATAAGAATATATTTTATAATAGCAAATTATAAATATTTTTACCTAGGGTGTCAATTAAAATTACTCTTGTTTTTTGTTTGTTTTTGCTGCTCACAGCAAGGCTCAGTCCCTATCCCTTGCAAATAGCTCCAGATTACTGTAGTGTATAATTTATTGTTCTATTGTACCTCTCACATGCCACCACTTTGACCTTGCAAAGCCCCATGTTGCATTATTTGTACAGCTGCTACATAGCTGTAATACCTGTCAAATAAACAAGAAGAGATTTTACACTCAGTGGATTAATTTGTGAGTAAACTGAGATTAGATTGTCATAATTTCAGTATTAAGTATGTACTTTTTGTCATATTTTTGTTTGGTAATATTGCCCATGTAAAATATGTGCCTGGCCTAAGTAAAGGTTGGGAAACAATTTTAGTAAAACAGTAAAGATTGCATAGACAGAGAAAAAGCACAAACCGGAAATACACTTGCCAAAACACATATAAACACACCTTTACTTTGAAAGCAGACACGAAACGTTTCCTGTTTTTGACTGCTTTCTGCAGCTACCTTGCTTTTGCAACTCGACCGCAGCTGTTTGACCAGGCTGGAGGATAACGGCCTGCATCTTTAGCTGTTGCATTCATTTAAAGAACAAAAACAAAAAGCCCCAACAAACTATATTTAAAACAACAACAACAAAACAAATCAAACATTCACTTGTTGATTAAACGCAATAGATTAACTTGTCGGCATCGGCGCATTTTTAGGGAACAATCTGAAAATACACAACAAACACTGCTAACGCAAGTAGACATAAGTGTACGTTATTCCCCAACCCAAGGCCTCGACTGACGTTTACACGAACAGTCGGTGGGCTCCTATATGGTATATGCCAGTGTTGATAAGGTACAGGGGCCTGTGGTTGGCTGTCTGTCAATCTAGAACTGTTAACGCCAAATCGATCCCGCAGTACAAAGAAACAGGGAAACAAAAAGTCCAATATAAGATACACACCCAAAAACGAACTTAAATTGTGAGCTAAAACTGGCTACGTCGCTATGAACAGTGATTTTCCTGCCAGCCTCTGCGTACATTCTGCTTGCCTGTGTTTTGTTTTGACGGCGCAAATGAAAAAAATAATCCAGGGACCCTTAACGCACCACACGGAGATAACAACATGAGCCGACATTTATACCGCTTTGTGTCCTCCTCGTCCTTATGACAAATCAGCCAGGGCCTTGTTGTTGTTAGCACAAAGCAACACAGCTAATCCCAAACGGTGCTTGAGCCGCGTCAATGTCGCCGTTGATAGTATTATTTTCGTCCACGAATGTAATAATGGTGCCCCTAAGCGAGGCCCTGTGACGTGTTTAAACGGCGTGTCAAAGGTTTGGGGGGCCCCAGGTGAACTCACCTCAAAGCGGCTCCGCGAGACGCCGTTTACCTCCTTCCCCATATCGGACGCCGCCGCTTGCCGACTCGGTGGCTTCGGGTGCGGGCGCAGTCGGAATGCAGCAGACGGGGACGCTCTTCCTGCCGATTCCCATCCACGGGTATCATGCTACCGTCCTCCCCGGAGTGGGTAGCTGGCTTTTGGATGCCACTGACTGGGCCTTCTACACAAACGACAGCTTCTGGATTGCCATAAATAAAAATAATAGCGCTGTGTTTACGGGCAGTGGCCAGCCAATGGGCCCTTATTGGCTTTGGTTCGCCCTCCCTCTCCCTTTCTCACTGATCGCTCCCTCCCGTCCACGTACACAATAGACCGACACATTCATCACGAATAGTAAATAGTAAAGTGGACGTCCAAACGTAATGTAACTATTCATCAAATCTTGCCATTACACTACAGCAGCCAGTAGCGCACGACTCATATATTTCAATTGATATTAGGACCAAATCACCCCCTTTCTCCCACTATGACAGACATTACAAAATATCACGTTTTTTTGTATTGACACACAAACTGCATTTCTTGTTTTCTCACTTGATTAAAACAAGTTTATTTCACACTAAGCGTTCTTTGGAACTACTGTATTATAGCCGTGGGAGATGCCACTTCCTCGTTTGCACTAGACCGCGCCCTATCGTGATGGCAGAGCCAATCAGCATCTTGGCTGTCATAAGCGTCAGTCGTCCTTTTCACTGCGTTTTTTTTTTCACAATTAAAAATTCTTACATGTTCTCTTAAAAGAACTTGCTCAAGTGTATAATATACAATGTTTTGAACATTTTATTGTCATACAGTTATTAGGCTCTCGGGACACGGTAGTTAATTCAACTTAAATATAAACGAATGACACTGAACCTTTTCTTTATTTACGATTTATGTGTTTTAACTTATTTTCGATTACGCTTCCAAAATTACTAACTACTTGTAACTCGTTCTGGAAAATAGGCGAGTTGCCGAAGCATTCAGTATACCTACAATTCATAAAAACGTGACAATGTTTATCAGTGACGTTCAATTCACACATACACTGAACGCACGTTCCATACATGTAAAATTTGGGACATTGCATACTTTTCATGATGGCAAACATTGCCATTGAAATTCTTAGTTTTTATGTCTATTGACAGACACACAAATCATGCTACCTGGGTTGATTCTAACAACTTTCTTTCCATCAATTGTTTGAAAATTGTTATTACAGTGGGAGCCACGAAACACGCCCCGTGGTTATTGCATAGCCAATCAGCATTGATTAGTATTACATTAGTCATACAAAGATTTTTCTCTTCAATATGACGTAGTTAATTTACGGGTGTCGTTTTTAAACGGTCAAGTATACTTGCTGGCTTGATTTTAACTATTTATTTGCCCCCTCAAACGTTCTTTGGAACTTTTGTCATTGCCGTGGGAAACGTCACTTCCTCGTTTCTTTAGACCACTTGATTAAAACCTCTTATTTTATTTTATTTTGTTTTACTATCGGTGATGTTCTTACGTATCTAATTTAGACATGATGTCTTTTTAGGTGAAGCGGATAACATTCTATGCCTTATGTTTGTGAGGATTAAAGGTAACGGGTGTTCTGTTGTGGAGATGATGACATTGTGGTTTTAAACTTAAAAAAACTGAAACAAAAACAAAAACATACTAAGCACATCTACTCCTTTTTTTAAACTAATGTGCAGCTTCTCCGTTTATTTTCGATTCCGCATCCAAAAATGGCTTTCTCAAAACTGCCATTCGCCCCGGAAAAGTAGGCGGGTCGTTAGAGATGATTGGCTGTCGCTGGGATCGTCCTTGATTGACAACGTATCGAGTTCCGGTACAATCCGTCGTGCGCAGAAGTTGCTAGTCACAGGAGCCACAATGGCGTTTGTAGTCTCCTGCGGCTGGGGCTGTGGATGTTATTAAATCCATTAGCATCGCCCTAAATACAGGCCTGGTTGATTTCCAGAGCCATTGATAGTAAACTGGAACATCTATTGCACACGAAAAAACTATGATTTCGTATCAATATTGAATTTAGAGGGGGATAAAGCTTACATTAAAGGGAACATGTAAACAGCACCAAACGGGTCAAGTTTTCATTTTCGAGAGATGAGCGTCTTTTAAAGTGAAGGCATTTGCTCGCTTGTGAACACTAAAACCTTAATTCTGTAGGATAAAATCACCTTTTCCCTAACTAACTAGGCACCGGACAAGGACAGCTTTGACAAAGGAGACTTTTTTCTTTTTCCACGGCTCACCTCGCTAGCTCGGCCAGCGTTAGCTAGCTGTGCTAGCTAAGTTGGGACGACGAGACGACAGCACAATGCTCCAGCGTTTGGTAGGAAATCTTCATTTACGGACTCGCTCCAAGTGAATATTGTGCTTCCCCGCAAAACAGCGCTGGGATATTTGTCATTTTTGTCGAGTTTGGACGAGACTACGAGTGGAATGAATCGGCATTGAGGAGGCCGACGGAACGATCGCGGCCTAGTGTGCTGATTTTTGTTTATACTTGTTTGCTTTGGAACACTTGCATTTGTACTCGAATCAGCGGTTAATGAGTTGCTTGGACCACCAAGGACTAGCCGCAGGAGAGGTGGTACCGACGCCGGCTTGAGGGATGCCTGGGTCGGACCGACACCATGGGACCAAGAGGAAGCCGGAGTCAAGCATCGGCGGCTTGGCCCACGCCGCCCTCCAAATAGCTGCGGGAGACATGACCAGCAAAGACGGGAAGTTGTACTGCAAATCGCTAATGACCTCGTCCAAGCGTAAACGACATAAATCGGCTAAAGTTCGGGAATCGCTGGCGGCACCACCGACGATTCCCGAATATGTACCCCAGGGCCGCACGGCGCCTCCTAGCGTCCTGATGAAGCCTTTGGTGGAGTATGACGATATCAGTTCGGACTCTGACACCTTCTCGGACCCACCAGCCGCCAGATTGGCCGACAGGGTGGTGGTGATGGACCAACTTGAGCCCTTGCCTGACTTCATCGGGGAAGAGCCCAAACCCAACCGTGAGAGTAAGAGTCACAAACACTCCCGGAAAAAGTCCAAGGATCCCAACAAAGTTCGAGATCCCGGTAATGGAGAACACGGCTACAAGAAGAAGAGCAGCAAGGATCGGGACAAAAGCGCTTCCGGTGTCACCAAGGAGAAATCTGCATCATCTGGACAATCCAAGCGTCGCAACCAGCAGGAGGTTGACTTTAATAGAGGAGATCCCATGTTCTCTCAGATGCACCCCATGCTTAGCGTAGATAGTGCCACATCCTCGGCATCTTCATCTCGTAGCAAGGAGAGCGGGCGCTCTGGCAAGTCGCGCAAAGACAAACAGCAGAGGCGAGAGGCCCGGCAAGAAGGTGCTCACAGCGACTCCCAGAAGGTCCACGGAGAACGGAGTCATCGCAAGTCCTCCAAGAGCAACAAGTTGAGCCCCAAAGGCAAGTCGAGTCGAGGTAGCCCTCGCAAGAAGTCCGCCAGCGCCGTCTTGTCGCCCAGTCACAGGAGGGGAGAGAGCCCGCTTGGCGGCCACATGGTGGACGACGGCTACTCCAGGCGCAAGGCGTCCCAACAGTGCCCAAGTCCGTATGGGGACATGAGCCGGCACAGCAGGCAGAGGTCGGACAGCCCCTACGGCAGCAGGCATAGGTCGTCCAGCTTCGAGCGGGAAAGCAGTCCCTACTCAAGGAGGCGCTCCATCAGCCCCTATGCGGCCCGACGCTCCTCCAGCACCAGCCCCAGCCCTGTGTCTCGGTAAGCATGTCTCCAGTTGTCGGTTTTTGTGTAGTTTTTTTTACTGTCTTGGCAGTCATTTGCATCCATTTTCTATAGTACTTTTCCTCACTAGGGGCAGCAGGTGAGCTCTAGCCTATCCCAGCTGACCATGTGCAAGAGGCGGAACATTTGAGGAAATAACTTACCCGTCTTCCTGGGATTTGTATTTGCATGTAGATGACACAAGATGGCGGAGAAGCATGCAAAACAGAGGATCATAAAACATCAACACCATTCCTTTAGCGTGTACACAACCATAAACCTGTGTTACATACCTGCCTTCAGTAGTTCATTTATTTGACACAAACCACCTTCACATGGGGCTCATTGATAGTATTAGCCATCATACTTATACTAGCTTAAATAACATGCTAGCACAAACTCACATCACACTTTGGCAAACAAATGCAAACACTAGCACATTGCACGAAATTTTCAAGTCATGAAAGCCAACTTTTAGAAATTACATACACATATCAAGGTGGTGGTAATACGAGCAAATTGTTATAGCAAAGTAGACTTCGACACAGGCTATTTGTAGGTGCATACTTGGGAAAGAAGCAGAACAAATAGTTAAAATTTCACTTTTGACTGTGCACAAAGTGTATTCAAGGACTGCCAACAAAATAGGACATTTCAAATGCAAAAAAACAAAAACGGAGTGGATATTTTGCAGTGACCAGCTACTTGCCACTTACCGCTATTTTGCCATGAATCGTGTGGGAATGAAAGTTATGACTGTAACTGCGGTTCAATGAGTCCCGGACGACACACCGCCATCTGGTGGTCGGGAGGGATGAAATGGAACTACTGTACAAGCACAAATTCTGCGCCAGTGAATGTGTACTAGCTCTTGCATAAAGTTTGAGGCCAGGGGTAGGCAACCAATCTCGAGAGCCGCAGTCCTGCGTCTTTTAGATTTTTCCCTCCTCCATCACAGTTGAGAATTGTTATCATGCTTTATCAGAGCTTGCTGATGAGCTGATCATTTGAATCACGTGTTGGAGGAGAGAGACATCTAAAACACGCAGGACTGTGGCCCTCTGGGATGAGGGTTGTCTACCCCTGGTTTTGGCAGTCAACCAGAAAACGCAGAATCACGGGTTTGAATTTCGCTTTGTGCGTTTTTGTTTATTAATTATTATTTTTTGACAGCAGCAATATGCTCTGAGGCCTATGGTTAGAAATAACAGCCTAAGCTCTTACGGTCATGGTTAGGCTAAGCAGGTAATGCTGATGACAGCCTATCTTCGGTGGCAAAACAAAATGAAAACTTTGTGAAAAGACAAAAATGGGGAAGCCGTTGACGGAAAAATAGCGCTAGCAGTATAGTTGCCAGTCGCAGTAAAATATCCACTGCAAAAAAATGCAGTTATCAATCATTAAACAAACAACCCCCAAATTCCACTAGATGGCGCCAAAGCAATACTTTTAATTGCTTTGGGCTGCTATCTCAGAAAATGAGCTACTTTTCTGCTCTTATCCATTTTGTAAAGTAAGGTCAGAGCGGAAACAAAATGATCCTAGCCATGCCAGTGGGTTAGTTATCTGCCTTGGTAGC